>NW_022681468.1:98879040-99364040 GCF_009764315.1 Trachypithecus francoisi
GACAGTCTCTACCAGTCCTGCTGTCCCTCAGCTGAGACTCCAACCCGTATCTGGATGACAGAGAATGTGTCCTCTGCTGGCTGTGTTCTCTGTGGAGCTCAGGGGAGGGAAAAGTCCAAGCCATTTTTAGGGTGCTTTTGGGAGCGGTGAAAAGGTCACACCCTTTCCAAGGGACTCTTTTCCTGGAAACTCCTTGGAGCTTAGCTGGCTCTTATTATGTGACGCTGGCTCTGGCCACTAGGGGGCAGAGAGGTGAACTTATCCTGGAGGGAGCCTGCGGGGCAGCAGGCACTCTGGACGGACAGACCACCTGGTGCAGACAGGAGAGGGAGGCAGGAGGAGGGAATGGAAGACACTTGGGGTGGGTGAAAGTCAGTGCCCTCGGGTGCTGGTGTTGTCTTCCCGGCCACAGCTAGATCAGTCTTCTGAACCTGTTGGCTGTCAGGGCTGCACTGTGCCATTAGGCGCCATGGCAGTCCCCGTGAAATCCACCAGGTGTCACCAGGCAGCATAAAGGCAACAGGCCTGGAAGATCCCCAACAGCCCAAATGGACATGCTCAGACACTCTGGGGCTCCTCTTTCAATGGGACAAACTGCAGGACCCACTGAGGGAAACGGGAACATACCAGGCTGAGCAGTATGGCTAAATCCATTTATTCCCAAATAAAAAGCAAAGAAAACAGGAGTCCCATCACCAGGGAGCCATGACTCCATCCCCGCCTCCTTCCTTGCTCCTATGCTAGCAATAAATAAGTTTCCCAGCTGCAAATAACTATCAGAACCTCTTCCTCATATGCCAGCTGCAACCTCCGCTAGGTACGATACATACACAATGTTACACAGATACAGTATGTACATGGGGGAAGGGCGGGTCACCCCCAGCAGCCCGTGTCCTCGCCTGGTCTACAGTTAGCTCCACTGTCCCACCTCAGCTGCCTCTCTGAGTAGGAAGATGGGAGCCCCCCTGAGGGAAAAGTAAGGAAGCCATCGCACCTCCTCCAAACAAACCAACTCCATCAACCTCTGGCTCTTAAATAACAAACATCATCCTCCAGAAATGTAAAGAATCAGCCTTGGTCAAGGTGGTAAAGGGTCTGTTTTTCTCCCTCCATTAGACAGGGGTCTTGTGTTGCTACCCTAATGGTAAAGGGGTGACTGGGAAGGGGTTGTAGGGACATGGTGTGGGCGAAGACTACAGATCCACTTCCCCAGGCTTATGCTGACAGGGGCCTGCTTTTATTTATTTTTATTCCATGATGGTTTTTTAAATCCAGTAACTTCTTTTTCATAACTTAAAAAAAAAACTCCATAAAACTTTTTTTAACTTTTTTTCACAACTTTTTTGACACAACTTTTCCACCGTATTTTTTATCCCTGTAACTTTTTTAGTTTATGTTCTTTTAATAAACACACTTACATAGTTACAATTTTGTGAGAATAAAAACTGATTATCTCATGCCAAGCGTTCCTGGCATTTGCACAGTCTCAATACATTTAATACTATAGTTTTCAAGACATATAAAATTTTAAGGCAAAAACAGCACCTTGCAAGAATTTCATAATTTATTACATTACAGTAGCATCACAGAAGCAGTCAAGAATGCCACTTTAGACAAAAGTCAGTATTTCTATTATACATTCTGTTTACCAGAAATCATAAGTTGGTAAAAGTAATTCTTTTTTTTTTTTTTTTTTTTTAGGAGCAAAACTGCAAGTTTATTTTGGTCACCTAGCTTCAGGGGAAGAAGGTGGGTAAGGAGAGGTCTGTTGGCCTCCGGCAAGTGAGGCCCACAGAGTTCTCCATGCTGCTCTCGGACGGAATTCCGACAGGGTAAAAGTAATTCTAAGAAAACTTGGCAAATAAAGCTTTGGACTGGAATTGGCATTTCTTTTTCTACCTTTCCTTCCCCTAGATTCTTTGTTTTAAACTATGGTGCTCATATTTTAAAATGTTTTAACTGATTTCAAGACATTAATACAGCAGTTACATTTTTGAATAGTTATTTGAAAGTGACTGTAAGATAAAGTTTTAGAGAAGCTATTATGGATGGGGTGATTTACATTTTCCTGTTTTGTACAAAGCAGCTTTGGTTTCAGAACTGAGTTTTTTTCATTTTGGGAAAACCTATCAGGTTTAATCAAACACTTTAAAAATAATTATCATATATTGCAGTCTTTCAATAGGCATTTTGATTCTTTACTTCCTACAGAAATTCAAATTTATTCAGTTGAACTCACACTTTAAAATTCTATATTTCTGCTGAACTCTAACCTTCTAATGTTGCCTTCTAAGCAAATTGAAAGCTGCCTTATACTGAATGAGGAAGAGAACAAATACTTGGCTGAATGAGGTATTGCAAATGACTGCATGCACTTAGAAGAGTTAAGTTATTGTCATAGGATTTCCATCTTTTCAGCTTTTTCTTAAACTTATGACAAAATATCTACACAAAGAGTGGTATTTCAGGTAATATAGCACATTTATTTTTCAGACTGACATTCAGCTTAAATATGCCAGTATGTGATTTAATCCATAGGTACCTGATGAACACATTATTGTCAGATAGGTTACAGATGCTAAACGCTATCTGAAGGTCATTCCTAGTCATTTATATGTGTCAGGGTAAAAGTGAAGTGATTTGAACTATCAAAATGCCTTTGAAATAATTTATCAATATATTAGAAAAACCCAGTTTCAGAATGATAAAGAAAAACTATTAGACCAAATAATTTGGCTAATTAACAGTGGTACAATCCCTTTTTAGGTCATCAAAAAGGAGTACAACTGCCCCAGCTTATGATGTAATATCTTCATGAGCCCAGAGCACATACGAATCCTAAGGGGACTACCATAGTAATGCACTCATTCTTGGCTCCAAAACAAATGAAACGTATTCTATCCTGCACACATCTGCCAGAGCAGGCCACTTTCCTCTTTTGGAAGATTGAAAAAGCTCCCCAAAATGTTATTACACCCATCCCCAATACACAGAAAAAGGGGAAAGGCTCCCTCCAGTGCTCCATCTTTAAACAACTGTAAATGTCAGTACTCACAGTGGCACATTACAAACTAATAAACAGCGCACTTGAAGAGCTTCATTAGCTCTTCAAGCTAATGCAGAGCTCACTGTGATTAGGAGTCGATCAAGCATAATAGCAGAACATAGGCAAATTTTATCTGAATTCTGTAATGAATATACATGCTGCAAAAACATTAAAAAAGCATGGCAGCCTATTCCAAACCAGCAAGAACAGTTTTGTGCATATAGTGGGTCTTTGCGTGTTTGAACTCCCACCACATAGGGCAAACTCGATATGCATGCTAATGACCTACAGTTATCACATAAAAAGAAAAATGCTAAAGGATGCCAGAGTGAACATGAGGGAAAGACCCACTCTTCTGTAACTTTTTACAAATAAATTTAAACTAAGTTAGAAACACAAACATGAGTGGCTCTAACATTCAAATGAAGTAAATGAATTGTGTAGGAGATTAACCCCTAAACTTTTTTTGTTTGTTTGTTTTTAAATTTCTTGACCAGCTCTTAGATGATGATGATGTTTATCTCCCTGATCTCCACACCGTGAAAAGAATGGCATGCAGGGGTTGCTGCCCAAGCCTCCGTGCTCCTGGAGAGTCCTGCGTTAGGGGAAGCAGCTGCATGATCTGCTGTGCAGTGGGGTTGTTGTGGGGAGAACCCTCTCTGGCCTCTCCTGGTGCAGGCTCCATGCTGTCAGTGAGGCTCACCTCCCAAAGATCTTCAGACAGAGGGGGGAGGGGATCTGAGCTCAGTGCGAGCCGCCCCTGCTCCTGCCTGCTCACCCTGCCTGAGCACTCTGCTCACCACCCTGCTTGTCAGCACACCCAAGCTCCTGGGGGATGGGGACTCCTAGCACGGGCTCATCAGCAGGACTCTGGGCAGTGGTCAGGAATTTGTCCTGCCCCTCGTTGTGGTCGCTCACAAGCTGCAACACCTGCCCCTGCAGCTCCAGCAGGTTCACCTGGAGGGAGGGGTGCTTAGCAGCCATGCCGGTGCTGGTGCCCAAGTTCACCCCACCCCCACCCCCGCAGACATGTTGCACACCGTACCGTCATCTCCTCCTGGTCCTGGGTCAGCCTGATGATGTCCTCCTCTCCCAGTGCCGCATCTTTGGCACTGCCCCCGGCTCCCATCTGGGGTGATGTACTTTCCTGCGGGAGGACAGGCTCAGATGCTGGGGCCCCTCTGACAGCCCTGCAGCTCCCCCTGCAGTGCCCTGGCCTCCCCCTCACTCATGGTGTCTGTCTTTCCTGAGAGATGGATGAATCCAAGCTCTAATTTCTCCACCCACTCCTTCAGGTCCACCTTCTCCTTCAGGAGGTCCATAAAGCCACTCTGGAGCCAAAATAATGGGGTCACATCTCAGAAGCCACCTGCCTTGCCCCGCCCCCACCCTTCTTGGCCAATGCCAGGATCTACTCACCTGCAGCTTCTCCATGGCCCCCTGCAGGGCTGGTGGGTCTCCCCACACACAGACTCACCCCCAGTCCCTGGGGCTGGGCCGCTGCCTCTGGCTCCTGGGATGAGGCCACCGGGTGAGCCAGGGGCTCGCAGCACACCCTTTGCTCCTACTGGGCACTGGCTCCAGCGAAGTTGAAAAATGCCACCTGAAGGCAAAAGGTGAGTATTCTTGTAGGGACATACACAGAACAACTGGGGCAGGGAGGTGGAGCGCAGACCCCTCCCTTGGGGCTCAGAGTGTGTACCTGTTGGTCACAGGTGAAATGGTGTCTGACCACTGGCTCCCAGAAGGAGTGAAAAGTCCACAGAAATCAGAAGGCGGGGAAACCAAGAACATAAGGGGATCCGGGAGGGACCACCGAGGAAGGTAGCAAAGTAGGGGCAGGGAAAGTCAGGCTCACCTGGCCTCCCAGCTCTCCAGGTCCTCTGGGATGTTCAGAATGGGCCCAGGCACCTCCTCTTCCTCACTGTCCAGATGTCCTCCTCCATCTCCTCTAGGGGGTGGCCAGAGGGGTCCTCAGACAACCCAACAAGGGAAGTATTGGGGGCCCACCTCTGCCCCCACCCTCATGTGTAACCCTGAGCCAGCCCATTCCCAGAGGAGAATGAGCTGTTCTGAATTTTTACTTTTAAGAACCAAGATCTTGCTATATTGCCCAGGAACAGTCCCACTACCGATTGGTGCGGGAGTCCTGACCTGGTCCCTTTCTGACGTGGGCCAGTTCTCCAGTCCTTAGGCAACCTGATGGCCTCCTGCTCCCAGGAGGTCACCATATTGATACCGAACTTAGCACGGACACCCAGTCCGCAAAATGATCAGCTGTCTTAAAGGTCTCTTCTAACTCCTTAATCCTATGCTGCTAACAGTCTCCCTTTCCTCCCGGGGCTGTCGCCTCTTCCTCCGAGTGGTCTCCCGTACCTTCCCCAGGGAGAGCCATGAGGTTCAACTGGGCTTTAGCTGCTGCTTCTGCTGGCTGGTAGCTTCCAGGTGCTCCTAAGAGGCCAGAAAAGAGGGTGAGAAGGCACGGAGGTTGCCAGGTTGTCCCTCTCAGGGCCCTGTCCTCAGCAACTCCCTCCCCTGGGTCTCCTGCAACTTTTGGAGGGCCATCTTAGCCACCGCTTTGCCCTGAGCTTCCCGCTGCTGCAGCTGGTCCAGGAGCTGGGTCTGCAGCAGTAACTGCCTGTGCAGCACCTCCTCAGAGGTCAGCTGCTGATAAGTGGCCACCTGCTGCTGATACGCACATACTGCTGCAGGTGACCCAGTTACTGGTCTCGCTGCTCTGAGCCTCTTGGCTCTTCAGCCCCACCTGCAGGAAGACCCTGGGCATGAGGGCATTTGGTAGCTGGCTTCCGGATTCCTGGCCCATTAATAGGGTAGTGAGGGCACTGTGGTGCTCTGTGGCCTGCCCAGGCCCCTGGTCCCTTGCTCATGGCCTAATGCCTCCCTTGCCTAGAACCCCCTGCCTCCCTCCCCAGTCTCAAATTTCAGGTCCTTCTTCCAACCATTTAAACTGTAGGTCGCAGACTGGTCTGCCTAGCAGCGAGGGTGGGAGTTCCCTAGTTGTCCCTGGATTTGTAGTGCTGCCCTTTCCAGAGACTCGAGGAGGAGCCAGATATCCAAAAAGAGGGCATGGGTGGGGAATCAGTAATACAGTCTACTTCAACAAGAAAGTATAAAGTAGAGGTGGTGGCTTATGTGCTGTAATCCCAGCACTTTAGGAGGCCGAGGCAGGTGGATTACTTCAACTCAGGAATTTGAGACCAGTCTGGGCAACATGGAAAAACCCCATCTCTACTAAGAATACAAATTCTGTCTCAAAAAAAAAAAGAAAGAAAAAGAAAAAAAAAAGAAAACTCTGCAGTTTCAACTATACTCATTTAACGCTTTTAAAAAATGTATTATAATTAGATATGTACCAAGGTTTAGTGTACCCTTGAAAAATATGGGCTTGAGATTTTGGCCCAAATCTGTCCCTATCTGCCAGAACACCTTCTAAATACAGATCTGATAATGTTGTTTCCCTCTTTTATTGATGACCAAAGCCAGCAGTTATTGAGAAATAAGTGACAGTAACTGTACTAAGCATTTTACACGCATTCTCTCATTGAAACCCCACAACAATCCTGTGATTATCACTCCTATTTTACAAATGAGGAAACTGAGGCTGGGTGAGCCCAGCCCCATGGCTAATAAGTGGCAGGGCCTGAATCCAAATCCGGAGAGTCTGTCTCCAAAGCCTGAGCTTAACCTTGAAGCAATCTGCTTCCTTCATGGGCACCAGGTATGGAATAAATTCCTAACTCCTTGGGAAGGTATTCAAGGCCTTTCCCAGTCTGGTCCCAACTATTTTTGGAAACTCTCCTCTGCCCTTCCAACACTGTCCAGTCCACACCACTCAGTTCCCAACACAGTGTCCCTCTACTCTTCAATACCTTTGTTCATGCTCTTCCCTCTTGTTCCTGTCTCTTGTTCCACATGCCCTATCAAACTTTTTTTTTCTTTTGAGGCAGGGTCTTGCTCTGTCACTCAGGCTGGAGTGCAGTGTCACAGTCATGGCTCATTGTAGCCTCAACTCCCTGGCCTCAAGTGATCCTCCCACCTCGGCCTCCCAAGCAGCTGGGACCACAGGCAAGGGCCACCACGCTGGGCTATTTTTTCTTTTTTTTTTTTTTTGAGACAGAGTCTCGCTCTGTCGCCCAGGCTGGAGTGCAGTGGCACGATCTCCGTTCACTGCCAACTCCACCTCCCGGGTTCATGCCATTCTCCTGCCTCAGCCTCCTGAGTAGCTGGGACCACAGGCACCCGCCACCACGCCCAGCTAATTTTTTTGTATTTTTAGTAGAGATAGGGTTTCACTGTGTTAGCCAGGATGGTCTCAATCTCCTGACCTCGTGATCTGCCCGCCTTGGCGTCCCAAAGTGCTGAGATTATAGGCGTGAGCCACCACACCTGGCCTAATTTTTTCTTTTTCTTTTTTTTTTTTTTGAGACAGAGTCTTGCTCTGACGCCCAGGCTGGAGTGCAGTGGTCGGATCTCAGCTCACTGCAAGCTCTGCCTCCCGGGTTTACTAAGTTTTTTTTTTTTAAGGGACAGGGTCTCACTGTGCTGCCCAGGCTGGCCTCAAACTTCTGGCCTCAAGCGATCCTCTCACCTTGGCCTCCCTGGGATGCTGGGATGACAGGCGTGAGACACTACGCCTGGCCACCTGTCAGACTTTCTACACAGCATCTTCAAGGCTGTGTTCAAATGTCACCTCCTGGCAGGGTGCAGTGGCTCATGCCTGTCATCCCAGCACTTTGTGAGGCCAAGGCGGGTGGATCACTTGAGGTGAGGAGTCCGAGACCAGCCTGGCCAACATGGTGAAGCCCCATCTCTACTAAAAATACAAAAAGTTAGCTGGGTGTGGTGGCAGGCGCCTGTAATCTTAGCTACTTGGGAAGCTGAGGCAGGAGAATCACTTGAACCCAGGACACGAAGGTTGCAGTGAGCTGCGATCATGCCATTGCACTCCAGCTTGGGTGACAGAGCAAGTCTCTGTCTCAAAAAAAAAAAAAAAAAGGTATCTATTCTTTGACCCACCAATTCTAATTCTGGGAATTCTAAGGAAATGATAAAATTATATGTCAATAAACAAGACAAAAAAGATTCATTAAAAGAGGTTTATCACAACACTGGTGAAAATTTAGAAATGACCTAAATGTCCCACAACAAAGAAATAATTATATAGCTCACTGCAGTCTTGAACACCTGTGCTCCAGGGATCCTCCTGCCTCAGCCTCCCAAGTAACTGGGACTATAGGCAACTGCTACTTTTATAGGTAAAAAACAGTCAGATAGGCCGGGTGCGGTGGCTCACGCCTGTAATCTCAGCACTTTGGGAGGTCAAGGTGGGCGGATCACGAGGTGAGGAGATCGAGACCATCCTGGCTAACATGGTGAAACCCCCTTTCTACTAAAAATACAAAAAATTAGCCGGGTGTGGTGGCGGGCGCCTGTAGTCCCACCTACTCGGGAGGCTGAGGCAGGCAAGTGGTGTGAACCAAGGAGGTGGAGGTTGCAGTGAGCCAAGATCATGCCACTGCACTCCAGCCTGGGCAACAGAGCGAGACTCCGTCTCAAAAAAAAAAGGTCAGATATATGGTTCAATCTAATATTTGACTTCATACAACAAAATAATATTGTATTCCATAAAACGAAATATGAGGTGATTATTTTAAGTGAAGTAAAGATATTTATTGTCAAAATATACTCACAATACATATAAGAAAGAATGTACACCTGAGCGTACAGTATAATCCCAATATTATTTTCTTTTTTTTTGAGACAGAGTCTCTGTCACCCAGGCTAGAGTGCAGTGGTGTGGTCTCGGCTCATTGTAACCTCTGCCTCTCAGGTTCAAGTGATTCTCCTGCCTCAGCCTCCCAGGTGGCTGGGATTACAGGCCTGTGCAGTCACACCTGGCTAATTCTATTTTTCTTTTCAAGTTTAGAATTCCTGGTTTATTGGGAAAACTTCATAATGAAAACTTCAATTGCCCTTTTCCACAACTTACAAAATAATAATTTGATATTTAAAATGAATTGGTTTTCATCATATAAGTAGAAATGGTAAAAAAATAGTAATAACTCATCTGATGCATCATATGTATGCTATTCAGGGAAACTCAAATCCCTGAATTCTCCTGTGGCATGTTTTACATCACACATTTTAAATCTGTTTACCAAGAAAGACCAGGATTTTAACTATATGTAGGTTTCTACTGACAGTTGCAATCTATCAGAAGCCTGTCTACATGATTAGAGCCCAGATAAATCTGAAGTTTAGAAAAGCAAGCCATTTTTCTCCTTAGACTGTTTTAGTGGCACTTTTGTGACAGGAATGGCTCTCCTAATCCTTTACTACACAACTAAACCAGATCTATCAGTCATGATAAATTAGACTGATAGATCTATCAGTCCATCTTTCAATCCAGTTACTCTGGTTTTGAACATATAAACACAAAACGCTACAGATTTATTAATATAGCATTTTCCAACACCCTAACCCTATATAGAACTTTAAAAGAGAAAATTTCATCTAAATATTTCACACCTAAGAAAGGCTTACTAACCATGGCAATAGGTTTAGACCACAAAACAATATTTTCTTAGATGATATATAGCGTCAACATGAAGCTTAGCAAAAATGAGTTATTCAGGGCCGGGCTCAGTGGCTCACACCTGTAATCCCAGCATTTTGGGATGCCGAGGTGGGTGAATCACGAGGTCAGGAGATCGAGACCATCATGGCTAACATGGTGAAACCTTGTCTCTACTAAAAATATAAAAAATCAGCCAGGCGTGGTGGCGGGTGCCTTTAGTCCCAGCTACTCGGGAGGGTGAGGCAGGAGAAGGGCGTGAACCCGGGAGGCAGAGCTTGCAGTGAGCCAAGATCACGCCACTGCACTCTAGCCTGGGCGACAGAGCGAGACTCTGTCTCAAAAAAAAAAAAAAAAGAATTATTCAGGATATTAGTGAGAAATTCTCACAAACAATATGCATTTAGGAAACTATTTTACTTCTTTAAATCGTTTGAAGTCTTGAAAAAAAAAGCTTTTTTTGGCATTTCTTTCAGAATGTCTGGTCATTGACAATTTTTGTTTGTTTTGAGAAAGAGTCTTGCTCTGTTGCCCAGGCTGGAGTGCAATGCAACGATCTCAGTTCACTGCAACCTCTACCTCTCCGGTTCAAGCGATTTTCCTGCCTCAGCCTCCCCAGTAGCTGGGATTACAGGCATGTGCCACCAAGCCCGGCTAATTTTTGTATTTTCAGTAGAGACAGGGTTTCACCATGTTTGCCAGGCTGGTCTTCAACTCGTGACCTCAGGTGATCGGCCTGTCTCAGCCTCCCAAAGTGCTGAGATTACAAGCTTGAGTCACCACACCCGGCCAGTCATTGACAATTTTTACCATTACCTTCCTCTTCTCCTTAGCCCTTAACAGACCCAGTTCATTCTATTTGGAAATAACAAGAACTTGATCAGATTATTAAATCTTGGAAACCATCTCATTTTTACCTTATAAAGTGTTAAGTTTCATGTTCATATTATCTTACAAATGTAGCATAAATGTTATGGGTAGATATAAGGAAATATTGGCATAGTATAGGTAATTAGTGAAAAGACAGAACTTCACCAAACATAATAAAAGGTGAACATAAAACTATAACACTACTTTTAAAATATTTTCTCCTAAATTATTTTAGCATTTTTGACTATGAACACTGCCAAAAAATAGGTTCAAAGTAGCCTAGAGAAACAGTTTCTTCTTCTGGAATCCATCTTGGCAGTGGCGATTTTCTCCCACACTCATTCCCAAGTTAGGCGGATGTGTAGAAGTCCCTAGGCTTGGTATTGCCCAGGAGGTCATCTTCATAGTTGGGGAGGCAGTAGCAGAAGAAAGCACAGCCGATGAGGACAATCGTGGCTGCCCACCCAAAGCCATAGGGCTAGTTATAGATGTGACAGCAGGGGTTGGCCTGAAGGTTGAAGGTTTGGGTGTACTTCACGGGGTAAATTACCAGGGAAATGATCTGGAACACAGCAGCCAAGGCAAAGAGACTTCCAATCACTCTTAGGAAGACAAGCATCTGGGGTACACACAGGATGAAGAAGGAGAGGATGAAACAGATCACCAGGAAGCTGAAGCCCCAGAAGAGCATGGCAGCTGCTGCTCTACCCAACGCGTACTCCATGAGGCTCTAGCAGCCTTCCTCTTAGGACCGGCTGCCGCCGCCGCCCTCGTGGAAACATCTCCACCACAGCAAGGACGTCTGGACGTGGTCGCTCGACTGCCGCCTGCCGCGGCCGGCCAGGGCTATGATGTCAAAGGCGATGGCGCTGAGTAGGAGCAGGATCAGGATCCAGCGGCAGCGCAAGCAGGCCAGGCCGCAGAGGATCACGTCTACCGGCGGTGTGGGGCCGGGCGGGGCCGGGCGGGGCCGGAGGAGCGCGCGGGCCCGGGCGGAGGTGGGGAGTCACTCATTGTTGTATTTTTAATATAGACAGGGCTTCACCATGTTGGCCAGGCTGGTCTCGAAATCCTGGCCTCAAGTGATCCACCCGCGTCGGCCTCCCAAAGTGCTGGGACTACAGGCGTGAGCCACCGTGCCCGGCGCAGTATTATTCTTTTGTGCTTGTTTTAAAGTTGTACATATGCTTAGAAAAATGTTGGTAGGATAGTAACTCTTCAGCGGTGGGATTAGGGATGACTTTTGTTTTCATTTTGCTTGTCTTTTTCTTTAATGAGTATATATTACTTGTGTGACAGATGAAGTAAAGCAGGAAGGGTAGCCATGGTATTTGAGAAAGAGCATTGGAGGTGTTTGAGATGGAGTCTCACTGTCACCCAGGGTGAAGTGCATTCAGTGGCACAATCTCGGCTCACTGCAACCTCTGCCTCCCGGGTTCAAGCAATTCTCCTGCCTCAGCCTTCCCAGTAGCTGGGATTACAGGCATCTGCCACCACACCCAGATAATTTTTGTATTTTTAGTAGAGATGGGGTTTTGACATGTTGGCCAGGCTTGTCTCAAACTCCTGACCTCAGGTGATCTGCCTGTCTCACGTGGTGGCTCACGCTGTAATCCCAGTACTTTGGGAGGCCAAGGCAGGCAGATCACTTGAGGTCAGGAATTTGAGACCAGCTTGGCCAACATGGTGAACCCCTACTAAAAATATTTTTAAAAATTAGCTGGGCATGGTGGCACAAGCCTATAGTCCCAGCTACTTGGGAGGCTAGGCAGAATTGCTTGAACCCGGGAGGCGGAGGATGCAGTGAGCCGAGATTGAGCCACTGTACTACAGTGTGGACAAGAGCGAGACCCTGTCTCAAAATAAATAAAGGCCAGGCGTAGTGGCTCACACCTGTAATCCTAGCACTTTAGGAGGCCGAGGCAGGCAGATCACTTGAGGTCAGGAGTTTGAGAGCAGCCTGGCCAACGTGGTGAAACCCCATCTCTACTAAAAACACAAAAATTAGCTGGGCATGGTGGCAGATGCCTGTAATCCCAGCCACTTGGGAGGCTGAGGCAGGAGAATCAGTTGAACCTGTGAGGTGGAGGTTGCAGTGAGCTGAGATTTTGCCACTGCACTCCAGCCTGGACGACAGAGCTAGAATCCGTCTCAAAAATAAATTAAAAAACAAAGTTTTAAGAACAGCCTTTAGGTTTCTATAGCCCATTGGGAAAAGGGTATGGCATGATCAGATGATTTGCAGGAGTTACAAATGCAAATTTAAACAATCAAACAGCATCTAACACATCTTTAACAATTAAACAACACAACAACAAAACCATAAAAATATTGATAAGCTTCTACTATGAACTACATGATAGTGACAGAGGAATGAGAGCAAGGGTCCTATGTGCCCACTGTTGTATTACCAGTATCTGGATCGTAGAACTTTGCTTGGCATGTGATAGGGCTTTGCCATTTATACTGAGAACAGATGCTCGAGTTATCAATAATTGATAAAAGCAACAGTAATCAGTATTTTAATTGCTGAAAATGGACATTTGAAATAGCAGTAAGATTCTAGAATGGCAATGACTGAGTTGGAATGTAGGTGTTTTCATTAATGTCCTACACATATTTAAATTCTGAGTAGCCATTTTTGCTGGTAAATTGTGAAAGCAGGACACGGTTCTCCAAAGTTCACAGGTAAGCCATCCCATCAGAGCACCGAGCAGACTGCTACATTTTACTTTATTTTGCTTGTAAGGAAAACCAATTGACTAAGCTGTCCCTAAATTTCTGGTTTTAACAGATTTTTTTTTTTTTTTTTTGAGACGGAGTCTCGCTGTCACCCAGGCTGGAGTACAGTGGCCGGATCTCAGCTCACTGCAAGCTCCGCCTCCCGGGTTCACGCCATTCTCCTGCCTCAGCCTCCCGAGTAGCTGGGACTACAGGCGCCGGCCACCACGCCCGGCTAGTTTTTGTATTTTTTTAGTAGAGACGGGGTTTCACCGTGTTAGCCAGGATGGTCTCGATCTCCTGACCTCGTGATCCGCCCGTCTCGGCCTCCCAAAGTGCTGGGATTACAGGCTTGAGCCACCGCGCCCGGCCCAACAGATGTATTTCTAAAACAATCAGTAAATTAACAAAATTATGGCAGACAGTGCCATATCCCTGGAATTTCAAAAGCCCTGGATTAATGATGAGACCCGAGTTAAGTCCCAGCACCGCCACTTATTGGCAGCCATATGAGAGTCTATTTCCTTATTTGTAAAAGGGACCTCTTAATCGGGGATTGCCTACATCATGGTGCCATTGTAGAAATCTGGTTAAGGAAACTGTATAATGAGACATAACTGAAGATTGATTGATTTTATTTAGAGATGGAGGTCTCACTCTGTTACCCCAGGCTGGAGTGCGGTGGTACAATCATAGCTCACTGCAGCCTCAACCTCCGAGGCTCAAGCAATCCTCCCACCTCGGCCTCCCAAGTCACTGGGACTGTAGACACATTCCACCGTGCCCCACTCATAATATAATTAACTTTAAAATGTGGTTGGAGATTATAAGGGCCCTAAAGCCTTTGCCTGCTTTGTATTTTCTGCCAACCCCTCATTTCCCAATCTTTGGCAGAACCCTAGCAACTAAGAGAAAGGTGTCCAGTTTTTGGTTGTCAGAATCTATCACTAAGCAGGATGCTCTGCACAGAGCCCTTTGCTGGGAAATTCCTCTGGTTCCATCTCTCTCCCAATGTTTAGCGACCAGGGATCCTTCCTTTCTGCCTTTGTCCTTCCCTCACTCACCAAGGTTCACAGGTAAACCATCCCACCCAAGAGCACCAAAAAAGCAGACTGCTACATTTTACTTTATTTTGCTTGTAAGGAAAACAATTGACTAAGTTGTCCCAAAAATGTTAGTGTTCACTGATCAAGAAGGAAATGAGGTCAGAAGGCAAACTTTTCACTTCCTCTCAAACATAAATTGCAAGTATCACAGAAAATTGTAACAACACATGCAACATGGCTGGTTTTCAACATACAGAGAGTCCAAGCAAGAAGAGTGAGTACAGAAGATCTACAGAGGTCAGACTGGGGGCACTACTACAGGAAGTCTGAATCTATCCACGCAGTTTTTTCCTCCCACAGTCCAGGCTCAACACTTCTTCCTATTCCAAGGTGGCTTCTCCATATGTAGAAATCCAGGCTGTTCCATATATATTACTTGCCCAGCTGTGTTTCACGAGGCATCTCCACAAGCCAAGCCCCGACTCAAATTCTGTACAGGAAGTTCCCGTTGCTGTCAAAGAACTCTCGGCCCCTCTGCACTACTTTGCTGCTGAAGTTACCTGGCTCCTCTGCCTTCAACTCCTCTAGCTTCTGATCACTTGGCAATGCACCACTGCCAGTTCTTCTGGTGCTCTCAGAATCACTGGAGTACTTCTGTAGCTCTCTTGGATGACCTAGGGGTACAGCAACAGGCACAAAGCTCTCCTCCAGGTGCTGGATTTCTTTATTTCTTCCCTTCCATCTCCTTGGTGTATTTGTCCTGTGAGTGTCTGACTCTATCACTTTCAAAGCTGTGCTGTGATTCGCATCTTTGGATGAGGCTTCATGCCCTGGCATAAGCAAAGAGCCTGATACAGAGTGGCCTGCAGGGAACAGCTTTGAGGTATTTCCAGCGCCCCGGAGCTGCTGGAGAGAGTGGGCAAGCCCAGCTTTCTTTAGGACTTTTTGATCCTGCTTCAGCTTCTGCTCCAATGTGGGTACAAACTTGCTTTTTAAAACTCTTCGGATCACATCAGTGCTGACATTAAAGCCTTCAGCCAACCTGGGAACTGACCAGGACTCTGGAAATTCCTCACGTAAATACCTATGGGAAGAAGGAGCAGGTTTGCAAGTTATAAAGGCTCCTATCAGAACATCTAACTTGCAATACGTATTATAAAGAAGAGGGGTTGGGCCGGGCGCGGTGGCTCAAGCCTGCAATCCCAGCACTTTGGGAGGCCGAGGTGGGCGGATCACGAGGTCAGGAGATTGAGACCATCCTGGCTAACACGGTGAAACCCCGTCTCTACTAAAAATACAAAAAAACTAGCTGGGCGAGGTGGCGGGCGCCTGTAGTCCCAGCTACTCGGGAGGCTGAGGCAGGAGAATGGCGTAAACCTGGGAGGCGGAGCTTGCAATGAGCTGAGATCCGGCCACTGCACTCCAGCCTGGGCGACAGAGCAAGACTCCGCCTCAAAAAAAAAAAGAAGAAGAGGGGTTGAGGCCTGGCATGGTGGCTCACACCTGTAATCCCAGAATTTTGAGAGGCCGAGATAGGCGGATCGCTTGAGCCCAGGAGTTCGAGACCAGCCTGGCCAATGTGGTGAAACCCAATCTCTACTAAAAATACAAAAATTAGCTAGGTGTGGTGGCTCACGCCTGTAATCTCAGCTACTTGGGAGATTGAGGCACAAGAATCGCTTGAACCTGGGAAGTGAAGATTGTAGTGAGCCGAGATTGCACCACTGCACTCCAGCCTGGGCAACAGAGTGAGAATCTCTCAAAAAAACAAAAAAAACAGGGCTTGAAAAACCGCAAATGTAGTCCCTATCTTGTGCTAGCTAAATGGCTGTGTTCCATTCCTGTGTGTCAAGAGCAACACTTGACCACTGTCAGTCAGGTCACTTCATTTCATATTAACTCAGCTCCTCTCACTGACATCTAATACCACATTAGGTCCTGGGGATGCAGGAGAACTGACCTTCCCTTTACATAGTTTGGGAGTGGGGACAGACACAATGAATGACATTATGGTAAAGGTTATAGCACAGGATGCAAAGACAGCACCCCAGGAGGGAGACTCAGATATAGGGAATAAGAACACTTACAGCCAGGCCCAGGAATTGCTTCATGAAGTCCAAGCTAGAGTGGGTCTGAAAGGATGAAAGGGTAATAAGCTGGCAGAAGGGAGTAGAGAAGGAGAGATGAAAGGTAATGATGATAAAGTGAACACTTGTGAAATGCAAAGTGGCACATCACCTTTGTTGGGAACAGCTCAACTGACAGTGAGGGTAAGAGGTAGATAACACTTAGGGGTCTGGAGTTTATCCCAAGGCAAGAGCAAGTCAAGGAAAAATTTTAAGCAGTGGAATGCCATGGATAAATTTTCATTTTGAAGTTCAACCTACAGCCTGGCACAGTGGCTCACTCCCAGCACTCTGAGAGGCTGACGCAGGGGGGATTGCTTGAGCCCAGGAGTTCGAGACCAGCCTGGGAAACACAGTGAGATCCCATCTCTATTAAAAAAGGAAAAAAAGGAGTTCAACCTAGTGGTAGTTTTTCAGTGACAAAAGTATAGGCAGAAAGATTGGTCAAGAGGCTGTTACAGTAATCCAGACAGTCTCAAGTGAGACAGTCAATGGAGCATAGGAGGAAAGTGAGTTGAGAAATATTTTAGAAAAGTCAAATAGTACAACTTGGTACTAAGGGACTAAATATTGGGGGAAGAAGCATCAAGGTCAAGATTCAGGATTTTAGCTTGGGTAATTAGTAGGTTACAGGAAAAACAGGAACAGGATGAAGTTGTCAGGGAACAACGATGAATTCTATTTTGTACATGTTGAGTTTGAGGAAACTGTAATATCCAAAACAGAGATGTCTGGTACACAGTTGAATATATGCCTTTAGAGTTCAGGAAGAAAAACATGAACTGGAGATGACAGATTTGGAAGTCACAAGCCAATAGCAGGGGTGACTGAGTGGCTAGCATCAGGCAGGGAAATATGCAGAATGAGCTAAAATGACAAGGACACAACTCTAAGAAAAAACAAAATTTAAGATATAGGAAGTAGAAGAGGAGCCCGGAAGGAAACTGAGAAAAGCAGCCCTAGAAACAAAGAAAAAAAAAAAAAATCAGAAGGGAATGGTACCCTGGAGTCAAGGGAGAAGAGAATTTTAAGAAAGCAGTTCACCAGGCCGGGCGCGGTGGCTCAAGCCTGTAATCCCAGCACTTTGGGAGGCCGAGGTGGGCGGATCACGAGGTCAGGAGATTGAGACCATCCTGGCTAACACGGTGAAACCCCGTCTCTACTAAAAATACAAAAAACTAGCCGGGCGACCTGGCGGGCGCCTGTAGTCCCAGCTACTCGGGAGGCTGAGGCAGGAGAATGGCGTAAAACCCGGGAGGCGGAGCTTGCAGTGAGCTGAGATCTGGCCACTGCACTCCAGTCCGGGCAACAGAGCGAGACTCCGCCTCAAAAAAAAAAAAAAAAAAAGAAAGCAGTTCACCATGGCACATGTACACCTATGTAACAAACCTGTACATTCTGCACATGTACCCCAGAACTTAAAGTAAAATTAAAAAAATAAAAATAAAGGCTGGGTATGGTGGCTCACACCTGCCTGTAATCCCAGCACTTTGGGAGGCTGAGGCAGGCAGATCACTTGAGGTCAGGAGTTCAAGACCAGCCTGGCCAACATGGTGAAACCCCATCTCTACTAAAAACACAAAAAGAAAAAAAAAAAATTAGCTGGGCATAGTGGTGTGCACCTGTAATTTCATCTACTCAGAAGGCTGAGGCATGAGAATCGCTTGAACCCAGGAGGCGGAGGTTGCAGTGAGCCAAGATCATGCCACTGCACTCCAGCCTGGTGACAGAGTGAGACTCTGGCTCAAAAAAAAACAACAACAACGACAAAAAAAAAAAAAAAAAAAAAAAAAACGAAAAGAGAATCAGTGGCAATAAATAAATAAATAGAGAGAAAAAAGAAAGTTTCAGTTGGGTGCAGTAGCTCACACCTGTAATCCTAACACTTTGGGAGGCCAAGGCAGGCAGATCGCTTGAGCTCAGGAGTTTGGAGACCAGGTTGGGCAACACGGCAAAATCCTGTATTTAATTTTTTTTTTTTTTAATTTAAAAGGCAGTTTTTACAAGGGCAAATGCTGCTGAATTATTAAGGAGGCTAAAGACTACAAAGTGTCATTTGAGTCTAGCACTGAGGAAGTCACTGATGGATTTAAGGAGAGCAGTTTTATTGCAGTGATACAAACAAAAAACCAAGGATAGGTACCCTGGGAACCAACTGGGAACAAAAGAATGAGAGACAGCTTTAGGTTGAGGACAGAGGTCCCTGAGTAAGCAGGGAGAAATATGACCTAAAGCATACAGAGAATTGGTCCCAGACAACTGAAGGACTCCCATTTCCTCTGAGATGGGAGTAGAGCATAAGTTTGAGAGTAGTGGGCAAAGAGGAAGAGCAGGAAGCTCAAAGTTCTTACTTATTGGACTGTTTTTTTCTCTTAAAAGGACATTTATTGACCACAAAAAAAGGGAGATAAGTAAGAAAGTGGAAGGTTTGAAAAAGCTATTGTTGAAGACAGGAGATAGAGGCCGGCACGGTGGCTCATGCCTGTAATCCCAGCACTTTGGGAAGCCGAGGTGGGTGGATCACCTGAGGTCAGGAGTTAGAGACCAGCCTGGCCAACATGGTGAAACTCTGTCTCTACTAAAAATCCAAAAATTAGCCAGGTGTGGTGGTGCATACCTGTAATCCCAGCTACTCCGGAGGCTGAGGCCCAAGAATCTCTTGAACCCAGAGGCAGAGGCTGCAGTGAGCTGAGATTTTGCTACTGCACTCTGGCCTGGGAAACAGAGTGAGACTGTCTCAAACAAAAAACAAACAAACAAAAAAAGAGGAAATTAGACCTGACTGAGGACCCAGAAGGTGCTACAGGCTCACAAAATCTTGACCAGCTCTACAGAATCCCCTTTATTTTAAATTTCAATTCCAGAGTCATTCTGATGGAAATGAAAAATAGTACATAAGTACTATTTATGTACTAAGTATGTATTATGTATTAGTATAATGTACTAATGTGCTAAGTAGGGCTACTTAGCAATATTTATCAAAATGCAAACGCATTTGTCTTTTGACCTGGCAACCTTACTTCTGGGAATGTATATAACAAATACTCCTGGCAGGTATGTAGAATGATACATATACATAGTTATTCACTGGAGCACTATTAGTGAGCAACAGAAATGGAAACAACCCAACTAAATGCCCATAAGAAAAGACAGGTTAAATAATGCATTGTGGCCAGGCGTGGTGGCTCACGCCTCTAATCCCAGCACTTTGGGAGGCTGAGATGGGAAGATCAGTTGAGGCCAGAAGTCTGAGACCAGCCTGGTCATCATGGTGAGACCCCCATCTCTGTCAAATAAATAAATAGATAGGAGAAAAAATTGTTTAAACAAACATTAAAAACCACTGTCATATACTGCCTCAAAAAAATATAACACCACCATCTATAAAAAAGAATTGAGGGCCAGGCGCAGTGGCTCGCTCAGGGCATGGAGCCTGGTTTTTGGTAGAGAAAAACTATTAAAAATAGTACAGCTGCAAACAGTAGCTCATGCCTGTAATCCCAACACTTTAGAAGGCTGAGGTGGGACGATCGCTTGAGCCCTGGAATTGTAGACTAGCATGGGCAACATGATGAGACTGTCTCTACAAAAAATAAACAAAATTAACTAGGCATGGTGGCATGCATCTGTAGTCCCACCTACTTGGGAGGCTGAAGTGGGAGGATTGCTTGGGCCCAGGAGGTAGAGGCTGCAGTGACCTGTGATCACACCATTGTACTCCAGCCTTGGCGACAGAGTGAGACCCCCATCTACCAAAAAAAAAAAAAGTACCCACAGGAGAGTGGGTGGGACAAATAATTCTCAATGCGTATACCACGTTATACTGTTAGGATGTTGAGCCATATGTAACACTTTACCTACTCAAAACAAAAAAACTTAAAATCTCTTTTAAGCTTTCCTAAATTATAGATCCTCTCTTCAGAAAAATGCACCTAACTATGGAAGCACCAGCATCCCTGTACCTTAGGTTGGGAAAGTCATGATCTACACGCAGGGGTTAAATGTTGTGATGTCTGCAATTTACTATTTTAAAACTTCAGCAAAAATGAAACAACCACGTCATAACGTTAAAAACTACTAAAACCAGGCGGGGCGCAGTGGCTCATGCCTGTAATCCCAGCACTCTGGGAGGCCTAGGCGGGCGAATCACTTCAGGTCAGGAGTTCAAGGTGACGGCGGAAACCACATGTCTTTAAAAAACAAAACAATACACTATTAAATCTAGATGACGACAGGTTTAGGGAAGTTCGTTATATTACTCTACTTTTCTGATAATAAATTTCAATGACAAAAAGTAAATGAAAATATAAAAGCAGTATCAAAAACGCCAAACCCGTGCTCTGGGCTCCAGTATCCTTCATTTCTTGTCACAGCAGATACAAACAAGGTACCCTGAGTCTTACCGGATCTGCTCCATGGCTTCCCGAGTCAGGGTTCTGGGCGGGGCACCAGGCGCCTCCATTTGCCTCCGAATTTTCTGGAATCGGATTGCTTTTTTCTGTCCTTTCAGGGTGCTGGGGAAAAGAACCAATGGCAGAAGCCATGCGTGGAAGCAGAATGGATGTTTGAAGAGCCTCAGGCTAAATCATGGAGCGCCCAGCCCTCTTCTCTTTGATCGCAAGGGCAACCGGGCCGTGTTGCCGGCTTAGAGCTGCTCTGTACACCCAGAAAGCTAACACCTAGAACAATAACTGCCTGTAAGCATGCCGAACTCTCTAAACTGATGATGAAATACGTTACTAATGAAGGGACCAGTGGTCCCTGGGGAGCTGAACACCTCACGCTGCGCGACTAACAACGGGTAAGAGGAAACAAGGGCCGCTGCGCAAGCAGCGGCAGGACACCCGGCGCCAAGGGGGCGCGGCCTGGGGCGCCGGGGCGCGAGGCCCAGCTTCAAGCTGAGGGCCCAAGGAGAAGCCGGTACCTCTCCACCTCCTGCAGCTCCCGTTCCTCCGGCTCCCAGTCGGAATCGGGGTCCGGCTCCCGGCGGATAGGGCCTGGGCCCGCCACCCCCCGGGTCGCGAACCCACAGCGAGCGACGGCAGCGCAAAGGCGCCCCCCCAGCAAGACACCCAGGGAAACCGCCATGTCGACGCAAACCAGCCTTCAGCAGTCTGCTACGAAACAGCAGCGGAAGTAGCCGGGTAAGGCCGGAAGTGGAAGGGGCGGACCGGAAGCTGGGTAGTAGCAAGCATTTCCCTCTTCACTTGGTGGGCGTAAGTTCTGGGCTCGGGCTGCTCAGTGGCCCACTCTTTCTGGCTGTAGCTGTGGAGAGGGCTTGGCTGAAACGTGAGGGCCGAAATGAGGTACAGGACGCTCCTGGAAAACTGCATAAATTTTAATTAAAGTATGGATTCCGTTTCCAAGAGCCGTCCCTCCGCCCCAGCGGCTCCCCAGGCCTGCCTGTCTCCGCCACCTTGGTGGGCAGGGCTTCCACTCGGCAGTCTTCTGACGGCGACAGCCCAGTGCCTTGGGCACTCGGCTCTTCTGGGAAAGGGGCTCTTTGTCTCCTGGATGACCTCCAGCCCAGGGCCGCACCTAGGGTTCAGACCCATCACCTAGCGATAAACCCAGGCTAAGGCTTGATGAGCAGAAATGAGTACATGGCTGGCCTTGGCGCCTCTTCATCTTCTAGTCTTTACTGATCCCCAGTTAATCTTAGGGTATTGAGGAATTCTTGGTGTCTTTGTATTTTGCCTTTTACAAATGGGGTTCCTGGGCAGGGCTTTTCTAAGAGGAACTTGGTGGCAGTCTTTCATTTAGCAAAGATTGGATGCCCTTTGGAAACCTGGGGAGGTTCTCCAGGAGAGGTAGAGTGCTTCCCTCCTGCTTTTACCTGAACTGATTGATGCTGAGGAGTGCTCTGGAACGCTGCAACACGGGTGCAGACGCAGGGCAGAGGGCAACTTTGGCTGTTCTGTGTTCAGAGTTTATCATGGAGGGCAAGGTGCATTCAGTCCATGAGTCAGATGCCACTCTTTCCGGTTGCAGAAGATAGCCCTGCTTTGGGGTTAAAGTGGGTGGCACTGATCCTGTCAGGACTCGGTTTATGGCTTCTAGCCTTCTGCTGGCTTGTCCTTCTGCAGTGGAAACATGGATGTCCCTGAGTTGGTACTCACAGAAGAGATTGGCTCACCTTTCCCAGCTGTGGCCCAATTACTAACACAGAGGAAGGGCATCCCATGCTTCCCTCCATTGTCTTTCCCACACTGTATTGTAATTGGTATGGTATGTCTTCTTGTCCATGTTCCTGTTACCTCTGTTGAGTGCTAGGACTGTATTTCTGCCATTTCTATCACCAGGGTCTAGTGTACAGAAAGGATTAAATAGGCCTGGTGCGGTGGCTCACACCTGTAATCCTAGCACTTTGGGAGGCTGAGTCGGGTGGATCACCTGAGCTCAGGAGTTCAAGACCAGCCTGGGCTAAATGGTGAAAACAAAAAATACAAAAGTTAGGCATGGTGGTGTGTGCCTGTAGTCCCAGCTACTCGGGAGGCTGAGGCAGGAGAATTACTTGAGCCTGTCAGCGGAGGTTGCAGTGAAGTGAGATCAAGCCATTGTACTTCAGCCTGGGCGACAGAGCATGACCTTGTCTCAGAAAAAAAAAAAAAAAGAAAACAAAACAAAACAAAAAAGAAAGGGGTAAATAAATGGGTACCCTAACTTCCCCATTCTTACACCGGTGGAAGTGCCTTATATTTTGGGGGCATCCAAGCTCTGTGCTTGCTAGTGGGATTTACACAGGTCAAAATGACCAAAGATAGTTTTGCATACTTACGGCTAGTCAGCCTGATGTTGGCACTGGAAAAATAGCGCCTCCCAGCCTTCTTCATTGACAATGAACAGGAGTTGATGGCTGCCGGCTCTCCTGTCCAGGTGAAGTTCTTGGGCTGCAGATGGCACCGGGGAACATGTGGGATTGCAGCATTCATGCTTGGCAGTGCCCCTAAGATCCTGGGGATCGATTTATGGGGCAGAACTGGATGCAGCAAATGAGGAGGGCCCTGCTCTGTGGCAGCCCCTCTTAGGAGCACAAATAGAACCAGACTCACAGGTTTCAGTTCTTGACTGCCCAGCCTGTCCTAACGAAATCTAGGCTAGAGGAGAAGAGCAGCCCCTTACCACATTTTTATGTGAGTTTGGATGGAGCGTTGGACGAAGGAGGTAACTGAAAAAAAATCTCTTCTAGGCCATGGCCACTATTTAACCAGATACTCCTTTGAGGTTCAACAAAAACGGTAGACCCAACAGATTTGCTACTAGCCCAGGGAATAGTGAAAGCGGCAGCTCTTTTGTTGGCCCAAATCTGTTTACTTATCTCCCATTAGAGCCAGGGCACTGACAGTGCTAGGGAGAAAATTATTCAGAAGCCCCTGAGGGTGGTGGCCTTGTTATTTGTCAGTCATGAGTGTGGGGTTATTTGGGGACAGGAATATAGAGAGCAGGTTTCCTGTAAATGAGAAAGTTTGGAGCTGCACTTTGCTAGATGTCATATCTAAAACAAAGGAGCTTGGGAACAGACGTAAAAGGAATCAACAGACCCTCTCCCAAGGTCCAGCTAGTGCACTCTGCTTTCCCAGGCTCCACTGACAGATACCATCACACAAGCCTCCTTTGTTGAGACCACCACCATGTGTTGGGATGACAGCCCTTGTTCCCTTTTCCTCTGGGAGGCTTCACAGGGACCCTCACCCGACTCTCAGGAAGTTTGGGGCCAGGGTGCTGCAGACGGGTGAGCTGCTCTACAATACCCAGGCTTCGGATGAGAGTCTCCCTTTGTAGCAGGGCCTTCATCCGCTCCAGCTCCTCCTCTTCCATAATTTGTTGAGGCCTCATGGTATCCAGCTGTCCCAGCAGCAGCTACAAGGTACATGAGAGATACATGCAGGATCTCCAAGGATGAGTCCCAAACCATCGCCCAGGAGGGCTGCAAGCCTCCTGCCCACTCTACCCTCATCCCTTCCCAGACCCAGGACAGTTCCTTTTGCTGTCCATTCTCTCACTTCATCTTCCAAAGGATCAGATTCAATGTACTGATTAGGAACTCTCTCTCTCTTGTGCATGGGGGGAGAGGACAGCAGAGATTAATTCCCGTCTCTAGTTGTCCCAACCCATTTTCCCGCAGAAAGATAGCCACAAAACCCCTGGCACCTCTTTCTCCCAGTTGTGGTTCCTGTAAGCCAAGCGGGTGGAATGGCTCTGGAGCCCTGCTCTGGGATGGCTTTTCTCCCCAGCTGATTCACCCTGGTTCTGGTCCTTGGCCTTTTGCCTCTTACTGCCCAAGGTCTCCTGCTGTTCCTGCTTAAGGCGGATCTCCTCCAGTTGCTGCCTGACAAGACACAGCAGCTTCAGACACTAGAGAAATGGTGTTGGGGAGAAGAGAGGTGAGGAAAAATGGGGATGGGGAAAGAGTAGGAAATTATAATCTGTTCTTAGGACTGATGGGAGAGCAATGACGGGGGAAGACAGGAAACCTACTAAACTGAAAAGAGTCACTAAGAGTCTGATATGATTTATAGCTCCATTCCTCTGCTCAAGTGTCTGACTTCCTCTTCCCCTGCTGGGAAGCAATGCAGCTTCAGGACTTGTCCCCACCTGGGTGTGCAGAGGAGAATATCGGTCAAAGCACCTGGCACACTCCTCTCTGGCCTTGGAAGCAGCAGTCTCCTGGAAGAGGGAGCCATTGTGCTTGAAGAAGCGGGCATACTTCTCTGTGTCAGGCCCAGGGTAGATCCGCCGGTATTTTCCCAGGTGAGAATCCTCATATCGTTCCTGGTCCAGCATTGCCACGTGGGATGACTCAGTTTTTTCTTTCCTGTGGAAAGCAAGCTCAAGTGAGTCAGAGGAGAGCTGTGGGAATGTTCAGTAGGGAAAGGAAGACTGACTAAGGTTTGGAGCCCCTCCTACTGGGTTCTTGACCTCCCGGGCCCATGCCCAAGTAGGGAAAGCTGCCAAGCCCATCTTTGGCAAGCCCCAAATGTGGGTAGCCATGAAAATAGGCTTGGGCCGGGCGCGGTGGCTCACGCCTGTAATCCCAGCACTTTGGGAGGCCGAGACAGGCAGATCACAAGGTCAGGAGATTGAGACCATCTTGGCTAACATGGTGAAACCCCGTCTCTACTAAAAATACAAAAAATTAGCCGGGTGTGGTGGTGGGTGCCTGTGGTCCCAGCTACTCGGGAGGCTGAGGCAGGAGAATGGCGTGAACCCAGGAGGCAGAGCTTGCAGTGAGCTGAGATTGCGCCACCGCACTCCAGCCTGGGCGACAGAGCGAGACTCTGTCTCACAAAAAAAAAAAAAATAGTCTTGACTTCCAGAAATCTGATTTACTTTTCTTTTCTTTTTTGAGACAGGTTCTTGCACTGTTGCCCAGGCTGGAGTACACTAGCACAATCTCCGCTCACTGCAACCTCTGCCTCCCAGGTTTAAGCAGTTCTCCTGCCTCAGCCTCCCAAGTAGCTGGGATTACAGGCATGCACCACCATGCCTGGCCAATTTTTGTATTTTTAGTAGAGACAGGGTTTCACCATGTTGGCAAGGCTGGACATCAAGTGATCCACCCACCTTGGCCTCCCAAAGTGCTGGGATTATAGGCGTCAGCCACTGTACTCAGCCTGATTTTCATCTTAAGTGGAGAGAGGTCTACTCATAAGCTAGCACTCCATTATCATAGTCTTTTAGGTTTCTGATTGTAAAAGTAACATATGTTTTGATATAAGTTTTCCATTTGGGGGAAAAAAAAAAAAGTGGCCAGGCATGGTGGCTCACACCTGTAATTCCAGCACTTTGGGAGGCCAAGGCAGGTGGATCACTTGAAGTTGGGAATTCGAGACCAGCCTGGTCAACATAGTGAAACCCTGTTTCTACTAAAAATACAGAAATTATCTGGGCATGGTGGTGTGTGCCTGAAGTCCCAGTTACTTGGGAGGCTGAGGCAGGAAAATTTTTTGAACCCAGCAGGTGGAAGTTGCAGTGAGCCAAGATTGCGGCACTGCACTCCAGCCTAGATGACAGAGTAAGACTAGTCTCAAAAAAAAAAAAAGAAAAGAAAAAGAAAAAAGTAATATATGTTCATTACAGAAAATTTAGAAGAGCAGAAAGAAGATAAAGTCTCCCATAATCTTACTATGCAATTAGCCTGTTGATTATGAGCATGGATCTAAGGCAGGACCTCCTGACTTTGAATCCTGGCTCTGCCACTCACTAGCTTGTGCGTCCGTCCGTCCGTCCGTCCTTCCTTTTTTTTTTTTTTTGAGACAGAGTCTTACTCTGTCATCCAGGCTGGAGTGCGGTGGCACAATCTCAGCTCACTGCAACCTCCGCTTCCTGGGTTCAAGCAATTCTTCTGCCTCAGCCTCCTGAGTAGCTAGTACTACAGGCATACACCACCACGCCCAGCTAATTTTTGTATTTTTAGTAGAGATGGGGTTTCACCATTTTGACCAGGATGGTCTCAATCTCTTGACCTCCTGATTTGCCCGCCTTGGCCTCCCAAAGGGCTGAGATTACAGGCGTGAGTCACTGCGCCTGACCGCTTGCTTGCTTTCTTTAAATGAAAATGAAATAATACAACAGGCCGGGCGCGGTGGCTCAAGCCTGTAATCCCAGCACTTTGGGAGGCCGAGGTGGGCGGATCACGAGGTCAGGAGATCGAGACCCTCCTGGCTAACACGGTGAAACCCCGTCTCTACTACAAATACAAAAAACTAGCCGGGCGAGGTGGCGGGCGCCTGTAGTCCCAGCTACTTGGAGGCTGAGGCGGGAGAATGGCGGGAACCCGGGAGGCGGAGCTTGCAGTGAGCCGAGATCGCGCCACTGCACTCCAGCCTGGGTGACACAGCGAGACTCCGTCTCAAAAAAAAAAAAAAAAAAAAAAAAAAAAAATAATACAACAATATTTTTATTTTATTTTTTAATTTAATGTTTTGAAACAAGGTCTCACTCTATCGCCCAGGCTGGAGTGCAGTGATGCAGTCTCAGTTCACTATAACCTCGGCCTCCCAGGCTCAAGCCATCCTCTCACCTCAGCCTCCTGAGCAGCTGGGACCACAGGCATGCACCACCGTGTCTGGCTAATTTTTGTATGTTTTGTAGAGACAGGGTTTTGCATGTTGCCCAGGCTGGTCTCAAACTCATGAGCTCAAGTGATCCACCCGCCTCGGCCTCCTAAAGTGCTGGGATTACAGGCATGAGCCACCACACCTGGCCACAATATTTTTAAATGGCTTCCTAGTACTCTAGTGTACGATTGTATTTTGTTTATTTAGTCCAGTACTGTTCAACCATTTTTCCTTACTGAAAGACACATTTCATGGCCCTCAGGTACCCAGTCCAGTCTTGTGGGAATAGCCAGTATATTTCCAGTTCTACTTCACTCCCATTCATCACGCAGACATCTGAGTGCTTACGGTGTCCCAGGCCCTGTGGCTCTCATGGGGAATCAAACACACTGCCCCCTGCATACTGGAATGCGAGTGGGAAGAGCAATGTGGTCATAGTGGTAACATACATATCATTAACAAATTACAATTTTAGTATTGGTAACCAATTACCATGTTTGTAACTCATTTTACAAAGAAAACAACAATGGGTAACCAACACAGATGTAAATGATTCTCTATTATTGAATGACTAAACTGTTTTCTGTGTTTCTTTGTTACAAAGTTTCTCAGGAACTGGTTTCTAAAGGAGCTTTGTTAGAAAAACAAACCAGCTAATCAAACCACAGAAAGCTCCTTATGTGCTAACATGAGAATGGTTCTAAAATACATTGCTAACCAGGGTGCAGACAGTGTGAAAGTTATGCCTCTGTCTGGGTAGGCAGGGAGAAAAATATTTTGTATAAATACATATACATTAAATGCTGACTATATACACACGATAGTAAGAATGTTGATTGGCTCCAGAGAGTAAAACTGAGTACCTGGAGGAGAAGGGGAGGAGAAAGACTATCCCCTGTATTTTTAAAATTTTGAACATATCTATGATACATGATTTTTTTTTTTTTTTTGAGACCAGGTCTCACTGTGTCACCCAGGCTGGAGTGCAGTGGTGCAAACACGGCTCACTGCAGTCTTGACCTCCTGGGCTCAAGTAACTCTCCCACCTCAGACTCCTGAGTAACTGGGAATACAGGCACACCACCATGCCCAGCTAATTTTTTTATTTTTAAATTATTATTCTTTTGTTTCTTTTTTGTGTTTTAGGTACAGAGTCTCACATGTTGCCCAGTCTGGTCTTGAACTCCAGGGCTCAAGCAGTCCTCCTGCCTCGGCCTCCCAAAATGCTGAGATTACAGATATGAGCCACCAAGCCTGGCCCTGTGATTTTTTAATGCAAATATGAACATATTATTTATGCAAAAAGTTGTTTTTGATAGCAAATCAGCCCCAGGCCACATTCTCCATCTAAAGGAGGACTTTTAGTCTCAGGAATAATGAAGAACTAAACACATGCCAGACACCTAGCACACCTCGATTCTCGTGGCTGTTGGTAGCACTGGAAAAGCCGTTCCTTGACTCGCCGCTTATCCTCCTCCATCACCTTCCTTTTGTCACAGCCCCGGAGGTTGACAAGGGTCATAGCATCACAGAGAAGTGCATCCTTTACCTCTTGATCAAGGCGTGAGTCAGTGGTAAAGCTTGGAGAGTGGTTTACCTGCCAGGAAGAGTCATTATACACCCCTTTCCCTGACCACCTGAGCAGGTGGTAGCCTCTTGCAGGCAGAACTAGAGGGTCTGAGATATTCCTCTCCCATGGCCTCAGCCAGGGAGGCTGGATGCTCTGGCTTCCAAGGCCACAAAACTCTGCCATAGAGATCTCCAATTCACAGACCAGTGAGAGCAAATCAGCTGGCCTGCCTCTCTAGATAGTGTGTCCCTAAAAACTTACATTAGGGCACTGGGGATCCCAAACCTGCATTCCTATGGTAGAGGCCAAAAACCACCAAGATTTGACTCAGCAGGTCAAAAGGGTAGAGATCTTATGCCTTCTGCTGATTCCCACCCACCCCAGGGTTTTCACATCTCCCATTCTGTGTGCCACCACCTGAGTATACCCCTGTCCCAGGTGTCCTATTCAAGGAGGCCTCTGGACCTTGGTTTTGCAAGGAGATAATCCTCACCTCTAGCAGCCAGGGCTTCAACTTGTGGTCCAGCAAGATGTCAAAACCAAGGATCTCAAAACAGGCACATGTACCTCCATTCAGATACTGGGGAAAACAGGTTCGGTAGTTGTGGCGTAGAACAGAATGGGCTGAGATGATGGTTTTGATGATGATGTCCTCGATGTCCCCCCACAGCTCTCCAGGGTTGTAGCTGTGCTCTTGCAGCCAGATGTTGAGTGTCGACAGCTTCCTGCGAGGCCCAGTGCTCAGAAGAAGGCCAGTTTCTAGGCCACTGGGGCCAGGCTGTAGGCAGGAGGCTCCCTCACACTAACCCTAATTGCATGCCTGGGCTTTGAAGGGCTGCTACCAGTTTGGAGCAGGGACTAGTTACCAGGGTGGGGTTTGGGGCTGCACTTAGAGCTCCAAAGTGCAGGCACAGGACAGGGTCTATAAAGGCTGAGTTTCCCTGGGCAATTAGCCTCCCAAGAGCCAGCTCGGTTTCATGGGCTACTGGGACTATGGGGCTAAGCAGCAGAGGAAGCAGGAGAAAACAGAGTAGCGAGTACCTCTTACTGCCCACAGTACCATCCCAGACAAAATTCTCATTGTGTTTGTTGATAGCATAGTTGGTCAGGTGCATGCAGACATTGTCCTGTGGAGAGAGAGTGGCCCTGTGGTCTCAGACTGCATGTGGCCGTCCTCTCCAGCCCTTCATTGCCTTCTTACTCCCCACCCCTCCCAAGGATCTCTTGTCTCCTGTCTCTCTCCACCAGAGGACTGCTATTCTGGACGATCCTGGGGCAGAGGGTGTGCTGGGCTCCTCCAGGTGCTGACCTTTTCTCATTTACCACCTACCAAACACTTGCCTCCCAGCTAGATACTGCAGCTCTTGCTGACTTCATTCCTTGTTCTTTGGTGACAGTGACAAACCTCTCTACCATGTTTCTCTAGAGAACCTCAGCACTCATGGTAGTGGAAAAGAAGAGTGCTTCCCAGTCCCCTTACCAGGTTGTTATGGCTGGGCTCCACATAGGGTGTGGTGGCAAAACGGGCCAGGCCCTCCTCATACATGAATATCCGGAGAGGGTCACAGGATGTGATCAGGACGTAGACTCGCATATCAAACTTGAAGCCATCAATGAGGAAGGGCTGGGAGCACACAAACCCATGAGGGAATAATAACACGTTTGAAGTGCCTACTATGAGCTGTTGTAAGTGCTTCACATACACAGCTCATTGAATTTCCACAATAAACATGTAAAGTAGTTACTGTTATTACTCCCACTTAATAAATGAGGAGAGGCCAGGCGCGGTGACTCATGCCTATAATCCCAGCACTTTGAGAAGCTGAGGAGGGTGGATCACGGGGTGAGGAGTTCAAGACCAGCCTGGCCAAGATGGTGAAACCCCGTGTCTACTAAAAATACAAAAATTAGCTGGGTGTGGTGGTGGGTGCCTGTAATCCCAGCTACTCGGGAGGCTGAGGCAGAGAATTGCTTGAACCTGGGAGGTGGAGGTTGCAGTGAGCCAAGATCGTGTCACAGCACTCCAGCCTGGGCGACACAGCGAGACTCTGTCTCAATCAATCAATAAAGAGACAGAGGCACAGAGAGGGTAAGAAACTTGCCCAAGGTCACATATCTGGGAAGTGGAAAGCTGAGATTTAACCCTAGGCAGGCTGGTTCTGAACCATGGCTGGATACTGCTTCCACGATAAGGGGGCTAGTGGGAAGGGTAGAAGCCTAGGACCAGCTTCCTTCCTGGCTTTTGGGAGAGACAAGGCAGCCCAGTGCTGGGTGTTGGGGAAGGCTGATGGTCCTGAGGCATCCTTCACCTTGGAGATGTATTGCTGGCAGATCATATGCTCTCCTGGCTTGATCTCCCGGGGATTTCGGGTAATGAAGATGCCACGTCCCTGACAGCCACTGTCTGGCTTGCAGATATACGTGCGGGCTTTTCGCTGACGACCGTAGGACTGGAAGTCCCCATAGCTATGTGTAGAGAAGGCCTGGTCAAAAGGTTTCTGTGTATCATGGCTTTCCCATGGCCCCATGGAGCTCTTCCTGCTATCTAGTCCATGCTCTTCCTGGAACACTCAGTCTCAGACCCGACCCTCTTTTCTTTGACCAGCTGAAACTTTCTCATTCCACTTCCATCCCTCTGAGACATTCCTAGGTCACAAGACCAGAGCCTGGAGGGAACTCTGAGAATGACCCTTTTCCTCCCCATGGTATCTCAGCATGGAAGCCAGACCCACTCACTCTGCGGGGAGGCACCAGGTGCGGGGGAAGATGTTGTATTCAGAGGGATAGAGTTTGTGCATGCGGTTGAGGTTCCGAGCCAGCAGATCTTTGCGGCAGATTTCTGTCATGCCAGGGAAGTGGTTGATTTTCTGAAACACAGCCAGTTAGTACGAGCCCCCAGAGTAAGTGGCAGTTCCTGGGCATCCCAGGGCATCCCAGGAAGCAGTGGAGGAGGATCGGGAAGGTTAAGGGAGAAGTCACAGTGGAGGTAGCACTGCACCGAGGACCTCAAGGGCAAAAATAGGAAGATTCCTTGAGGCAGGTGAGAAAACCTTCTGTGACTCCTGCCCAACACACACATCCACACTGAGCTCAGCAAATGAGGGGCAGTGAGAAAGGATGTACCTAGCCAAGACTGTGGCTTCCACAGTCTCCACCTTCTAACATCCCTCAGACCACCAAGCCTAGTCCTCTAACAATAACTAATGCATGGTAGCACAAAGCAGACAATGAGACGAAAGCATTTCCCAAAAGACACAAAAGAGAAAAGGAAACTAAGAACCGGCCCCAAGGAATGTGGTACCATGGCACCCACAGAGGGTGTGGCATCGCCCTGGTGTCTGCCAGAAACCCCTGGCTGCTCTGTCCTGCCGGGTGGGTGGCAGCATCTGGGATGCCACCAAGCAAAGAACAAATAATGAAATAGGATGTGCCCACCAGACACTTCCTTCAGGTAATTCCAGAGACCCAGGAGAATCTTTCCATTGGAAAAGAATACCCTGGGGGTGGTCTTTCCTGTCTGCACAGGGGGACAGTCACAAAGAGTACACTAAGTGCTCTCTCACTGGCTTTCCCAGTCACTGGCTGCACTCACTGTATGAACTTAGTATTTCTCACTCTCCATGTCCTAACCAAGGGATATCTGCTGCTCAGGGCTGTTCTTGAGGATTTAATGGGCTAATAATATAAAAGCATTTAACACAGGGTCTGTTGTACAGTAAGTCCTCAATGAATGCTGCTAATTATTGTTATCCTCATGCCGTTTTTTCGTTTTTGTTTTTGTTTTTTTGAGACGGAGTCTCGCTCTGTCGCCCGGGCTGGAGTGCAGTGGCCGGATCTCAGCTCACTGCAAGCTCCACCTCCTGGGTTTACACCATTCTCCTGCCTCAGCCTCCCGAGTAGCTGGGACTACAGGCGCCCGCCACCTCGCCCGGCTAGTTTTTTGTATTTTTTAGTAGAGACGGGGTTTCACCGTGTTAGCCAGGATGGTCTCGATCTCCTGACCTCGTGATCCGCCCGTCTCGGCCTCCCAAAGTGCTGGGATTACAGGCTTGAGCCACTGCGCCCGGCCTATCCTCATGCTGTTTTTTTTTTTTTTTTTCCCCTTCCCTGAGACAGGGTCTCCCTCTGTCGCCCAAGCTGGAATGCAGTGGTGTGATCTCAGCTCACTGCAGCCTCTACCTCCCAGGCTCAAGAGATCCTCCTGTCTCAGACTCCCAAATAGCTGGGACTAAAGTCATGCACCACCATGCCTAGCTAATTTTTTTATTCTTTTTGTATTTTTGGTAGAGACTGGGTTTTGCCTGTTGCTGGTCTCAAAGTCCTGAGTTCAAGCAACCTGCCTGCTTTGGCTTCCCAAAGGGATTTTAGGCATGAGCCATTGTACCCAGCCTGCTATCCTCATTTTACAAATGCCCCTCCTTTGGAACTTTTTTTTTTTTTTTTTGAGATGGAGTCTCGCTCTGTTGCCCAGGCTGGAGTGCAATGATGCAATCTTGGCTCACTGCAATCTCCTCCTCCCAGGTTCAAGCAATCCTCCTGCCTCAGCCTCCTAAGTAGCTGGGATTACAAGTGTGTGCCACCACGCCTGGCTAATTTTTGTATTTTTAGTAGAGATGGGGTTTTACCATGTTGGTCAGGCTGGTCTTGAACTCCTGACCTTGTGATCTGCCTGCCTTGGCCTCCCAAAATGTTAGGATTACAGGCGTGAGCCACCGTGCCTGGCCTTGTTTTTTTATTTTTAAAACAGGGTCTCACTCTGTCACTCACCCAGGCTGAAGTATAGTGGCATGATCTCTGCTCATTGCAACCTCCACCTTCTGGGTTCAAGCGAACTCCTGACCTGAAGTGATCCACCCGCCTCAGCCTCCCAAAGTGGTGAGATTACAGGTGTGAGCCACCACGCCCAACCTCCTTTGGAGCTTCTTGAGAACTTCTAGCACTTGCTTTCTCTCTTCGGCACCTCTCCCAAGACTAGTCATGGGACAGGTTTTAATTTCCTCAACTTCCTGCCTTGCTTCCCCAAAGAATAAGCCTGCAGACCCTTTTAAATTATTTTATTGCTGATCACCACAAACACCCAATTAGAGGATAATAAAAATATCACAAGGCAGTTCTGTTCTTGTGGACCCCAGTGGATCATTCCTGAATTTCTTGCCACCAGGCAGGACCCTGCAGTCTCCTAATGGATGTGGAATGTTAAGCTAAGTTGCTTAGAAGGCTGGATCATTCAGCTGGCCCTGATGTTAGCTCTGAAGCTGCCTCCCAGTATTCTCCCTAAGATGAGCTCACCCACCCTGGAGAGGGCCAGCTACACACAGATGCCACCAAGCAAAGCACAAATAATGAGATAGGATGTGCCCACCAGACACTTCCTTCCGGTAATTCCAGAAACCCAAGATCTCCAAGAGGAGATCTTTCCACTGGAAAAGAAGACCCTGGGGGGTGCTCTTTCCTGTCTGCACAAGGGGACAGCCACAAAGAGTAGCAGTCTTGGGTGCCTGGGCAAGGAGGTGGGAAAAGTCATTCTGGGGCCCTAGCCCCTGTAGGCTCTCAGGCCGGGAGATGGGTACCTGAAACCTCTTCATGTCCATGACTTGTTCCAGCGAGACAGAGCAGTCTGTCCAGTACAGAGTCCATTCTTCATCCTCCCCCACCTCTTTCAGGCCACACATTTGGGCTGCCCGACGCACTGCAGAGACAGGGAGATCAGTGGTGCCAGCATGGACACCAGCAACTAGCCCTGGAACTGTGTAGCTGGGTCAGGTAAGGTATACACCTGACCTGAGGGCAGGTTGAAGAGGGAGGTAGTTCTCGCCTCAGCCCCGCACTTTAGTTACCACATGGCAATTTCAAGTTCTTAGGGGCTGTTAGGGCCCTTCCAAAATACCTAGCAGAGAAAACTAGAACCTGGTTTTCTGTTTGTTTGTTTTTTAGAGACAGAGTTTCTCCCTTGTTGCCCAGGCTGGAGTGCAATGGCGTGGTCTCTGCTCACTGCAACCTCTGCCTGTCAGGTTCAAGTGATTCTCATGCTTCAGCCTCCCCAATAGCTGGGACTACAGGAGCCCACTAACACACCTGGGAAATTTTTGTATTTTTAGTAGAGATGGTGTTTCGCCATGTTGGCCAGGCTGGTCTTGAACTCCTGAGCTCAGGAGATTCGCCCGCCTTGGTATCCCAAAGTGTTGGGATTACAGGCGTGGGCCACCGTGCCCGGCTGCTCCTGTCAGTCTTATCCCTCAATCACGGATGTTTGTGGCTTGGGGAGCCGCCTATAGGTAGGGGTCACACTGGCACTTCATACTCCACACTTGGGTGGCTCCTTATAAAGATGCCAGAGGGCAGGCCGGGCGCGGTGGCTCAAACCTGTAATCCCAGCACTTTGGGAGGCCAAGACGGGCGGATCACGAGGTCAGGAGATGGAGACCATCCTGGCTAACCCGGTGAAACCCCGTCTCTATTAAAAGATACAAAAAAACTAGCCAGGCGAGGTGGCAGGCACCTGTAGTCCCAGCTGCTGGGGAGGCTGAGGCAGGAGAATGGTGTGAACCTGGGAGGCGGAGCTTGCAGTGAGCCAAGATCGCGCCACTGCACTCCAGCCTGGGTGACAGTGTGAGACTCCGTCTCAAAAAAAAAAAAAAAAAAGATGCCAGAGGGAATATTAGGGGAAGGACCTAGCTGGAGATTTTCTTTTTTTCTTAATTGTTGAAGTCCCTTCAAATCTTCCTTGAAAAAACTTTTAAGCTTGTCTCATCACTGGTAAAATCTGTGAAGGGTCTGGCATGGTGGCTCCTGCCTGTTATGCCAGGTCTTTGAGAAGCTGAAGTTGGAGGATCACTTGAGCCCAGGAGTTCAAGACCAGCCTGGGCAACATAGCAAGACTCTGTCTCTACAAAACATTTAAGAATTAGCTGGGCAGGCTAGGCAAGGTGGCTCACACCTGTAAACCCAGCACTTTGGGAGGCCGAGGTGGGTGGATCACCTGAGGTCAGGAGTTCGAGACCATCCTGGCCAACATGGAGAAACCCCGTCTCTCCTAAAAGTACAAAATTAGCCAGGTGTGGTGGCACATGCCTGTAATCCCAGCTACTTGGGAGGCTGAGGCAGGAAAATCACTTGAACCTGGGAGGTGGAGGTTGCAGTGAGCCGAGATCACACCATAGCATTCCAGCCTGGGCAACAAGAGTGAAACTTGGTCTCAAAAATAAATAAATAAATAAAAAGAATTAGCTGAGCATAGTGGTGCAGGCCTGTAGTCCCAGCTACTGGGAAGCTCAGGTAGGAAGATGGCCTTGAGCTCAGGAGTTCAAAGCTGCATTAAGCTATGATTGCAATACTGCACTCCGGCCTGGATGACAAAGCAAGACGCTGTCTCAAAAATAAATAAATAGAATCTGGGAAGGGTGGGCAGTGGTGAGTGGTGGCTCTTGGACTTTTTTTTTTTTTTCCTTGTTTACTGTGAAGATACCCTCCCTAACACTGAGACTGTCTCACTGCAATGTCTCAGCTGCCAGTGTCTGAGGCAGAGGACACCTAGGAAGCTCAGTACAGGTTATAGGCAAGCCTGCCAGGCCCCAGGGGCTGGAAGCCTGATCGGGGGTCCATTCCAGAGGAAGAGCAGCAGCTGTAGGCACCCTGTTATGCACCATAGTGTGAGCGACGGGCTGGGTGCTTACCACTCTCATACTTGCAGTTGGTCAGGTTGATGGCCAGGGATCTAGAATGGAGGAATAGCATAAATCAGGCAGAGTGGGAGGGAAGGACAGGCACTCAGACGAAGAGACATCCAACAAATTCACAACACAATTCCTTTTCTCTAGAAGCCACTTAAAAGAAAGAACAGGACGATATAAACAGGCTGGGATTCCAAAATGAACCAGCCTAAATAGTTCTGAATTTTGTTTCTGTTGTATCAAAGGGTTAATGATGCTCCAGCATTTCCTGTCCTCTTTTGTAGGCTAAAGGGAAGATCTTAGATCCCAGCTCCCCCAAATGTTGAAGGGAGGCCAGTGGGTTACTCCCTGGAGCTGGGCAGTTGAGGGGATCTAGGGAATAGTTACCTGCGTTTCCGCCTTCTCTTCCTCCTCCCAGCTTCTAAGTCGCCTGTGTCAACTGGGGCTATGACTTTCTTCGGAATTTTTGTGGCTATAATGGGTGAGGGAACCCCATTTTTAAATGCCTTATAGTCAGCTTTTAAGAGAGCCTGCTGTGAAGAGTTAGAGGGGATGGTAGCTTCCTCTTTAACACATTTCTCAGATTCCTTTTTCTCAACATAGTCTTCCTCTGATTCGCTGGTCCTACAGGTACTCGGCTCCATTCTCTCAGATTCTGAGGGGTTGGGAGGTGGGAATGAAGTGTATATCAGACCTCCCTCAGGCCCTAGAAGGCCTGAAGGAATCCACCAGAACGACCTTCATGCTGTTTTAAAGGAATGTTGCTGCCCCTTCAGGACAAAACAGTTTCACTGAGGAATGGGATGTGTCCAGGTAGGTGGAGGTGCATGGGAGTGGAAGATACCAGTGAGATGTGGATTCCCTGATGACAAGCCTCAATCATCCAGGATCACACTGGATCATACAATGCACAGGGGTGCCTTCAGTAGTTGGACACAGATGGTACGGGCCATGACCATGGCTCTTTTGTACCTGATTGGGAAGGAGGATGGCTGGCAGTGCTGTGGGGACCTTCGCTTTAAAATACAGCTGAATCGGCCAGGCGCAGTGGCTCACGCCTGTAATCCCAGCACTTTGGTAGGCTGAGGTGGGTGGATCACGAGGTCAGGAGATGGAGACCATCCTGGCTAGGACGGTGAAACCCCGTCTCTACTAAAAATGCAAAAAATTAGCTGGGCGTGGTGGCACGTGCCTGTAGTCCTAGCTACTCGGGAGGGTGAGGCAGGAGAATAGCTTGAACCCGGGAAGCAGAGGTTGCAGTGAGCTGACATTGCGCCACTGCACTCCAGCCTGGGCAACAGAGCGAGACCCCATCTCAAAAAATACAATACAATACAATACAATACAACACAACACAACACAACACAGCTGAAGGCCGGGCGCAGTAGGTCATGCCTGTAATCCCAGCACGTTGGGAGGCTGAGGCCGGTAGATCACTTGAGGTCAGGAGTTGGAGACCAGCCTGATCAACATGGGGAAACCCCGTCTCTCCTAAAAATACAAAAATTAGCTGGGCATGGTGGTGCGTTGCCTGTAGTCCCACCTACTCAGGAGGCTGAGGCAACAGAATCACTTTAATTTGGCAGGTGGAGGTTGCAGTAAGCCGAAATCACACCACTGCACTCCAGCCTGGGCGACAGAGCAAGAGTCTTTAAATAAATGAATAGATAAAATACAGCTGAAGGCCAAAAGCCCCCTACACTGGCCCTTTCCCTGTCCCAGGACTCATTTTCTGCACGTGTACACATTAGGGACAGGCACCTGATGGCTAAGACCCTTTGGGCTGTGACAGTGGAGACTGCCCACCCATGGTTCCGAGGAGAGCTGAGGGACTGCTGGGTCCGCCCCTAGCGGCCTGGGGCTGCACTCAGCAGGCCGCTCATGTCCCCTCTTCCCCTGGCTCCAGTTCTCCCTGGGCGTTTCTGGGCGTCCGGAACCGCCTCCTCGTTTCACAGGACTGGCTGTCCCCACGATCGCGAGGGGGAACCTCTTCCCCTGCAGGGGTTCACTCCTAGCTCCCGGCGGCCGTGGCGGCGGCAGCAGGGGCAGCGCTTCCTTAAGCAAGGCAGTGGCCACTGCCGTTGCCATGGACACGAGGGCAGCTCCCATTGGAGAAGCGTTCTGGGGGCGGGGCCTCCCTGCAGCCACACCTACTTGGGCGCCGGCCGAGGCCATCTTGGGCGGGGGGCGGGTAACAGCATTTGCCCTTTGGAGCTGGCCAGCCTCGAGGCCAGATTCCTCCGGTGCATCATGGGACTTGCAGCCCTCCTGCTTCGAAGCCAGTTCTCACCGCACTCCCATCTTTCCCTAAACTCCGGGCCAAGGAATTTGGTCAAGCATATGATCAGGACAAAGAGCTGTTTGCCTTCCCTCAATTCTTTTTTTTCTTTTTCTTTTTTTATTTTTTTTGAGATGGGGTCTTGCTGTGTCACCCAGGCTGGAGTGCAGTGGAATGCACCATCATAGCTCACTGCAGCCTGGACCTCCTGGGCTCAAGCAATCCTCCTGCCTCAGCCTCCCCAGTAGCTGTGACTACAGGAGGGCGTCACCACACTGGGCTCAATTCTTTAATAACTCTAAGTTTAGCTAGCACAGCGTATGCATTCAAGAGTGACAGCCGGCCGGGCGCGGTGGCTCAAGCCTGTAATCCCAGCACTTTGGGAGGCCGAGACGGGCGGATCACAAGGTCAGGAGATCGAGACCACCCTGGCGAACACGGTGAAACCCCGTCTCTACTAAAAAATACAAAAAACTAGCTGGGCAAGGTGGCGGGTGCCTGTAGTGCCAGCTGCTCGGGAGGCTGAGGCAGGAGAATGGTGTAAACCCGGGAGGCGGAGCTTGCAGTGCACTCCAGCCTGGGCAACAGAGCGAGATTCCCTCTCAAAAAAAAAAAAAAAAAAAAAAAGAGTGACAGCCATCGTAAGGCCATGTGCCTTTCAAGGCTTTCCCTCTGGTGGACTGAGATAGCTCCACCCTGATCACAGTGCTCCTTCACTGCCACCTTCTCTTCCTGACATCCACCCACTTTGATTTCTGCTCACCACCTCCACCCAACTCAGCTCAACTTGTCACCCTAAAATTATACTGTGTGGCTAAATCTAGAGAACACTTAAAAATACATGAACTTTTAAAAAATTATTATTATCTTATTTTTTTGAGACTGAGTCTTGCTTTGTAGCCCAGTCTGGAGTGCAGTGGTGTGATCGCAGCTCACTGCAACTTTACTTACCCTCCCAGGCTCAAGCAATCCTCTCACTTCAGCCTCCCAAGTAGCTGGGGCTACAGGTGCGCACCACCATGCCCGGCTAATTTTTGTATTTTTTTGTAGAGACGGGGTTTTGCCATGTTGGCCAGGCTGATCTTGAACTCCTGGCCTCAAGTGACCTGCCCACCTTGGCTTCCCAAAGTGGTGGGATTACAGGCATGAACCACTGCGCCCAGCCTAAAAAGGCATGGACATTCTCTAATTCATAGACTTTGTTTTTGTTGTTATTGTCTATCAAGATAAACTATTTCTTTGCCCACATATTCATGTTTCATAGTTCAGGAACATAGGTTAATGATAAACTTCTATGTAATTTAACCCAAAGAAATTGTTTATATTCCAAAATCACTTTGAACTTTGAAAGATACCACCCTTCCTCATCTCCTCAAAATATTTCATAGAATCAGCCAGGCTGGGTGGCTGGCCCTGTAGTCCCAGCTACTAGGAAGGGTGAGGTGGGAGGATCTCTTGAGCATGGGAGTTAAGAGGATGCAGTGAGCTATGATTATGCCACTGCACTCCAGCTTGGGTGACAGAGTGAGAACTCGTATTTAAAAAAACAAGTATCTGGCCAGGTGCGGTGGCTCATGCCTGTAATCCCAGCACTTTGGGAGGCTGAGGCAGGTGGATCACGAGGTCAGGAGTTCGAGACCAGCCTGCCCAATATGGTGAAACCCCGTCTCTACTAAAAATATAAAAATTAGCTGGGTGTGGTGGTGCGCGCCTGTAGTCCCAGATCTTCAGGAAGCCGAGGCAGGAGAATCGCTTGAACCCGGGACGCAGAGGTTGCAGTGAGCCGAGGCCGTGCCACTGCACTCCAGCCTGGATGACAGAGCAAGACTCTGTCTCAAAAGAAGAAAAAAAAAAAGGGAAAGAAAGAAATGGTCCTCCTGGAAATGTTCTGCAGTCCCTTGACTTCCAGGACACTCATTGCATCAATAAACAATTTAGTGTTCTAGGGACTGTTCTAGGCTCTGGACCATCATTTCTTGCCTGAATTGCTACCATTCAGTAATTTTTTTTTTTTTTGAGACGGTCTCACTCTTGTCGCCCAGGCTGGAGTGCAATGGTTCGTGCTTGGCTCACTGCAACCTCTGCCTCCAGGTTCAAGCGATTCTTCTGCCCCAGCCTCCCAAGTAGCTGGGATTACAGGCGTCTGCCACCACGCCTGGCTAATTTTTGTATTTTTTAGTAGAGACGGGGTTTCACCATGTTGGCCAGCCTGGTCTCGAACTCCTGACTTCAAGTGATTCGCCTGCCTTGGCTTCCCAAAATGCTAGGATTACAGGTGTGAGCGACTGTGCCCGGCCAACCCAAGACTTCTTTTACTTGCTGTGTAAAAGTTAAGGGAGCTAAAAGGAAAATGGGATTTCACACCCACATACTCTCTTAAAATAGTGTCTACTGACTGGTTCCTCTGGAACCAGTGTGGAAATATCTGGAGTAACAGGGCAGAATAAAGCAACGAGATAAAGAAAAAATTTCCCACATTGACTCAGATGCAGACAGAGGAACAACGACTTAGCTCTGGATTTTGTGTCTATATCAAGAGGAGCTTCTAAAATGCTTGGGAAAGACCCCAAGAGGGATGGCTGGGGCTCAGGGAGGGCAAACTGTTAAGGACAGCACTACCTACCATGGGAACCAGTGACTGGAGAGGCAGTCACAAGCACACATTGTCCCAGCTCATCTTCTGGTACCTGTCTGTGCTGCCGTCCCGACTCCAGCTGTCTGACTTTGAACAAATTACAAACTGTCAGTCTCCATCCCCTTTTTTGAATGGAGGTATTAAGACGACTCAGGCCGAATCTCTTGAACCCGGGAGGGAGAGGTTGCAGTGAGCCGAGATCGTGCCACCACACTCTAGCCTGGGCGATAGAGCGAAACTCCGTCTCAAAAAAAAAAAAAAAAAAAAAAAGACTCAGGCCAGGTGCAGTGGCTCATGCCTGTAATCTCAGCACTTTGGGAGGCTGAAGTGGGAGGATCTTGAGGCCAGGAGTTTAAGACCAACCTGGGCAACTTGGCAAGACCCTGTCTCCACAAAAAATAGCGTGGTGTGGTGGTGCATGCCTGTGGTCCCAGCTACTTGGGAAGCTGAGATGGGAGTATTGTTTAAGCCCAGGAGGTTGAGGCTACAGTTAGCTGTGTTCATAGCACTGCACTCCAGCCTGGGTAACAGTGACCCTGTGTCAAAAAAAAAAACAAAACACAACAACAACAACAAAAAACACTGAAGCAAGGTGTGGTGGCATCTTAGCACTTTGGGAGGCCAAGGTGGGAGGATTTCTTGAGGCCAGGAGTTTGACAGCAACCTGGGCAACATAGCAAGACCCTGTCTCTACAAAAAACTAAAAAAATTAGCCAGGTGTGATGGTGCACACCTGTCATCCCAGCTACTCAGGGGGCTGAAGTGGGAGGGTAGCTTGAGCCCAATAGTTCCAGTCTGCAGTGAGCTGTGATTGCACCACTGCACCCAGCCTTACAAAAAAATAAAGACATGCACCTGGGAAATTGTGATGACACTGTGTTTTTACATCAGATGATGTCAGTGAAGAGCATTCAACTCAGTGTTGGGGGCTAGAGGAAAGCTCAAGGTGGCCGGGAAAGTGGAGGGGGGCATTTGGGTGGAGCAGGGCTAAATGGAAAGAAGGAATGAAGAAATAAAAATAAGTGGTGAGCAAAGGGGAATAAACGGAGAGGCTGAGAACAGAAATGGCAGCTCAGTGCTGGAGGCACATGCACTATCACCTTGCTAACATTTGATATCAAAGAAAGACAAAGTCCAAATATAAAGTCGGGAGTGTGTAACTGTCACACACACTCCTTTTTAACACCACTGGGGCTTGATCAAGAACGGGGAGAGGTAGCAGATACATTCATGAAGTCTGACTCAGTAGAATTTTTGTAGGCTTTCTCCCCTTTAAAGAGACCATTATCAACTCCCCTTTAAAAAGATCATTATTAGCTCTTTCTTTATCCTTCTTCTTAGGCTGAGATAGGTGAGAAGGCAGCCATGAAAATAAATGTCCAAATGACCATGATGGGCAGCACTCTGGAAAGGGACACATCAGGTAAAAAATGAAGACATCCAGGCTAGGCACGGTGGCTTACGCCTGTAATCACAGCACTTTGGGAGGCCGAGGCAGGTGGATCACCTGAGGTCAGGAGTTCAAGACCAGCCTGGCCAACACACTGAAACTCCTTCTCTTTTAAAAATACAAAAAAATCCTGGCCGGGCGCGGTGGCTCAAGCCTGTAATCCCAGCACTTTGGGAGGCCGAGACGGGTGGATCGCGAGGTCAGGAGATCGAGACCATCCTGGCTAACACGGCGAAACCCCGTCTCTACTAAAAAAATAGAAAAAACTAGCCGGGCGAGTTGGTGGGCGCCTGTAGTCCTAGCTACTCGGGAGGCTGAGGCAGGAGAATGGCGTAAACCCGGGAGGCGGAGCTTGCAGTGAGCTGAGATCCGGCCACTGCACTCCAGCCTGGGCGACTGCGAGACTCCGTCTCAAAAAAAAAAAAAATAAAAATAAAAATAAAAATACAAAAAAATTAGCCGGGTGTGGTGGCAGGAGCCTGTAGTCCCAGCTACTCGGGAGGCTGAGCCAGGAGAATCACTTGAACCCTGGAGGTGGAGGTTGCAGTGAGCTGAGATCACGCCAGTGCACCCCAGCCTAGGTGACAGAGCGAGACTCTGTCTCAAAAAAAAAAAAAAAAAAAAAGAAAGAAAGAAAAGAAATACATCCAGGCTAGGTGCAAGGGCTCACTCCTGTTATCTCAGCACTTTGGGAGGCTGAGGTGAGAGGATTGCTTCAGCCCAAGAGTTCAAGACCAGCCTGGGCAACATGGTGAAACCCTGTCTATGTAAAAAAAATACAAAATCACCTAATTGTTAAAATAAAGTTGGCCAGGTGTGTGGTGGTGCATGCCTGTAGTCTCAGCTACTCAAGAGGCTGAGGTGGGAGGATCACTTCTGCCCCAGAGGTCGAGGCTACAGTGAGCCGGGATCACACCACTGCACTCTAGCCTGGGTGACAGAGTGAGACCTATCTCAAAAGAAAAGAACATAAATACATCCAGAAGTATTATTGCTCTTCCTGGGACATCAGGGCCACCAGTGCTGCCTGTACCTCTTCTGCCTGGGATGGGGGCAGCTGACAGTCCTGAATGAGGGCCACAGCAGCTGCCTCTGTCAGGCTGCTAAAGTCCTGGGATGTTTTGACAGGGAGGTGCCCAGCCAGCTCACAGAGGGCAACGTTGAAAGCCTCACCATCCTTTATCCCAAAGCAGGACTTCCGGGCCCACAGAATTACTCGGACCCCTGTGAGGGCTGAGGAAGGTGATGTCTTTCCTGGCGGAGCTCCCCGGGTCACAAACAAGTTATGTGCAATCTCATGGTCAGTCAGATAATCAGTGGCCCGACATACCCTGCATATTAAGGACTCCAAGTCAAGCCCTGGCCCACGAGTGTAAAAGAGGAAGCCCGGAGCTGGGAGGCCCTGGAGCAGATGCAAATGGCCTCCAGGGTCCAGGGGCTTGCTTGGCGCCTGCTCCACGGGCAGTCTGTGGGCCAGATAATAGCCATGTAGGTGGAGGTGGTTCACCGAGGCCAAGCCTCCCAGGCTGTTGAAGCCAACACGGAAGCCCGGGTGTAAGCTCAGCAGTACAGCCTCAATCCCCGCCCTCAGTGCACCCGGCAGCAGGCGCTGGGGGAGCCCGCGGGCAGGCTCAGGCACCAGCAGCACGTGGCCCCACTCCAAGGGGCTGACATTGATCACCACAAGGATGTCCTCTTGCAGGAGAGTCCCAGGGAGATCAGGCTCCCGGTGCAAACGGAAGAGGACTTCTCCGGGCTGGATCTTGTTGAAGTTGAACTGTTCAGGGTCAAATGCCTGCCTCACGCTCTTGATGGTCTGTGGGCGCCTCTTCTGCACACCACGCTCCACATTCAGCTGAGCCACGAAACCCACCGCACCAGGGAGGATTTGTGTCTGTAGCTCCCCTAGGCGGTAGCGAAACAGCCCCAGCTCTACCCGCTGCTTCCAGGCACAGCAGAGTGCAGCATCAAATGGAGACTGTGGCAGAGCTTCCAGGATGCCAGGTGCATTCCTTGGCCACTGAATCCCTTCTGCTATGAGATCCTTCTGCCCATAAACAAAGTCAGGAATGGCTTGCCCGTCCCAGTCCTCATTGTTTGGAGGTAGTAAATAGGAAGTTTCATTTGAATCATGTGGAAGAGCCATAGAGCTGACCTAAAATAATCATAAAAGATGAAAAACACATGATGGTAACCCACTTCTAGACATTTTAATTTTATTTATTTATTTATTTATTTTGAGATGGAATCTCACTCCGTCACCCAGGCTGGAGTGCAGTGGCAGTGATCTCGGTTCACTGTAACCTCTGCCTCCCGGGTTCAAGCGGTTCTCCCGCTTCAGCCTCCTGGGCAGCTGGCGTTACAGGCAGGCACCACCACACCTGGGTAATTTTTGTATTTTTAGTAGAGATGGTGTTTCACCATGTTGGCCATGCTGGTCTTGAACTTCTGACCTCGAGTGATCCCTTCACCTTGGCCTCCCAAAGTGCTGGGATTATAGGCATGAGCCACCATGCCCAGATTATTTGTTTTTTATTTTTTTGAGACAGAGTCTTACTCTGCCCAGGCTAGAGGGCAGTGGCACGATCTTGGCTCACTGCAACCTCTACATCCCAGGTTCAGGCAATTCTCCAGCCTCAGCCTCCCAAGGAGCTGGAATTACAGGTACCCGCCACCGGGCCCGGCTAATTTTTGTATTTTTAGTAGAGGCAGGGTTTTACTATACTGGCCAGGCTGGTCTTGAAATCCTGACCTCAGGTGACCCTCCCCTCTCGGCCTCCCAAAGTGCTGAGATTACAGGCCTGAGCTACCACGCCTGGCCTATTTATTTACTTATCACTCTGTCACCCAGGCTGGAGTGCAATGGCGCTATCTTGGCTCACTGCAACCTCTACATCCCAGGTTCAGGCAATTCTCCAGCCTCAGCCTCCCAAGTAGCTGGGATTACAGGAATCTGCCACCATGCCCAGCTAATTTTGTATTTTTGATAGAGACAGGGTTTCACCATGTTGGCCTGGCTGGTCTTGAACTCCTGACCTCAGGTGATCCACCAGCCTCGGCTTCCCAAAGTGTTGGGATTACAGGCGTGAGCCACCGCGCCCAGCCACTGCCTATTTTATTTTGATTTTTTTTTTTTTTTTTGAGACGGAGTCTGGCTCTGTCGCCCAGGCTGGAGTGCGGTGGCCGGATCTCAGCTCACTGCAAGCTCCACCTCCCAGGTTCACGCCATTCTCCTGCCTCCGCCTCCCAAGTAGCTGGGACTACAGGCACCTGCCTCGTCGCCCGGCTAGTTTTTTGTATTCTTTAGTAGAGACGGGGTTTCACCATATTAGCCAGGACGGTCTCGATCTCCTGACCTTGTGATCCGCCCATCTCGGCCTCCCAAGTGCTGGGATTATAGGCATGAGCCACCATGCCCAGATTATTTGTTTTTTATTTTTTTGAGACAGAGTCTTACTCTGCCCAGGCTAGAGGGCAGTGGCACGATCTTGGCTCACTGCAACCTCCACCTCCCAGGTTCAAGTGATTCTCGTGCCTCAGCCTCCCAAGGAGCTGGAATTACAGGTACCCGCCACCGGGCCCGGCTAATTTTTGTATTTTTAGTAGAGGCAGGGTTTTACTATACTGGCCAGGCTGGTCTTGAAATCCTGACCTCAGGTGACCCTCCCCTCTCGGCCTCCCAAAGTGCTGAGATTACAGGCCTGAGCTACCACGCCTGGCCTATTTATTTACTTATCACTCTGTCACCCAGGCTGGAGTGCAATGGCGCTATCTTGGCTCACTGCAACCTCTACATCCCAGGTTCAGGCAATTCTCCAGCCTCAGCCTCCCAAGTAGCTGGGATTACAGGAATCTGCCACCATGCCCAGCTAATTTTGTATTTTTGATAGAGACAGGGTTTCACCATGTTGGCCTGGCTGGTCTTGAACTCCTGACCTCAGGTGATCCACCAGCCTCGGCTTCCCAAAGTGTTGGGATTACAGGCGTGAGCCACCGCGCCCAGCCACTGCCTATTTTATTTTGATTTTTTTTTTTTTTTTTGAGACGGAGTCTGGCTCTGTCGCCCAGGCTGGAGTGCGGTGGCCGGGTCTCAGCTCACTGCAAGCTCCACCTCCCAGGTTCACGCCATTCTCCTGCCTCCGCCTCCCAAGTAGCTGGGACTACAGGCACCTGCCTCGTCGCCCGGCTAGTTTTTTGTATTCTTTAGTAGAGACGGGGTTTCACCATATTAGCCAGGACGGTCTCGATCTCCTGACCTTGTGATCCGCCCATCTCGGCCTCCCAAAGTGCTGGGATTACAGGCTTGAGCCACCGTGCCCAGCCATCCTATTTTATTTTGAAACAGGTTCTCACTCTGTCACCCAGGCAGGAGTGCAGTGGTGCGAACACGTCTCCCTGAAGCCTTGACCTCCCAGGCTCAAGGGATTCTTTCACCTCAGAATCCCAAGTATGTGGAACTACAGGCATGTGCCACCGGGCACTGCCGAGATTGCGCCATTGCACTCCAGCCTGGACAGTAAGAGTGAAACTCTGTCTCAAAAAATATAGATAGATAGATAGATAGATAGATAGATAGATAGATAGATATGGTTTGGCTATGTCTGCACCCAAATCTCACCTTGTGGTTCCTATAATCCCCACTTGTTGTGGGAGGGGCCCAGTGGAAAGTAATTGAATCATGGGGGTGGTCACCTCCATGCTGTTCTCATGAGAGTGAGTTCTCATGAGATCTGATGGTTTTACAAGGGGCTTTACCTCCCTCTTTGCTCTGCACGTCTCCTTGCTGCTGCCATGTGAAGAAGGATGTGTTTGCTTCCCCTTCTGTCATGGCTGTAAGTTTCCTGAGGCCTGTCTACCCTTGCAGAACTGTGAGTCAATAAAACCTCTTTCCTTTATAAATTACCCAGTCTCGGGTATTTCTTCATAGCAGTGTGAGAACAGACTAATAAACACACACACACACATTTTATGTCTCATATATATCAACTATTTTTTTCTTTCTAAAAATTACATATATTGAGTAAATGTTTTAATGGAGAAAAAATAAACTATAACCCTTTGTTACAATGCCTAAGGAAAAATCACAATTTTTGTTTAGCTTCATTTTCATACATAGACGGATCTTGACTTTTAAACCAATCTTCAACTGTTTATATAGGTTGTAGCTAGTTTCATTCTATTATACACAATGTGGCAATGAACATCCTATACACTCACACACTCATCACTGAACACGTCACGTTTTTATTTTCCTTTAAAATAAAATCCTGATATACCACTGGGTCAGAGTAGGTCCATGGCTCAGGTTTTGGTTTTGTTTTGTTTTATTTTTGGTAGAGACAGGAACTTGCTATGCTGTTCAGGCAGTCTCAAACTCCCATGGCTCAGGTTTTTGATGCACACCATCAAACTGCCCTGCAGAAAATCATACCTGAGTTCCAACGCATGAGAGAGCTCAGGGTTTCAAAGATGACAACTTCTTTTGTGGGAAAAGCTTTTCCATGCTTCACAGTGATTCCAATTGGTCACGCATAGAAACATTTGGGTGAGGATGGCACCAATGTGTGTGTAAGTGCCCAGGGCCAAGCCTTCAAGGGGGACATTAGTGCCTGTCTTCATCTTCCCCTGGCTGCCTGGAGCCCTGGACCCAGCATTGTCAGGGAGAGGGGTCTGCCACTGGCCCAGGTAGGATATCAAAAGGAGGCATTACCTTAGTAGAGTCACTTCAGTCCAAGTTTGGGTTCCTTCAGCTCTGCTGGTCCAGAAACTTCATGTTAATAAAACAGAAAGGAAACAGAAAACACATAAAAAATTACATATCAAAAGTCAAGCTAAGTTTAATGGGTACTGAGGCTTAGTTTGCAAGATGAAAACATTCTGGAGATTTGCTGCACACCATCGTGAATGTGCTTAATGCTACTATACACTTAGAAATGTTTAAGATGATCAATTTTTTTTTTTTTTTAAAGACAGAATCTCACTCTGTCAGCCAGGCTGTAGTGCAGTGGCATGATCTTGGCTCACTGCAACCTCTGCCACCTGGGTTCAAGTGATTTTCATGCCTCGGCCTCCTGAGTAGCTGGGACTACAGGTGTGTGCCACCACACCCAGCTAATTTTTGTATTTTTAGGAAAGACCAGGTTTCACCAGGCTGGTCTCAAATTCCTGACCTTAGGTGATCCACCCACCTCAGCCTTCCAAAGTGCTGGGATTACAGGCGTGAGCCACCACGCCTGGCCAAAAATGTTTAAAAGTGAAGCTAATCCTTTCAGCTGGAGCTGCAAGGTAAAAGACAAAAAAAGAAAAAAAAAAAGTGAAGCTAAGCATAATTTTGATAATAAAATGTAGTATCTTATTCTCATCTTACTGCAATGTCTGCCTCCCAGGCTCAAGCAATCTATCCACCTCAGCCTCCCAAGCAGCTGGGACCACAGGCATGACTAATATAGTATCTATTATAAAAGAATCTTATCTGACAGGTGAAAAAATTTAGCCGGGCGCGGTGGCGCAAGCCTGTAATCCCAGCACTTTGGGAGGCCGAGACGGGCGGATCACGAGGTCAGGAGATCGAGACCATCCTGGCTAACACGGTGAAACCCCATCTCTACTAAAAAATACAAAAAACTACCCGGGAGTGGTGGCAAGCGCCTGTAATCCCAAGCTGTAATCCCAGCTTCAGGAGGCTGAAGCAGGAGAATGGCGTTAACCCGGGAGGCAGAGCTTGCAGTGACCTGAGATTCGGCCACTGCACTCCAGCTTGGGCGACAGAGCGAGACTCCGTCTCAAAAAAAATTTAAAAAAAAAATTTAAAATGAGATAATAAAAATAAAACAAAACCAAAACAAGGAGAAAAAAAAAGATAATCTTAGACATTTTTTCAAATAAGATATAAAGATGACCAACAAGCACATTTGGGATGTTTAACATCATTAATCAATAAGGAAAGGCAAATCAAAATCACAATGAGGGGCTGGGTGCGGTGGCTCACACCTGTAATCCCTGGACCAGCACTTTGGGAGGCTGACGTGGGTGAATCATGAGGTCAAGATATCGAGACCATCCTGGCCAACATGGTGAAACCCTGTCTCGACTAAAAATACAAAAATTAGCTGGGCGTGGTGGGTGCACACCTGTAGTCCCAGCTATTTGGCAGGCTGAGGCAGGAGAATCACTTGAACCTGGGAGGTGGAGGTGGTGGTGAACTGAGATTGTGCCACTGCATTCCAGCCTGGTGACAGAGCGAGACTCCATCTCAAAAAAAAAAAAAAGGAAAAAAAGAAAATTACAATGAAGTCTGGGCACGGTGGCTCACGCCTGTAATCCCAGCACTTTGGGAGGCCAAGGTGGGAGATCACGAGGTCAGGAGTTCGAGACCAGCCTGGCCAATGTGGTGAAACCCCATCTCTACTAAAAATACAAAAAAAATAACCAGGTGTGGTAGTGGGCACCTGTAATCTCAGCTACTCTTGAGACTGAGGCAGGAGAATCGCTTGAACCCAGGAGGCAGAAGTTGCAGTGAGCTGAGATCGCACCACTGCACTCCAGCCTGGTGACAGAGTGAGACTCTGTCTCAAAAAAATAAATAAAATAAAAAATAGAAGTATATCAGCAGTTCGGTTTTATCACTGTACCAAGAGTTGATCAGGTACAGGAGGGACAATATGCTAACCAGATTCACCAAGGACTACCAGATGATTCCGACTGCACATTTAATAATTTACCATGAGAGGCCGGGCGCAGTGGCTCATGCCTGTAATCCCAGCACTTTGGGAGGCTGAGGGAGGCGGATCATGAGATCAGGAGATCGAGACTATCCTGGCCAACATGGTGAAACCGCGTCTCTATTAAAAAAAAATACAAAAATTAGCTGGGTGGTGCACTCCTGTAATTCCAGCTACTCGGGAGGCTGAGGCAGGAGAATTGCTTGAACCCGGGAGGTGGACGTTGCAGTGAGCTGAGATCATACCACTGCACTCCAGCCTGGTGAGAGTGAGACTCTATCTGAAAAATAATAATAATTTACAATGAGAAATGTGCCAAATGGCACAAAAGGTTCTTGCTTGCTGGTCAGTGTACAAAATGAATCAGGAAGCAAAATGAAAACCAGAAGGTTGTTCCATGAAGGATTCAGAGTCAAGTGAAGTGGCTGAGAGATCTAGATCATAGCTGGTCACCAGGCACAAAGCTGACTCTCATATCTTCACTATAAAGAGATACTTATGGCCGGGCACAGTGGCTCACGCCTGTAATCCTAGCACTCTGGGAGGCCAAGACAGGCAGATCACCTGAGGTTGGGAGTTTGAGACCAGCCTGACCAACATGGAGAAACCCCGTCTCTACTAAAAATACAAAAGTAGCCAGGTATGGTGGCACATGCCTGTAATCCCAGCTATTCAGGAGGCTGAGGCAGGAGAATTGCTTGAACCTGGGAGGCAGAGGTTGCGGTGAGCCAAGATCACGCCATTGCATTCCAGCCTGGGCAACAAGAGTGAAACTCTGTCTCAAAAAAAAAAAAAAAAAAAGAGAGAGAGAGAGAGAGAGAGAGATACTTACTACCATGCAGTCCAGGTATTCGCCTTGGCTTGTAAGAGGCAAACAAGGTCTATTTAGTACAGGAGAAATGATGACAGCTTCCTGCTTTTTGCCTAAACAGAAATCTAACTCTTTCTTTGACAGAAAGAGTCTGCTATTACGAGAAAAATGATCAGCTTGGGATGAGTCTATACCCTAGGTTTTTTTGTTTTGTTTTGTTTTGAGACAGAGTCTCACTCTGTTGCCCAGGCTGGACTGCAGTGGCACAATCTCCACTCACTGCAACCTCCAGCTCCCAGGTTCAACCATGCCTGGCTAATTTTTGTATTTTTAGTAGAGACGGGGTATTGCCATGTTGGCCATGCTGGTCTTGAACTCCTGGCCTCAAGTGATCTGCCTGCTTCAGCCTCCCAAAGTGCTGAGATTACAGGCATGAGCCACCACGCCTGGCCTTGAATATTTCTACTGTGATGGAATGTACATATTAATACAGTGGGTCTTATTAAACACATGCTGCCAAGGAGAAGCAACGGGTATTCTTCAAGTGTAAAGTAGATTCCTAGGCAGTCTAGGGAGTAAGGAAAGGCTTCCCTGAGGATAAGATGGAAGAGGGACTGAGGGCCCAACGCGGCTGAAACACAGCCAACAGGAGCAAGTCCAGTTACAGAGGGCCAGGATTTGGGTTTTTAACCATTTAATGATTATAAACTGAGATTAACATGCTTTACAAAGATCAGCAAGTACAATGGATTGGAAGGATCAAGAATTAATCCCAGACTGACCAACACAACCTCCACTTCCTCCTCCCAGCAGTTTGGAATCCTTACCTTTTGCAGTAGTATACGTTCATTCATTTATTATGCATTCGATAATATTTACTGAAAGCCTACTATGTGCCAAACATTGTTCTAGAGGTTAAGAGGGGACAAGAGCAAACGGGTCAGCAGCCTAGGGGTGAGATGGGGTCAAAAAGACAGCAGGTCAGCTGGAATGAAGATAACAGCAGTGGAGCGCCTTTAAAGGTGCCTTGGACTGGACCGATCACCTTCTAAATGCTGGAGCCCGGAAAAATCACTAAAAGCCTTTGGACTTACGTATTTCCATCTTTGTAAAATGGGAACCTACCTTGCAAGGGAAGTTGCAACAATCGAAGAAAACTATGCACAGTGCTTCACATCCAGTGGGTCCTCAGTAAATAGCCTAAGAATGAAGCAAGGTTATGGTTTACTTCTGGAAGAGGTGGCTTGGGGGCTGCGACAGGTGCAGCGATTGCCTGATGATAACATCATCTAGAAAAGCCCTTGCTGGGCAGAGGGGCAGCCGACGACCTCGGCCACTCAGTGAGTCTCCAGGTTTCCCGGAAACGCTAGCTCCAGTGACTTCTCAGATGCTCCTACGGGACCCCACCCAGGGCTGCGGCCGCCACCACCTACTGCAGCCGAAGCGGATGCACCTCGCGACTTTGCCCGCAGCCGCTGCCGGGGCCACAGCGAGGTCACGACTCCCGTGACGCATACGCAGCCAGCACGCACGCGAGCGGCGTGGCCCGTCCCCGCCCACCCCGGAGGCGGAGCCGTGAGTCCTGGGCTCCGCCCCGGAGCGTCGGGCCCCTCCCCGGGCCCCGCCTCCCGCTCGCCAGGGACCGCTCGGAGCCAGCAGCTCGCCTGCCAAACCCGGCTGGGAACGCCTGGGCGCTTTTAGGACGGGGCGGGCCCGCGGGTGGTGGCCCCAGGAGCGGTTGCCGCGGGGACCGGGCAGTGACGCGGCCCAAGGGCGGAAGTGAGAAAGTTGCCTGCGTCTCGAGGCGAGTTGGCGGAGCTGTGCGCGCGGCGGGGAGATGGGGGGCTCGGGCAGTCGCCTGTCCAAGGAGCTGCTGGCCGAGTACCAGGTGCGCGGGACGCCTGGCCCTAGGGAGCTCGTGTGCGGGCCTGTTCCCCGGAGCAGGGTCCGGAGCGGGCTGCGGGGCGGCCGCGGCCTCCCAGCGGTCCGCTAATGCCCGCTCTCGCTTTGCCTTCCAGGACTTGACGTTCCTGACGAAGCAGGAGATCCTCCTGTAAGTGCTGCCTTGAACCCCGCCTCCGACCCCGGGATCCTCTAGAGACAGCTTCGGGGGCACTCTCCCGACGGAGGCGCGGGGGCTGGCCTGAGGTCTGCAGAGGAGCGGGAGCTGGAGGCCAGGAGACCCAGCCCGGGCTGCGCCCTCCTGCCGGCACGCCCTCCCCGCCCTCGCCTGAGGCCCCAGGGTGGCACCGCGAGCCACCTCAGAGCCTCCAGGAAAAGTTAGGCTCTCTGACCCTGAGCTCCACTAGCTTCAGCACTGCCGAACTTCCTGCTCCAGTCCGGCAGGGGCCGACCTTGCCCGGTGGCTAAACCACAGAAGCTTTGGGGAGCCTGGCTCCTTCTCCCAACTTTACCTGAATAATACAGTAACCGTTATCGCTTTCTGAGCACTCACCATGTGCCAGGGACTGTGCTAAATTGTTGCCTGCATTACCTAATTTAATCTTTAGGAGAGAGGTATTGGACAATGAAACAAGTTCAGAAAGGTTTGGTAACTGCTTAAGACAACACTCTGAGTAAATGGATTTGAACTTGGGCTGGAAGCCTTTTTGCCAGATTGTATGCAGGCCAGGGCACTTTGAGTGAGGAGGTGCCTGGGCTTCCTGCAGCAAAGATAATCTCATGGGAAGGAGGTGGAGGCGGAGGAGGAGGACAGTTCAGGGTGGCTACTAAAAAGGAGGCTTTGAGGGCAAGAGATCCCTGGAGCGATGGTGAGAAGATTTTTGGTTTTGCTCTTTTCTCCCTGTTTTTTTTTTTTTTTTCCCTCTCTCTTTTTTGAGACAGAGTCTCGCTCTGTCGCCCAGGCTGGAGTGCTGGGGCACAATCTCGGCTCACTACAGCCTCAGCCTCTGGGTTCAAGTGATTCTCCTGCCTCAGCCTCCTGAGTAGCTGGGATTACAGGCAACTGCCACCATGCCCAGCTAACTTTTGTATTTTTAGTAAAGAAGGGGTTTCACCATGTTACTCAGACTGGTCACAGACTCCTGACCTCAAATGCTCCGCCCGCTTTGGCCTCCCAAAGTGCTGGGGTTACAGGTGTGAGCCACCGTGCCTGGCCAGTTCTTTAGGGCCAACTTCTGGCCTTTTCCCCAACCTCTTCATCCCTCAGGGATCTCTAGAATCAGTGCCCAGCACATAGTAGATGCTTAGTAAATACTCATTGCAAGAAAAGACTCCTAGGCTGTACTGCCTTGTGACATGTCCTTTTGCTTACTGTTGCCTGATGACTCGGAAGTTCTGTGCATGTGGTTTTAGCTCCTCACCTGGTTGATAATGAGCAGCAGGCAAGGAGTGGGAATGAACACACAGGGAAACCGATCGCTGAGAACACCGACAGTTCCCCTCTCTCTACCAGAGCCCACAGGAGGTTTTGTGAGCTGCTTCCCCAGGAGCAGCGGAGCGTGGAGGAGTCACTTCTGGCACAAGTGCCCTTCGAGCAGATTCTCAGCCTTCCAGAGCTCAAGGTGCAAGCGCTCCCCCCCTTTGACACCTCTCCCACCACTCCCTCCCTGCTAGACCCCCTAACTCCAACTGCCACCAGCTTTGAGATCATGGGGTCACTGGGCCCCATTCTGGTCATTTTTCTCCTTAGTTCTAATTTTCTGGGGACAAGGACTTTACCAAAATCACCTGGCAAAATTATCTAGAATGGTGCTTTTCAAATGGGGATTCTAGAACATAATCTTGGAAGTTCAAAGAAGTTTTATCCCTTAAGGGGAGTTGAGTTACATTATTAAAGTTTGAGGAACCCTGTTTTAGAGGCTGATTGCCACTCCGTGGGGCTGCTGCGAAATTTCTGTGCAAAGGGCCTGGCCCAGTGCCTGTAACACAATAGTTGTTCAATTAAATATTTGTGTTTTAAAATAACCAGCCCATCTCGTTCCCTTTGTTTAGGATGACTTCTTCTTCCCTCTCTGCCCACACTTATGTTGTATGTGACCTGCCTTTGGGTTAAACACTTGACTCCCAGGAAGCCATATCAGTCCCTTCCCTAACTGGGTCAGTTTGCTTTCCTGTGCCCCCACTGCCCTCCATATTGGCCCCAAAGCACAGATCGTTCACCCCCACGAGCCTGAGCTCCCTGGTGCCGGTCCTGTGACCTGCTCTCTCAAGTTTCTGGTAGGGTTTAATGAGTGTGTGACCTGGGCCACATCCTGTGGCATTTGTTCTCCTAGGCCAACCCCTTCAAGGAGCGAATCTGCAGGGTCTTCTCCACCTCCCCAACCAGAGACAGCCTCAGCTTTGAGGACTTCCTGGATCTCCTCAGTGTGTTCAGTGACACAGCCACGCCGGACATCAAGTCCCATTATGCCTTCCGCATCTTCGGTGAGAACCAGGAACAGCCTGGCAGGACACCACCCCTTCCCACATGGGCTTTGTGGTGGCCCTGCTTGGGAAATGGCGCCGCTTGTGGAACCTCAGAGCCCCTCCCAACCGTGTCTTTTGGCTTCCTGTGTCTGCTCTCTAGACTTTGATGATGATGGAACCTTGAACAGAGAAGACCTGAGCCGGCTGGTGAACTGCCTCACGGGAGAGGGCGAGGACACACGGCTTAGTGCATCTGAGATGAAGCAGCTCATTGACAACGTGAGCAGCTGAACAGGCCCTGCCCCAGCTGGGCCTGGGAGTGGGAGGGAGGGGTTGGGGCTCTGGCCTGAAACTCTCCCTTTCCCAGATCCTGGAGGAGTCTGACATTGACAGGGATGGAACCATCAACCTCTCTGAGTTCCAGCACGTCATCTCCCGTTCTCCAGACTTTGCCAGGTATGACAGTGGTGCCCCTGCATTCTGGGTACCTGCAGGTCCCGATCTGCTGCCTCTGGGCCTAGGACATTGCTACAGGAGGTGGTGCCAGGGTGAGAGAAAGCCCCAGTCCACACACACAGGGCCGGCTAAGCTGGCAGTCTCTCCCCGGGCAGGGGCAGCCCTCCTCTCCCCTTCCCACTGCCGTTGTCATTGCTCCGTGTTTGTACTAATTAGTAATAAAGGTTTAGAAGCTCTGACCCTGTGTGTGGGTCCAGAAAGCTCCCTCTGGATGTCTCAGGGAGTTCTTCCAGAGTGGGCTGACACACGGGACACAGTTCGTTCCAAAGAAGGGTCTAAAGGGAGAAGGGGGGTCAAGTTTGGGTTTAGTCCCTACCCTCCTCTTCCAGCAGAAAACCCACCCCTTTTCTCTTGTTCAGCTCCTTTAAGATTGTCCTGTGACAGCAGCCCCAGCGTGTGTCCTGGCACCCTGCCCAAGAACCTTTCTACTGCTGAGCTGTGGCCAAGATCAAGCCTGTGTTGCCAGCGCGGACCACGCTGGCCCAGCCTGGAGCTGGCACTGTGCAGCCTTACCCTGGGCAGGGGTGGTCCTCCTTGTCAGGGCCTCTCCTCACTACCATTGTCATTGCTCCGTTTGTGTTTGTACTAATCAGTAATAAAGGTTTAGAAGTTTGACCCTGTGTGTGATGTGAGATACACTGGTGTGAGGAAGGACTGGACTTCTCTTCTAGGAGCCTTCGATCATCCTAGGAATAAGCAGCATATCGAGCAGGGGCCAGTGGGAAGTCAAGCCACACCTGTGCTGGCTGTCCCCGTGGGAGGGCGTGAGGATGAAGGGGCAGCAGGGGGGTGGTGCTCTCCTGTATCCTGACTGGGGTGGTGGTTAGATGAGTCTCTGCATGTGTCAAGATGTAAAGAACCGTACATCAATTAAGTCTATTTTACTGCATGATTTGAAAAATTAAAAACTTTAACAAAGGGCCCCCATCCCATCCCATCCCATCCCAACCCTTGTGTCCCTACCCTTGCTAAACTGAATTGGGGATGCAGAATAAAGGGGTTGAGGTAAATGCAATGAACCCCCTGCCTCTGCCTATCAGTGGCTTAAGCTCCCCACCTCAGAGCCACCCCACAGGGAGATGTTGCTGGCCAGGCTAGGTTGACTGGCTCACTGGACCCTGCACAGAGAAGGTTCAGAACCCCTCAGCACTCAGAGAACTAGACCAACCTCAAAAAGCAACTGTCCTTGAAGAGGAAGAGCCAGGATTAAACAATAATTCTTCAGACATTATTAAAAAATGACATAAAGTGCATCTTATTAAAAAACATATAAAAACCACATAAATTCAGGGCCCCTGTGCTGGGCAGTGTTGATATCCCTTAAGAGTGGAGGAAGGTGAGGGATGGAGGGTGAATTGGGGACTGGGGAGAGGACCAGGGCACAGTTAGTTCCTCGTGTTTGAGTTCAAAACTGGAGAGGGTGGATGTGGCGGGAAGGGGCACACGGGTTCTCACGCTAAGATGGAGGAAGGCAGGCAACAGTCTCTTCCTTGAATTCTGAGGGAAAGGCGTACATTGTCACCAAGCCTCTCCTGAGCTCACGCTGTCCTCTCATGTGGCCACAGCCTGATACAGGCCGGAAAGGTCCAGGAGTTGGGTCCGAGCCCAGGACCTGGTGAGGGCTGCAGTGCCAACCTAGCCCTCTGGTCCCTGAGGCGGTAGGATGATGGCAGCAACAACTATATCCTTGGCCGGCTGGCAAGGCAGAACGCACGGAGCCCAAGCTGGTTCTGAATCTGCAGTGAGACAGGGCAGCCAGTGGCAGCAGGACAAGGCGGAAGGTGAAGAGGCCAGTTGGTGAGGGTTTCCAACTCTGTCTCAACCACTTTGGACGCATCCCCAGCGCCCCGGGAACTGGAGCGGCCGTGTGCGCTGCATTCTATGCTGTCTCTTCCCTCTCACTCTAGTTTCACATTTTGAATTGTTTTTTAAACAAAAGGCTCAGTTTACATAAGGAGCACTGTTTCACCAACCTAGGCAGGCCCCCATATTTGGCCAGGACCTCTGGGGCCATGGCTGTTTGGGTGTCTGGGTAGTAGGAGCCTCGCTACTTGACTGGAGAGCAGCAGACCCGCTGGCTCCAAGGCTCCCAAGGGCTGGGTACCACAGTTGTGTTCCACGAACAGCAGAGCGGAGGAGAGGTCCAGTTGACCCTCTCCGAGCTTTCACAGCCCCTGAAGCCAGGGCAGCGTCCTCTAGAAGTCGGCTCTCACACCACAGAGTCACGGATCTCTGAGCCAAGGCGGACTCGGGGCCGGGGGCACACCGGGGATACCTCCACGAAGCTGTCTTGGATGCTGAGTGGCCTCTTCTCTGACTCGGTGAAGACTCGGGCCCCCGGGGGGCTGTCTGACAGGGCCTGGTACCCTCGGTGATCAAGTGGGGTGCTAGGGGGGCCTAGGCCGTTGAGTGGGCGGGTCTCAGGGGGCAGCACCACAGGGCAGGTCTTAGGGTGCACGCTGGCACATTCCCCCTGCTTCAGGAAGACTTTCATGCTGTTCCGGTGCCGGTAGAGCAAGAATAAAACTGGGAACAGCACGGCTAGCACAAAGAGTGTGCACATCACCAGGAACTCCTTCCAGTAGGACTTGTCTGCACCCCAGCTGGCCTGGCCACCAGCTGGTGCACTCACACGCGATGTGCTGATGATGACGGGTACACTGCCACCCTGATCTGTTTGGTCTGCCACCCCGTCCTCTACCACCTCTGGGCAGTAGCTGGTTACCAGTTGCTGGAAGCCCTCCTCTAGTGACCAGCACTGGAACTCCCCCAGCTGTTGGGAGCCCACCAGCAGCAGGTCCCCAGTGGGTAGCACATGGCAGGAAGCCGAGGCATTGATAGGGGCCCCGTTGTGCAGCCAGAGTCGAGTGGCCAGGTTGGAGAGGAGTGGGCAGGCCAAAGTGTTCACTGTGTTGGGCTGGAATTGGACTTGCTCACATGGCTTCTCACCTGCAGGCAGAAAACGCATGGGGTAGGGAGGTGCCAGTGTCCACAGTAGCTCCAAGCTCCCCTGCCTCCCTCTGGGCTATGCCCTGGTGCCATGATGGGCAACTCTGGGGACCCCTGGGACTGAGTCTTCCTGGGGACCTGCTTACAGGGGCAGGGGGCGAGGATGTGAGGAAAGGCATTTACGACATCTGTGCCTGGGGGAGCCTTCCAAGCAGACTTGTCCCCACCTCTCTCCTCTATCTTTTGAGGGGGCACCTCACCTGTTGGTACAAAAGACAGGGACACAACCAAAGAGGTGCTGCAAAGGTCCTTGGCATTGGCTCCCTCGATGTCCTGGATCCATGGGCTGAGGACCAGAGAGAATTCTGGGATTGGCCAGGAAGTCCGCTGAGCCCGCATTCAATCACCCCTCACTGCAGACTTGGGCCTGGGCAAGGGCCTTTCCTGAGCTGATCCCCACCCACGGGAGTCAGCATCTCCTCTGTCTACACATTATTTCAAGTCAAAGCTAAGATAACACTTCCTTTAATTACATAAACAGTATGTACCTCAGTGGCCGGGCACAGTGGCTCACACCTGTAATACCAGCACTTTGGGAGGCCAAGACTGGTAGATCACTTAAGCCCAGGAATTCAAGACAACCTGGGCAACATGGCAAGACCCTATCTCTACAAAAAATAGAAAAATTAGCCAGGCATGGTGGCGCACGCCTGTGGTTCCACCTACTTGGGAGGCTGAGGTTGGAGGATCGCTTGAGCCCAGGAGGTCAAGGCTGCAGTGAGCTGTAATCACACCACTACACTCCAGCCTGGGCAACACAGAGAGACCCTGTCTCAAAAAATAATAATAAAAAATAGTATGTACCCTCAGAAAAATATTGGAAGGACAGCTGGGATCTGTATGTACAGATCTCTCTCTTTTCTTCTTTTTTTTAATTAAAAATTTTTTTGATGTGTTCTCATCTTTTTTTAAAAACAATGCACATGCATACATCTATGTAATAAAAAATAAAGGACAGTAATTCTGGACACACTCAGGAGACATATAACTCAACCAGGCATGAAGGATGAAAGCACTACAAAAATCACAGCATCGACCAGCCAGTGATCATGACAGTTAACATTCTGGTGTGTCCCTCCTGGCATACGCACCAAAACTCACTTGGTTTTTGTAAAAACTGACACCAGGTGTATCCATACATGAAGCAAGAACACTACAAACAGGACAGTTCCCAATGTTATATAAAATATATGAATGTTTGGCCAGACACGGTGGCTCATGTCTGTAATCCCAGCACTTTGGGAGCCTAAGGTGGGTGGATCATTTGAGGTCAGGAGTTCGAGACCAGCCTGGCCAATGTGATGAAACCCTGCCTCCACTAAAAATACAAAAATTAGCCAGGTGTAGTGCCAGGTGCCTATAATCCCAGCTACTTGGGAGGCTGAGGCAGGAGAATTGCTTGAACCCAGGGGCAGAGGATGCAGTGAACTGAGACTGTGACACTGCACCCCAGCTTGGACAACAGAGCAAGACTCTGTCTCAAAAAATAAATAAATAAATAAATAAAATGAAGTAAAATAAAATAAAATAAAATAAAAGGATTTTTGTTTTCTATACACATATGTAGTAAAATCTGAGAGGATAATATATCAAAATCTCACTGTGATTCTCTCTAGGTGGTGGGATGAGGGTATTTTTTGTTTGTATTCATCCCTATTTTCTAAATGAACATTTTATAACCCAAATAGGTTATTCTGAAACCAATTTTTACTGGGTTTGTTAATGGACCATTTCACAGCCCTACTATTACTAAAGCACATTCACATGCTAATCCACATTTTTTCTTCAAGGCTTTTCAAAGTTGTGGTACTTCATATGTAACCAAATCATGTCCTCATTTTACAGGTAGCCAAGACAAACACATAACTTCCTGTCTGAATTGCACTTGAGAGGAAGCAGGAGAGCTAATTAATAATTATCCTGAGACAGTGGACATAAATGAGGCCACGTGGCAGTCCCCAGGAGGGCCCAGGATGGTGCTCGGAGGCCACCTGTGCAGCGCTGGACAGATGGGAAGGGGCCTTTGGGAATGCTCACCTGGTGGCCAGCTCAGGCTGGTAGAGACTGACGTGCTTGCAGCTGGAGCCGCTCCAAGCACAGTAAGGGTCCCGGGCGAGGAGGCAGTCCCCACAGCTCCGGTACAGGCTGCAGTTGGCCACGGGCACCTGGACTACGCCAGAGTGTGAAGCCGCATACAGCAGCCCCTGCACAGCCAGACACGGGGATGAGAAGTGGGCATGGGCAGCCAGGGCCATCACCCATGGCCACCCAGCTTGTATGCCTCCCAGAGCCACCCCCAAGAGGCCTGTTATGTAACCGGCAACCCCACTTTCTAATAGCTGGATCCTGTATCTTTACATCTTGCTGAGGCAGGGGAGGAGAAGCTGGGTGGGGACTGCTTGGTGCTCATGGAGGGCACCCCCGCAAGCACCCTGCCAGGATTCCTCCTTGGCCTGCTCACCCTGTGGGTGTCCAGGAGCAGATTCTGCACAGGCTGTCCTGATGAGAAGATCTGCAGCTCCTCAATGATGTGCACCCGGGGGCCCACGCTCACCGCCTTGTGTAGCCGGCCATCACCTGGGGTGTAGACAGGACTCAGGCCCAGGGTGGACCCCACCGCCCATGACCCACTGGCCACGTGCACCCCTTCCCCTGAGCCTGCTGGGCTGCAGACACTCACCAGTGCCCAGGAAGAGGACATCGTAGGTGTGGTGCAAGCCAGGGACGCGGTGTACAGCCACACGCTGGTAGCGAGCCTGGGGCTGCAGCAGCAGCATGCGGCTTCGGACCTGCCCATCCATCAGGAAGTGGTCCTTGAGGAAGTTCAGCACACGGTCTGGGAGCTGCAGGGACGAGTTGATCTTCCTTTCCCGGGCACTGTTGGTGATGCACTAGAGGAGAAAGCAGCGGCGTGAGGCCAGCCACACCTGGGGGCAGCAGGCCCTGCTTCCCAGTGGACAGTAGCAGTGTCTGTCCCCCGGCCCGGAGCCAGGGTACATCCCTGGCAGTGCTCTACAGAGCCGGCGTGCACGTCTGAGGGAGCAAGGACAAAGCCCAGGGTATGGGGAAACCGAGTGCTTGGAGGGCTTCCTTGCTGTGTCTCCTCCCCACCTACCACCCCAGCCTCATATGCCCAGGGGCCTCAAGAACCAGGACCACACTCCCTGCTCCTCCGCACCCTTCACCAGTGCTCTCAGGAAGCCCTGGCTGGGCAGAGCGCCCCAGCGCAATCGGCAGTTCCTTCCTGCCCCGCCTGGGGCTTCCTGAAATTCTGAGAGGTGCTCCACACCATCTGTCAGGGGCTCCAGCAGGACCCAGCTCCAGCTGCCCACAGCAACAACGGCTCGCTGACACACCCTCTTTTGGTTTCCCTCCCTCCTCCTCTCAACCTTCTTATTCCTTCATGCTGCTTCCTGGCATCACCTCCCTAATAAACTATTTGGCACATCTATCCTTGTCTCAAGGTCTGCTTTCAGGGTAGCCCGTTAGGCTAGAAGGGAGGAAGAAAGCACTATTTCACCACAGCTTGCCCATTCAGTCACTTGATAATTAAATAAGCAGCTTGCAGCTGAGTAGGGGAGAGGACCAAGTGAAGAGATGATTGTAGCAGCCTGCAGCAAGCGCCCTGATGGGGACACACTTGTATCCCGAAACAGAACTGAAGACATTCTAACATTCATGGTTACCTCTAACCCAGTAGACAAAGCAGGCCTGGGCCTATGTCCCATATTAAAGATGAGAAAACAGATTCAGAGAAGCCAAGTGATCTGCCCGAGGCTAGGCAGCCTTGGTTCCAGCATGGTGTGGGGACCCACATCTTCCTAGCACCCCTTCTGGGTACAGGAAGCCAGTACCCACCGCTCCAGGCCGGGGTGTGGGCACCGGGTGGGTCACAGTGTACCACTGCTGCGTCTCACGGTTCACCTCCTTGTAGAGGCCACTGAAGACCCTCTGCACATCCTTCATGGTGAAGACGCAGACAGCAGAGCCTTCTGTAGTTCCTCTGTGCCTGCACAGGAAATAACCAGATTAACCCAGGAGCCCTGGGGGCCCCAGTCCCAGCCACTCTTCACCCTTCCATCTCCAGCGAGGTCTGGGGACCCTACCACTGGGAAGTGAAGACTCCATAGAAAAGCGTGTCACGCCAGTCCTGGGGGCTGGGGCTCAGGGTGAAGACGTCCTGCAGCACATTGAAGGGGAAGCCATCGTCGGGCCGTGAGCACAGCAGTTGGGCCTTGAGGAAGGAGGTCCAGCGCTGCTGTAGCACCCGCTCTCCACCCTCATCACCCTGGAAGGAGAGGCGGAAGGGCTGGGCTTAGGCACACGCTGAGCCATGACAGGGATGCATGGCACAGGACTGCTTCGATGGACCCACCCCAGACACCAGGACTGAAGGGCAGGAGAAGGCCAGGACCAACTTCCATCTGAAGTCAGGAAGACCTGGAGGCAGTGTACACGTCCATCAGGAGCATGGTCCTTACCGTGACCAAGCAGAGCCTTCCTAAATATGGAAAGGAGGCTGCGATTCACTGCTGAGCAAATAAGGAAGCCAAAGAACCCCAAAACAGCCTAATGCCATGTTCATGAGTGAGTTAATAAGCACAAGGTCGGGACTGTACTTATATTATTAATGCCTGTAATCCCAGCACTTTGGGAGGCCAAGGTGGGTGGATCACTTGAGCTCAGGAGTTTGAGACCCTGTCTCTGCTAAAAAATACAAAAAAATTAGCTGAGCATGGTGGTGCATGCTGGTAGTCCCAGCTACATGAGGCACTGAGGTGAGAGGATTGCTTGAGATTGGGCAGTGGAGGTTGCAGTGAAATCTCACCACTGCATGCCAGCCTGGGTGACAAAGTGAGACCCTGTCTCAAAAAGGAAAAAGTAAATAAAAATAAATAAATAAATAAATACACAGTTACACATATGCCAAAAAAAAAAAAAAAAAGGTGAGGAGAGGGCATTCTAAAATGTTAACAGTGACTCCTTGTGCTGGGGTGGTAGGGTGATAACACGAATAGTTCACATTTAGTCACTGCCCACCACATTTCTAAGAGCTTTACATGGATTAATTAAATTAATTCACATAACAACTCTGAGGTCAGTGTTATTATTCCTATTTAACAGACAAGGAAACTGTTAACTGAGGGGGTGAGGGACTTGCCCAAGATCCTAGGCCATCAGGGTTTGAACCTGGGCAGCTGGCCTCTGGGGTCTGTGCCCTCCAGCTGATGCTACAGTGCCTCTTCATCTTGTAAGTGATTTTTGTGTGTACAGTTCTCTATTTTCACTTTTTTTTTTTTTTTTGGAGACAGAGTCTTGCTCTGTCAGCCAGGCTGGAGTGCAATGGCACAATCTCGGCTCACTGCAACCTCCACCTCCCGGGTTCAAGCGATTCTCTTGCCACAGTCTCCCGAGTAGCTGGGATTACAGGCATGTGCCATCACACCCAGCTAACTTTTGTATTATTAGTAGAGATGGAGTTTAACCATGTTGGCCAGGCTGGTCTCAAACTCCTGACCTCAGGTGATCCACTCACATCGGCCTCCCAAAGTGCTAGGATTACAGGTGTGAGCCACCACGCCTGACTATTTTCACATTTTTTAAGTAAAAAAAAAAAAAATGGCTGGGTGCAGTAGCTCATGCCTGCAATCCCAGCACTTTGGGAAGCCAATGTGGGTGGATCTTTTGAGCCCAGGAGTTTAAGACCAGCCCGGGCAACATGGTAAAACCCCATCTCTACAAAAAATACAAAAATTAGCCGGGTGTGTGGGCGCACACCTGTAGTCTCAGCTACTCGGGAGGCTGAGGTAGGAGAATCGCTTGAGCCCAGGAGGTCGAGGCTACAGTGAACCGTGATTGTGCCACTGCACTCCAGCCTGGGTGACAAAGCAAACATCCTGTCTAAAAAGAGAAAAAAAAAAAAAAAAGTAGTAAAATATTTTAATTTAAAAGGTGAGAGAGAAAAGCTGTTAGCCAAGCTGTACCCCCTGGGGGATGGGAAAGGCCATGCATGGATGTGGGTGATCTTGCAGCTGTGGAGCCTTTGAGGTCCCTGGGGTGGCCACCCTGTCGCCCCATTCCCCTCACCTTGCAGATGCGGGCAATGCGGGACACGATGGTGTTCTCAAAGAACTCAAATTCCTGGCCAGTCTCGCTGAAGAAAAAGTAGATCTTGTCATCATCGCCTTGCAAGCTGCCCAGGCTCTCAGGAATGTAGGCTGAGGCCACAAAAGCTGGGTCTGTAGGGACCGGGTCAGGAGCTCAGAGTCAGCCCAGAAATCCTGGAGACAGGCCCTGCTGGGGGAAAGGGCCCCCTTCTAGGGCCCGGTGAACAGGATCCCTGCCCTCTGCATGGTGCCAAGAGGACTTCACCTTGCAGCCAGTTGAGGGAGCTCTCGGTCTTGGTGGGGCGAAGGCTTTGGCTCCGGGAGATGGCCGGGTCATTCCCTTGGAAGCTACTGACTGTTCCAGTGTAGAGCTCGCCATCTGCCAAGAAAACATTCCCATGGGAACAGGCTCTTCACCACGGCCCCTTTTCCCTGCTCAGGACCCAGAGTGACCCTAGCACTGCCCGTTTTGCCTGTGGTGGGCAGAGAAGGAAGCTGGAACTTGAAAAAACCAAACCTAAGACAAGCCCATGGCCATTCTGTGCCCTTGGAAATAAGCATGGCATGAACCCAGCCTGTCCAGAGCTAGCCCTCTGGCCCTGCGTGCCCCCACATGGAACTTCAATGAACCCATCCTGCCCCCAACACTCACCAACCACCAGGGCCGTGGACTTGAAATTCGGGTCGAAGGGACAACGGCCCTTGCCGTCTTCCAGGAGGACATTCCCCTTCTCGTCCCTTGCCAGGGTGAAGTTCTCCACGTTCTGCAGGAGGGTGGACACATGGGCTCAGGGGCACTCCAGGGAATGAGCATCGGGCTTGGTGAGAAAGAGAGAGGTGTGCAGGAGAAAGCAACTCTACAGGCAGGTGAGGTGTACAGGACAGAAGGGGTCAGGTGTCAGGGAGGCTGTCCTGCTCCCCCAGGACATGGTGCCGAAGGGTTTGAACCTGGACAGTCGGCTTCCAGAGAGGCCTCACCCAGACACAGTGCCGCACTGTCTCACAGTGACCCGATGTGGGACACGTTATCAGACCCACTTGGCGGAGGAGGTGAGGCTTAGAAAATGATGTGAGCCTGGCAGGACGTGGTGGCTCACGCCTGTAATCCCAGCACTTTGGGAGGCCGAGGCGGGCAGATCACGAGGTCAGGAGATCAAGACCATCCTGGCTAATATTGTGAAACCCTGTCTCTACTAAAAAATAGAAAAAATTAGCCAGGCATGGTGGCGGGCACCTGTAGTCCCAGCTACTCAGGAGGCTGAGGCAGGAGAATGGCGTGAACCCAGGAGGTGAAGCTTGCAGGGAGATGAGATCGTGCCACTGCACTCCAGCCTGGACGACGGAGCAAGACTCCATTTCAAAAAAAAAAAAAGAAAAAGAAAATGATGTGAGCCTGGAAGGGGCAGCAATGTGATTCAAACCCAGGCATGTCTGACCCCAAAGCTGGGCTCCAACCCACAGCATCAAATGCCACCCTCTGCTAGGGGTGTGTGCTGAGGAGGGGGTGTACAAGATAAGACAAGAGAATCAAGCAAAGGAGAGGGAGAGATGCTGGAAGAAGCAGGAGAGGGCAGCAAGGCCTGGGTGGGACAGGATCTTCATGGGTGAGTGACTGCATGCCTCCCTGCACAGGGAGACATGGCTGTCAGGGCTGAGCTTTGTGCCAGGGTGTGGGGCCTCAGGGCTCTTGGAGACCAGTGGTACCCAGAAACCTCCCTCTGGGCCCTGCCTTTCACCAGGGGTCCATGCTAAAGAACAGGATCCCTGAGGCAGAAAGAGGGGCAGTTCCCAGGCCAGCCTCAGGGCTGAGGACAGGGCACTCACGATGTAGGTGCACATGGGGCTGAAGGCTGCTGTGCCACAGGTGAACAGGTGACTGCTGCTGAGTGGCAGGAGGATCTTGATGTAGTTTTGACAGTCGCGCTGGGGGAAGGAGTGAGGGGATATCAGTCCCATGCACAAGCTTGCCACCAGGTGGCACCGCTGAGCCCTCCCTACCACACCCAGGCCAGGCTTCTGCTCCCAGGACTGGGGATGGGGCACTCAAGTCCAGGAACAAAGAACCCACGGGTTTTCTGGGACACAGTGGAGCATGCATAGAGTGTGTGTGCTGCAGGGAGTCCAGGGGCTCAGCTAGTTTTGTGACTGGCAAACTTTCCTTCGGCCTAGGGGTGAGGGCACAGAATCCTACCCCCTTGAATTGTACTGGCCCCCAGGAACGTCCTCCTCAGAAGCCACAGGCTTCTGAAAGCCTTGAAAACCACAGGCCCCTCCCAACCAGGTGGGAAGCTGACGAAGCCACAGCCCAGAGCAAGAGGAATGCTCAGCCCTGAATCCTGAACCCCAGATTCATGCATCACCTTCAATGGGGTGTCTAACTGGCACCTGCAACCAAGCTTCTGGTCCTCCCTGAAACACATGCTTCCCCCTGAGATCCTGCCACTTCCATTAACTCTGTCTTTTCAGTCACTGAGGCCCTAACCCCAATCAGCCTTGACACTTCTTGTCGGTCATACCCCATAATTTCCCACCCAGAAATCCTGGTGGCTCCATCTTCAAAATGCATCTGGAATCTGAGCATTTCTCACTGGTCCAAGCCACCACCATCACTCGCTCCTCACTGCTCTCCCTCCTCCTGTCCTTCCCCATGAAGGCTACTCTACCACAGTAGCCAGAATGACCCTCTTCGTATACAGGTGAGACCAGTCACATCTCTGCTCAGCCCTCCCCTGGCCTCCCAAATACCTCCCTCAGAGTGAAATCAAAAGTCCTGCCCCTCCTCCAGATATGCCACGGTCGGCTCCTTACCCTCTCCTGATCTTGGCTCAAATGTCACTTTTTTAAAGAAATGTAACCTGACCACCTTATTCCACCCCACCCACCGCCAATAACATTTGTAAACTGACTACTTTTTCTTTTTCTTTCTTTTTTCTTTTTTTGAAACACAGTCTCACTCTGTCACCCAGGCTGGAGTGCAGTGGTGCGATCTCGGCTCACTGCAACCTCTGCCTCCCAGGTTCAAGCAATTCTCCTGCTTCAGCCTCCCAGGTAGCTGGGGCTACAGGTGCCCGCCACCATGCCTGGCTAATGTTTTTTGTATTTTTAGTAGAGATGGGGTTTCACTATGTTGGCCAGGCTGGTCTCAAGCTCCTGAGACCACTCAGGAGACCGTGAGGCGGAGACATTGTGATCCACCTGCCTCGGCCTCCCAAAGTGCTGGGATTACAGGCGTGAGCCACCGCACCAAGCCTGCTTTTTCACAATTAAATCTCCAGTACCTACAAGTATATGGACACAGAGTGGGTGCTTAATCAATGTTAGCTGAATAACAGAATGGCAGCCAGGACTTGAACCTGTGTCTTGATCCCAAGTCCGGCACTCTTTTGCCCTCACCTTACCCAGCACCTGCTGCACTTAGGAGCAGGAGCAGGAGGTCTCTAGGGATGATGATGAGTCCTGCAGGAGAACCTGGGTTGAACCAGATTTCATCCTGTGCTTTGGCCAAAACCACATCAGAATCTGTCAGATGTGCTACATCAGGAATCATCTGCAGAGGGACACAACTCTCAACCTACCCAATCCCTGTTCACGCTGGAAGCTGACTTGTTAGTCCTTGTGCCTATGAGCCAGGTGCCTTATACCTATTAGCTTCCTGAATCCTCACTGTAAGCCCAGTGAGACCGGATCATTATCCTCATTTTACAGGTGGGCCCATTAAGGCTTAGAGAGGTGAATCTACTTGTCAAAGGTTGTAGAAACGTAAGTGTAGTGCTGGGATTCAAACCCAGGCCTGGCCATCTCAGAAGCTTATGCCCTTTCCACCCTGCCTGGCTGTATCTGCTCCCATCTCCCACCCACCTCTGGCCTGGATGGAAGTCTACCACCCTCCATCCCTCCTGCAGCTCAGCTCCCTTCCAGGTGCGGGCTCACCTGTGGGTCCTTGCCCTTGAAGCTGCACTGCTGTTTCTTCTCTGCGTCTGCACTCCAGAGCAGCTGGGGAATGAGAAAGGGCAAGGTAGTGGACAAAATGGAGGGTTTGCTGAGCCTCCCTCCTCTCTCATCGGCATCATCCTCAGACCAGAAGGTCAAGCTTCCAGTCCATCTTCCCTCTGCGGTCCTCTGCCCAGCCTAGCCAGCTCCAGGCAACATCTCTCACCTCCTGGTACTCCCCGCCTGGCAGGAAGCTGAGGTTGCTACTGAGTGCAAAGAGGGCCTCTCGAGCACCCACGTACAGGGTCCTGCCATCCCTGCTCAGCAGAAGGGCCGTGTAGTTGGAGATGTTTTCGGCTTCGAATCTAAGGAATGGCCGCTCTTCAGAGCCTGGGGAGAGGAAGATGGATATTATCTGGGGCCACCCCTCCCACAGGAAGCCTCTTAACACCAACCTCTAGATGGACTGATTTAAAGGAAGGTCATCAGCAAGACAAAGGGTAGCAAGGGGCTGGGGGCAGGGGGATCAGGTTTGATGGGCGAGCAGCATTCCTGGACTCTCAAACATTGCATAAGAAACAACGCAGAGATGTATGTATGAGAATACTGGCCGGGCGCGGTGGCTCAAGCCTGTAATCCCAGCACTTTGGGAGGCCGAGGCGGGCGGATCACGAGGTCAGGAGATTGAGACCATCCTGGCTAACACGGTGAAACCCCGTCTCTACTAAAAATACAAAAAACTAGCCGGGCGCGGTGGCGGGCGCCTGTAGTCCCAGCTACTCGGAGGCTGAGGCGGGAGAATGGCGGGAACCCGGGAGGCGGAGCTTGCAGTGAGCCGAGATCGCGCCACTGCACTCCAGCCTGGGCGACACAGCGAGACTCCGTCTCAAAAAAAAAAAAAAAAAAAAAAAAAAAGAGAATACTACGGCACCCTTCACATTAATAAAAAGCTGGAAACCTAAGAGTCAGTCCAACCAGAGGGGACCTTGCCAAAATCAATTATGATGCCCCAATCCAACTGAACACTACACAGCTGGGGAAAAAAAAAATGATGTATTAGAAGCTCCAGAAAAACAAGCAAGAAAGGCATGGTCAAAATATCAAGCAAACTAAAATATAAAGTGATGAGTTTTGAGCACATAATAGAATATTAAGAAAGGAAAATACACTTAACAGTTTCCTTTGAGTAACATTAGACCCAAAGAGAAGAAAATGTAAGTGGGCCTTGCAGTGAATGTGATTTGCATTGACAGAGTAATGCAAATGTTCGGCACTGGTTTTTTTTTTTTGAGACGAAGTCTCGCTCTGTCACCCAGGCCGGAGCGCAGTGGTATGATCTTGGCTCACTGCAACCTCCACCTCCCAGGTTCAAGCGATTCTTCCACCTCGGCCTCCCCAGTAGCTGGGATTACAGGCATGTACCATCACACCCAGCTTATTTTTGTATTTTTAGTGGACATGGAGTTTCACCATGTTGGCCAGGCTGGTCTCGAACTCCTGAACTCAAGTGATCTGCCCATGTCAGCCTCCCAAAAAAGCAGTGGTCTTTAACTTTGAGACTGATGGTTATTACACAGAATGAGAGTGTTTTCAATTTTGACCTCAGAAACCAGAACTGACGACAGACAGACATCATAATATGGCAGCAGGGTTGTCACAAGCTGCTGCCAATGGCTAATGGAATAATAAATACAGGTCAGGCCAGGCGCGGTGGCTCAAGCCTGTAATCCCAGCACTTTGGGAGGCCGAGACGGGCGGATCACGAGGTCAGGAGATCGAGACCATCCTGGCTAACACGGTGAAACCCCGTTTCTACTAAAAAATACAAAAAACTAGCCGGGTGACGTGGTGGCGCCTGTAGTCCCAGCTACCCGGGAGGCTGAGGCAGGAGAATGGCGTGAACCTGGGAGGCGGAGCTTGCAGTGAGCTGAGATCTGGCCACAGCACTCCAGCCTGGGCGGCAGAGTGAGACTCCGTCTCAAAAAAAAAAAAAAAAAAAAAAAAAAAGTACTGTTTTATATTGCAAAGGTAACCAAATAAAGGAAGTGAATACAGTACGGTGACAGAATATGTTGCAGGGAGGAAGGGAAGGGAGATGTAAGTGAGGGAAAGTCAGGAAGTCAAATAAACCAACAAATAGTGGTATAAGTATTTTACTTAAAAATATGGAGGAAATGGGCCGGACGCGGTGGCTCACGCCTATAATCCCAGCACTTTGGGAGGCTGAGGCAGGTGGATCACCTGAGGTTGGGAGTTTGAGACGAGCCTGACCAACATGGAGCCCGTCTCTACTAAAAATATAAAATTAGCAAGGCGTGGTAGTACATGCCTGTAATCCCAGCTACTCGGGAGGCTGAGGCAGGAGAATCGCTTGAACCTGGGATGCAGAAGTTGGGGTGAGCTGAGATCGCGCCATTGCACTCCAGCCTAGACAACAAGAGTGAAATTCCATCTCAAAAAGAAAAAACAAAATGGAAGAAATAATGGTAGAACAAGAACCCTAAGAACCCTAAATGATTAGAAGTCCCTTTTAAATTGGCCTGGGGCGGGAGAGGACACGTTTTTGTTTGTTATAATAAGCCCTTCTATACTTAAAAATATATATATATACGTGCATGTCTCCTTGATAAAAAATTTTATTTATTTTTTGAGACCGAGTCTCACTCTGTTGCCCAGGCTGGAGTGCACTGGCATGATCTCAGCTCACTGCAACCTCTACCTTCCAGGTTCAAGCAATTCTCCTGCCCCAGCCTCCCGAGTAGCTGGGATTGCAGGCACGTGCCACTATGCCCGGCTAATTTTTGTATTTTTAGTAGAGACAGGGTTTTGCCATGTTGGCCAGGCTGGTCTTGAACTCCTGGCTTCAAGCAATCCACCCGCCTTAGCCTCCCAAAGTGCTGGGATTACAGGTGTGGGCCACTGCACCCAGACCTTGGTACACATTTTAAATATCTTTTGTTTTTGCAGAATAACAACAAGGAAAGAGACAAATTATCTACCACTAAGTGAAAATTAAGGTTATATTTACAGTATATATGGTCAAATCCTATTTTTTGTGGGAAAAATATAAGCATAGGAAAAAAATCCAGAAGGATGTATCACAAAATACTAAACCATGGGCTCCCTGGTAGAATTATAGGTAGCATTCTTTTCTTTTTTACTTATTATCATTTTTAGATTCTGTAATAAGCAGGTTATCCTTATAAGATGTGAAATATATAAATTAGAGAAGAAAAAAAAAAGCAACACACACATTTACCCACCAGGGTACTGTTTATGCTTTGGGCAACTAATGGGTTTGGAGAGAAATTATTTTTAAAATTCTAAGCAGCTGATGAGAACAGAAAAGTAAGTAAAGAGCAGCACCCTGACCAACCTCAGGCACGCTGTAGCTGACCAGTGGGTCATGACCACACAAACAGTGTCCCGAAGCTGAGGAAGCAAAAAGTGCAACATGCCCAACCAAGCAGCTGTGAAGATGACTTCATGTGTGTTTACCTGTGGAGTGTTTTTACATACCCCCAGCCTGGTTCCATAAAGGGTGAGGAGACATGAAGAAAAGAAAGTAGTGAAATATAAACATTAAAATCAGGAGCAGAGAAAACCCAAATCTGAAGAAAAACATCTCAACCAGCAAGGAAGTAAAAATTCACATAAGTAGGTCATTGAGTCTGCACACAGCTGGTAGAGAAGGGCTGCGCCTTTAGTGCTGAGCCTCCTGGTGGCCAAAGAAAAATGGGAAATGAAGCTACTCCATCCTCAATGTCCATAAGGGGGCACACATAGCAGCCGTTTGCGTTTGTGGGAAGCTCGGCCTTTTTTTTTTTTTTTTTTGAGACGGAGTTTTGCTATTGTTGCCCAGGCTCGAGCGCAGTGGCACGATCTTGGCTCACCGCAACCTCCGCCTCCCAGGTTCAAGTGATTCTCCTGCCTCAGCCTCCCGAGTAGCTGGGATTACAGGCATGCGTCACCATGCCCGGCAAATTTTGTATTTTTAGTAGAGACGGGGTTTCTCCATGTTGGTCAGGCTGGTCTCGAACTTCTGACCTCAGGTGATCCGCCTGCCTCGGCCTCCCAAATTGCTGGAATTACAGGCATGAGCCACCATGCCCAGCAGCTCGGCCTCTTTTTTTTTTTTTTTTTTGAGATGGAGTTTCGCTCTTGTTGCCCAGGCTGGAGTGCAATGGTGTAACCTACACCTCTCAGGTTCAAGCGATTCTCCTGCCTCAGCCTCCCAAGGAGCTGGGATTACAGGTGCCCACCACCATGCCTGGCTAATTTTTAGTAAAAACAGGGTTTCACCATGTTGGCCAGGCTGGTCTCGTGACTTCAGGTGATCTGCCCGCCTTAGCCTCCCAAAGTGCTGGGATTATGGGTGTGAGCCACTGCGCCCAGCTGAAGCTCAGCTTTACACCTGGCAGCAAATGAGGAAGGAAGCCCTCGGGTGGGGGTGACACTAGTCAACAGGAAGACGGGGGTCAGGTGGCTGAGCCACCGCACCCGGCCCTCAAGTAGGCGCTTCTGTTAGGCAGCAGAGACATCATCTCACTGAGCTGTACATTCTCATACATGTCATAGGAGGAGTGAGACATATAAAGATCACAGGAGTCTCATGAGGAGTGAGACCAGGACAGACAGACACTGCGGTCCCTCCTCATCTTTTGGATTTTTCCAGAATTACCTGGAAACGAGGGCTGGTTCAGATAAGCTGGTTGCCCGCGCTTATCTACCTGCCGAAGAGCCACCTCGGTGGGCCCTGTAAGTCTGGGCAGCAGACCGCCCTTGGAGTCTGTCCAGACACAGAAATGCCAAGGGTCAGAGATAAGCCTCAGTCCCAGGTGGCAATTCAACCCCACTTACGACTGGCAGAAGGGGTGGAAACCTGCTGGGGCACTATAGACAGAGTGCAGCCCTACAGACCAGCCAGCCCCTGGTTCAGCCCAGGCCTCCAGCCCTCCAGCCATGCGAGGAGTGGAGTGAATGGAACGACAAAGGGACAGAAAGTGGAAAGTGCCTTGGAGAGGCGGGTGAAGGGCCCCTTAACCAGGCTTTCTCCTTCTGGGGCTTCCCTTCCATACTTGCCCTCATCTCTCTGCCCTGAGACTCAGACTGAAAGCCATGGTGTGCAGAGTAGAGTTACAGACCTGGGTTCAAAGCCATCCTCTACCACTTACTAGCTGTGTGCCACCAGGACACGCCACTTAACCTCTCAAAGCCCCATTTTCCTTATCTGTAAAATGGGGAAAATAATAACACTTTGCCTCATGGGGTTGTTATTAGAAAAAATTAGATTACGCATGTAAATAATAATATACATAATAACCCACATTTACTGAGACAGCTTTGCTCAAAACAACGTTGCACATGGTTTGCAGTGTGGCATGGTGTCTGGCACACGACCAACACTCAATGAGTGACTCAAAAACAAAATCCAAAAACCCCGCAGGAAAATCCAGCCTGGTGAGAGCTGCCAGAGGGGCAGGGCTCCTTGGGGGAGCCGGGCCTCCCTCATCGGGGGGGTTCACGAACTTAGCCTGGGAGATTCTAACTTAGGCACACACCTGGTCATATGAGGGTCTCAAGGCCAAAGCCAGAGAGTATCAGCTCAGAAACAGAGACTTGTGTGTCACAGGCTCACGTTGTGGGTGTGAGCTGGTCTGTGCTCAGTGTGAGTGGTGTTACTGTCTAAGGGCCCAGGTGCTTGGGTCACCTCCAGAGTGACTGCAGACGTCTGTGCAGGGCCCTGCCTGAGCTTGCCTGTGGTGTGTGTGTGTGTACACGGTACCGCAGGGCTTGTCCACGCTTGTGCACTCACTCCTAGGTGCTCTTTGTGCAGGGGTGATGGGGAGGGGATGTTTCTGTACTTTACTTCCTGCGAGGGACAGGTGCACCTTGGGGTCAGTCTTAGCTTTTATGCTCTCCGTTGTGCTAAAGAGCGTCTCGCTCGCTCTCCTGGGCTGCCTGTGCTGCTCGGACATCCTCCAAATCCATCTATCCAGTGGGTTAGTCCAGTATGAAGAAAGCAGGACACGCCGAGGCTGCAGCCAGTTTTCCTGCTCAGGATGAACCCTCTCCCTCCACCCCGACAGGCTTCAGCCAGGGGCTTCTCCAGGGCCAATGCATCCCACTAGGCAGATCATCCTTCAAGAAGGCAGAATGGGGCTGGTCTGGGGCTGCCGTGTCCCTCCCTGGAGGGAGACAGCATATGGAGTGGGCACATAACACCTGCAGGGTCCCCATTCCCTACCCCAGGAAGTGGGGCTCTGAGTAGGAAGTGATGTGGGAATATTCAGCCCCCAGCCCCATGTAAGGGTCCTCCTTCCCTGTGACTCAGCCGGAAGCCTGGAGCTCTCTGGGGTTAGACAGGAATAGGGCTCAGCACCATCCCCACCCTGGGCAGTCCCCACCCCAGGCCAGCCAGCGAGCTGTAGCAGCACTGTGACTCAGAGCCCCACCCCACCTTTCTCTCTACTGTGGCTCCGGGCACGGCAGCAAGACGCTGACCTGGCCCTAACATCCCACCCGCTACAGGCCCCAGCAGGATCAGGCCAGAAAACACCAGTTTCCCTGTGGAGTCGGTGGGGAAGGGGCCTCCAATGCAAGGAGGCAGCCAGTGGCCTCCCCCACTTTCAGAGAGGAGTCTGGGTGGGACAAGTCCCCAGAGAGCCTCCTGAAAGACTGTTGTAGCCCTTCGTCCCCAGGGATGTCACAACTTAAGTCACCAGAACCTTGGACCCACTTATCCCAGCAGCAGCCCCACCTCCAGGGCAGGAGTGCTGACAGGGCCGCAGTCAGCAGGAAACTGGGACACACAGCCAACCTGGGTGCACTTCCTTCCTCCACACCGCCCTGCCCGTGCTGGGCAGGGCAGCCACCTCTTCCTCATGGAGCATGGAGGAGGGGGCCACATTCTGCTGACACCAGCCCAGTGCCAGAGTCTAGTCCCTCGTTGGGGATGTTGTGTGCCAAGGGTCCTCCCATGGACTGAGGTCACCAAGAAAGTGGCAACGAGGGCAAGGCAACCCGGCCTCACAGCATCTGTGCTCCTGGGGCATGTCCTGGAAAGCCACTGCTACAGCCCCAAGTGGGCAGACCAAGAGCCTCTGCCGGAACCCCCAGTCAGTCCCAGCCCCGACCTAGGGCCTGTGCCATGGCTGCACACACCACTGCTGTCACCTTAGGAGCCTGCCTGCCGCCTGCCTGCTCACAGGCCTACCCAGGGCCAGCTCAATCTCTCTGCTCAGGGGCTGGCTCCCCACTAACAACTCCGCTCCTAGGGCCTCTGCCCTGGGTCTGCCTTCCTGCCTTTATAGATGTCTCCACTTCTTCCAAGGAAATCGGGGTCATCAGGCATAAACAACCTCAACTTCCCGTCCCCATCTCCTCAGAGACCAAATCCTATGTGACCAACTCTACCTCTCAGAAAGCAGTTTTTGTTCCAATGTCCATTCTAGAAATTTTTGTGCCTCCCTCCACCTGCCTTAGACAAGCTCCCAAAGAGAACAGCCACCCCATGCCATCTCTGCCTCTCACCTTCCACTCACGCCTCCACAGAAGTTGGGCCTCAGCCAGCCCCACGCTCAGCAGGGACAGCCCTGCCAAGAGCCCAGGGATCGCCTAGCTGCCAGACCCCAGACACGGGTGATGCTGCCCCATCCTCTAGGTGTCTGTGCCCCCAGTCTCAAGCATCACCCCGTGTCTCCCTCACATGCCTTCTGGGTCTCCAGCCCTCAAAGAGCTAAATAAAGTATGTAAGCACCTCCTCAGCCCTTTAAATGGATTAAGTCGTGCCATCCTCACAAGGCTGCTGTGGTTTATTACCTCCATTTCAGGTGTGAGTCAGCCCTGGGAGGAGTGGTGGGGATGCCATCTGACCCTGGATCCTGGGCCACCTGGCTGCAGAGTCTGTGTTGCTGACCACCCTCCCGCCTCAGGCTTTGCTCCTGAATGTTCTTACTCTCTGGGTCCGTCCGTTCTTGGCCCTGCTCCTTTCACTCCGTTCAAGCTCCTGGGTCCATGCTCATCACGTTGATGACGCGGATGCTGGCGATCACCAAATCTCTTCATCCAAGTGCAGATCTTTCTCTAATACACCAGACCCCACAGTGCAGGAGGGCTTCTGTGGGTGCTTCCCACCACCTCACTGCCCCGTTCCAGTCCCACACCCTGGCTTGGGATTTTGTGTCTGTGTGTGGCACCACTCACCTGGGTGTCTCACCATCCTTCTCCCTCTCCCTCCTAAGTCCAGTCTATAATCAAATCCTGCCAATTTTCTCTCAATATTTTCCAAGTCCATTCCCCTTACCATCCCCACTACCACAGTCCTGAGCCAGGCACCATCCTCTCACCCAGGCCACCACCACAGTAGCCTCCCAACCAGCCTCCCGCCTCCAGGCCAGCTGCTATGCTGCAGCCAGAGGGCTCTCTGGGAGCTGTCACTGTTCTGCCTAAAAACTTTAATAGCGCCCCGTTGTCTGAGCTCCTAACTTGCCAGCCTTTGCCACCCACCCACCTCCTGGTTCAACCAAGTGACATGGAACTAACTGCAAGTCAAGGGCCCATTTCTCATCTCCGGTCTGTTCAGGAAGTCCCCTCCGCCCAGAAGGCTTTCCTTTTGACTAACTCACACTCATCCTTTGAGACTCAGCTCAATTCCACCTCCTCCAGGAGGCCTTCCTGAATCCCCAGCTGGGCAAGGGCCCTTCTCCGTATGCCCATCATTTCCTGTTCACATGTCTTGCAGGGCACTGGTGACACTGTCTGGTGATGGCAATGTTTGATGTTTGATGATGATGATGATGGTCTGATGGTCTATCTGTGCTCTGTCTTTCTTTTTTTTTTCAAGACAGTCTTGCTCTGTCGCCCAGGCTGGAGTGCAATGGCATGATCTTGGCTCACTGCAACCTCCGCCTCCTGGGTTCAAGCGATTCTTCCGCCTCAGCCTCAGCCTCCCAAATAGCCGGAATTACAGGCACCCACCATCATGCCTGGCTAATTTTTTTTTTTTTTTTTGAGGCGGAGTCTCGCTCTGTCGCCCAGGCTGGAGTGCAGTGGCGCAATCTCGGCTCACTGCAAGCTCCGCCTCCCGGGTTCACGCCATTCTCCTGCCTCAGCCTCCCAAGTAGCTGGGACTACAGGCGCCCGCCACCTCGCCCGGCTAGTTTTTTGTATTTTTAGTAGAGACGGGGTTTCACCATGTTAGCCAGGATGGTCTCGATCTCCTGACCTCGTGATCCGCCCGTCTCGGCCTCCCAAAGTGCTGGGATTACAGGCTTGAGCCACCGCGCCCGGCCGTTTGTTTTTTATTCTATTTAATTTTTTTTTAGTAGAGATGTAATCCCAAAGTGTTGGGATTACAGGCATGAGCCACCATAGCTGGCTTTTGTGCTCTCTCTTCCACCACGTTGAGAGCACTTTCTTTTTTTTTTTTTTTTTTTTTTTTTGAGACAGAGTCTCGCTCTGTCGCCCAGGCTGGAGTGCAGTGGCCGGATCTCAGCTCACTGCAAGCTCCGCCTCCCGGGTTTACGCCATTCTCCTGCCTCAGCCTCCAAGTAGCTGGGACTACAGGCGCCCGCCACCTCGCCCAGCTAGTTTTTTGTATTTTTTAGTAGAGACGGGGTTTCACCATGTTAGCCAGGATGGTCTCGATCTCCTGACCTCGTGATCCGCCCGTCTCGGCCTCCCAAAGTGCTGGGATTACAGGCTTGAGCCACCGCGCCCGGCCGTTTGTTTTTTATTCTATTTAATTTTTTTTAGTAGAGATGTAATCCCAAAGTGTTGGATTACAGGCATGAGCCACCATAGCTGGCTTTTGTGCTCTCTCTTCCACCACGTTGAGAGCACTTTCTTTTTTTTTTTTTTTTTTTTTTTTTTGAGACAGAGTCTCGCTCTGTCGCCCAGGCTGGAGTGCAGTGGCCGGATCTCAGCTCACTGCAAGCTCCGCCTCCGGGTTTACGCCATTCTCCTGCCTCAGCCTCCCAAGTAGCTGGGACTACAGGCGCCCGCCACCTCGCCCAGCTAGTTTTTTGTATTTTTTAGTAGAGACGGGGTTTCACCGTGTTCGCCAGGATGGTCTCGATCTCCTGACCTTGTGATCCGCCCGTCTCGGCCTCCAAAGTGCTGGGATTACAGGCTTGAGCCACCGCGCCCGGCCTGAGAGCACTTTCAAGATCAAGACCATGTCTTATTCATGTTTGTATCAACTGGTCAGGCGGGCTCCCAGCAGTTCTTCCATAAACGTTTGTTGACTGAACAAATGAATGACACAGTCCCAGTCAGAATGCCCCAGCCCAGAGAGGGGCCCCAGATAAAAATGGGGGAATGTGGAGGTCCTGAAGCTTCATACTCACAAAATTGTGTCTGAGAAGCACTGTTTCCACTCTGACCCCTCCCAAAAGCACTGAACACATAGAAGTATAATAGCTGGCCGGGCGCGGTGGCTCAAGCCTGTAATCCTAGCACTTTGGGAGGCCAAGACGGGCGGATCGCGAGGTCAGGAGATCGAGACCATCCTGGCTAACACGGTGAAACCCCGTCTCTACTAAAAACTACAAAAAACTAGCTGGGCGAGGTGGCGGCGCCTATAGTCCCAGCTACCTGGGAGGCTGAGGCAGGAGAATGGCGTGAACCCGGGAGGCGGAGCTTGCAGTGAGCTGAGATCCGGCCACTGCACTCCAGCCTGGGTGACAGAGCGAGACACCGTCTCAAAAAAAAAAAAAAAAAAAAGAAGTATAATAGCTGACAGGAGTTTGACTTAGGAGTTTCCTATCTTTTAAATATTAGCAACTAATTAAAATTTTTCTCTTTTTTTTTTTTTTGAGACAGAGTTTTGCTCTTGTAGCCCAGGCTGGAGTACAATGGCACAATCTCGGCTCACTGCAACCCCTCACTGCAATCCCAGGTTCAAGCAATTCTCCTCCCTTAGCCTCCTGAGTAGCTGGGATTACAGGTGCCTGCCACTATGCCCAGCTAATTTTTCTATTTTTAGTAGAGATGGGGTTTCACCATGTTGGCCAGGCTGGTCTCGAACTCCTGACCTCAGGTGATCCACCCGCCTCAGCCTCCCAAAGTGCTGGGATTACAGGTGTGAGTTACCGCACCTGGCCTAATTAAAATTTTTCTAAAGAACTTGGAAGTCAAACAAAATATATCCCCAGGCTGGCTGTGACCCACTACCCCTCAGTCTGCAAACTTCTGTCTGAGACGTGTGCCCCAGTCTCCTGTGTGCCACATTCCTGACCAAGTCTGCCAGCTCTGCCTATTTCCAACCATGACCATGCCATGCCATGCCACCAGGGTCCTCGGCTGGATCCCTTGCCCCGTCTAGACTAACCTCAACAGATTTCTTTACTAGATGGAAATGTATCTGCAATTATTCAAGGGCTGAGGCAGGTCATCTTGCTGCTTTTGTACGATTCACAGGTGAAGCAGGAGGCAGCTGTTCTAACGGAAAGAATGTGGTTGCTGAATCGAGAACTGTGGCCCAAGGCTTGGTCCCAAACTCTTCTGTAGCCGCATGACCTTGGTAATGAGTTAGCTTCACTGAGCTTTGGTTTCCTCATCTGCATGAGATAAAGCAATACACTTCCATATCCAACAGCAGAGCCTGGCACACAGTGAGTGCACCGCAATGGCTGCTTTTCTTTGCTCTTCCTGTTTGGCCCCCTTCCTAGAGGATGGGCCAAAAGGTGCCAAACAAAGAGGACACAAGTAGGCTAATTTGGCTTCTCTTTAGGAATATGGTAAAATGATGGCTTCTGTCTCCTACCTACCATCCCACTGAAACTCCCTCACCACAGGCCCCCCACGTCTCTGAAGCCTGTTAGACTACAGGATGGGCTTCCAGATGGATCCAGGAGTGCAGAATAGAGCTTCCATGCACAACAGGTCAGACCACAGGCCTGAGAGGCAGAACTCTAGCAGCTGGACAAAACACTCCACCTCTGTGTATTACTCTGTAGTCACTACTCTTCTGTGACTATCTCTGCCACAGGGCAGGAGCCAGCCCTTAAGAGTTCCAGTATTCAGTGCCCAGAAGAGGGTCGATGGTGAACTAACAAGTATAGAGCCAGTGTGGGCACCAGGTGCTTTTTTTTTTTTTTGTAAGTCAAAGAGGTTTTCTTCATTTCTTGCATTTGAAGTGCTCTCCGATGACATCTATGGCCTGAGACTCCTTGCCACAGTCCTTAACTACTATACAACTGCAACCAACCACTTTATGGGGTTTCCCCTCTCTGTCAATTTGACAGAGGCCTACCCATTCCCCCCTTTTCTTGTTGTCATCAACCTTAATTAGGTTGATTTGGTGCTCAGTACAAAGGGCCTCCGCCAACTTGACATACACAGTCTCATCACAGTTGGATGCAAGCACACAAAGATGGGCTTCGTGCTTGTCTAAGGCTTTGGCAGCTTCGCGAATTCCATGTGCTAGGCCATTGTGGATGAGGCTGTCTTTAGCACCTTTTGTAAAACAGTATTAATGTCCATTACACCTCCAGCAGCAATGCCTTCCTCGGCCATGGCAGTGGGTTATGGGTGAAGCAGAATCATGAATGCACCCGAGCCTGAGCCTCCGTCTCTGCACAACTTGGTGGCAGCAGGGAAAGAGCCACCAGGCTTTTAATTATCTTATCTTATAGACAGGATAGCTGTCCTGCTCCCAGCAAACGGAGAACAGAATGTAAAGAGCAGGGGCAGGGAGACCAGCTGGGGAAAAACAGAGAATGCAGTCCAAGGGAGCAGATTTCCCAAAAAGCTAATCTGAGGGAAGGCAGGCCTCGACCACAGGAGTCTCGAGTTGTGTTGTTCCTCTTCCCCCTGATCCCCAGGGAGGGCCACATCATAGGCCCCCTGAGTCCTGTGCCAGCCTGAGCACCCATGGGGGTGGACTGAGAGGCAACAGGCTCTAAGAAGATAAAGGAAGGAGTGATTGATGACAAGACCCAAGTCTAGCCTTTTCTCCAGGCCTCGTGCCACCCTCTGTCTCTTGCCTAGAGGATGAACATGCTGGTATATCCAGATGTGCCCCAAAAGTTGTGCAAGTTTACAGCTTTCCTGGGTTGGCAAATAGGTATTTCAACACCAGCTGGATGTGGGCTGTGCAGAAGTCAGAGCAGAACCAGTGAGGGGCAGGTAGGGAGAGGCATGTCCAGCCCCATGCAGAAGAGGTTCTTCAGGCAAAGGAGGACTTTGAAAAGGCTGAGTCAGGAGCACTTAATAACTGGGCTATAATTAAGCAGGACCCCTGATAATGATCTCCAATCAGTCCCTGCGGGCCTTGCTTTGTCTTTTCTACCAGGGCAGGCGCTAAGCCCGACAGGCTTGGCACCTAGCAGAGGGACTGCATACCACCAGTGTGCACCAAAATGGATGCAAATAACCTCACCAAGCAAGGCTGGCAGGGGATTTCTAGCACAACAAAGCAGAAGCTACCTTTTTACCATGGACGCAGCACGTGCCAGGCACCATGCCAAACACTTTACATATATTATTTCATGTAATCCCCTCAGAACACTGTGAAGATGGCCATTATTCCTATCTTGCTAATGTGAAAATGGGCCTGGAGAAGACTGGGAGCTTGCCCCAGGTTGTGCAGTTAGTAAGGGTGGCAAGCTACTTTATAAAGCCAGGCTCTGAGCATCCACAGTTAGAGCGCCTTCCACTTGCCTCTGCAGAGCCAGAGAGATGCCGGCCCATAGGACAGAGCTGGAGACAAACGTTCATGTCCAGTTGAGACCATGTCAAGGAGGGAAGCCAGTAACCGGGGTGAGGGCTCAACAAGGGACCAGCATCAAGGCTTCCCAGGGCAGCCTTGACCCTGGCTGCCTCCTCCAGGGCCAGAGGGCAAGCAGCTGATGTGTACCAAATGCCCCATTCTCTCTGCTCAATGGGGTTTTGGTGACTGCAGTTTGCAGGCCTACAGATTTCTGTCCAATCTGCTTCAGAAATACTGCATTCAGAGCTTTCCCGCCTGGCACTTCTGGGGCAGGAGGGAATTAATAACTCCCTTTAAGGCTGGGCGTGGTGGCTCATGCCTGTAATCCCAGCACTTTGGGAGGCCAAGATGGGCGGATCACCTAAGGTCAGGAGTTCGAGACCAGCCTGGCCAACATGGTGAAATTCCATATCTACAAAAATACAAAACTTAGCTAGGCATGGTGACAGGCACCTATAGTCTCAGTTGCTGGAGAGGCTGAGGCAGGAGAATCACTTGAACCTTGGAGGTAGAGGCTGCAGTGAGCCGAGATGGCGCCACTGCACTCCAGCCTGGGAGACAGTGAAACTCCATCTCAAAATAATAATAATAATAATTCCCTTTAAGTGTCCAAATAAGGTGGCCCAATAAGACTTTGGAGGACCATGAGAGCAGATGTGTTTTGTTTCTCCCCACATGGCCAGGCTGGGAGGCACTGGGTGCCATTGCTTCTACTCAGCACCACTCCTGCTCCTGACTGAGGCTTTGGTCATGGAGCTCTGAGTGGTAGTTCCAACACAAGAGAACCCAAATTCCACATGCTTCTTTCAAGCATTCCTTTCAGAGACTTCCAGCTGACTGTGGAGCCCCTAGTGGCTGTCCCCCCAACCTCCTCCCACTACTGGCCACTGGGCGAGGCCACAAATTGACCTCCTGCATCTTAAGCACCCCAGGAATGTGCTGTTCATCAACAATAATTAGGGTTCCCTATGAAGGACCCCAGATGCAGGGCAAGCTGGACGCTCCACTTCAAGGGATTTTGTTTTAAACCACAGACATAGCCCTACTGTCCCTAGGCATCTGGGTCCTTATGGGGTGTGGGTGGGAATTCAGTAGAGGAGTGAGTGGCAGGAGGAAAGGGAGGTGTGTAATCTCCAGTTCCATGACCCTTTTGTCCTAAGATGCATGTGAGGGAGGGCACTAGGGCCCTGGACCCGGCATCCCATGGTCACCACGAGCCTGCCCAGGATGGGCACACTGCCAGGAACATCTAATGAGCCCCCTGGGATGAGGCAGGAAACCGCCTTAGGCCACACTCAAGGGTGAGCCTGTTCAGTTACCAGGGCATTCCCCTCCCGGACCTCCAGCCTGTCCTAGGACCTGCACGTAGGTAAGAGTGGGAGGTGGGTATGAGGGCCAGGAGGAAGCCCAGAGAGGGGGCACTCCAGGGTATAGTGGCAACTCAGTCGAGTCTAGATACATGCTCACAAGTTCAGGTAGCTGGGTGCCGCTACACTATTCCAGGGCTTTGGTGGGACTGGAAAAATGGGCCACTCTGGGCAGACCTAGCCCCAAGAACATAGCAGAAGGGGTCTTTTGCTCCAGGATTCCCAGGTTGGAGAGCTGAGTGTGGACTGCATTTCAGGTCCTCTCAGCCCTCAGCTGGGCACTTTGGTACAGTGCACAAAATGCAAGTCTGCCTACAGCAGCCCTGACAGGTGAATGCTGGCGTGTGACAGAAGTCTAAGAACAGTCACAGGCTTGTAGAAGTGGGCCAGGTCCTGCAGCTGCATGGGTAATAATAACCAAGTATTCTAGCTGCTCCTCGGGAAGCAGGTCCCCTCGATGCCCCTACTGCTCTCCAGTTTTGCCTTTTAGCTACTCTGTCATTGTACCATCCAGTTCCAGAGTTGGACATGAAACCTACTGTCTTTTGACATGGTCCCATGAGCTAGCCCAGCTTTCCCAAGGACATAAGTGGAGTCCATTGGAGCATCTGCCCCCATCTCACCTTGCCTTCTCCCAAAAATGAGAGGGTCTGAGGGCAAAGGGAGTTATGGCCACAACAGAAGTAGCAACGCAGCAGGCCTGGGGCTGGTTACACCTGTTTATCCTGACTTCACAAGCTGAAGCACCCAAGGGGCTACAGTCAAACTAACACCCCAACCCTGTCCTAACCCCAGGCAGAATCACCCCAGATCTGGGCGAGATGTACAGGAATAAACTCTGAGCTGAGTAACACTCATTCAGCGGTTCCTGTACCAGGCCCTGTCCCAACGACTTTTCAAACACGAGCTGATTTAATCCTCACTACCTTGAGGTAGGTTCTATTATTATACCTGTTTTACAGATGAAGAAATCAAGACCCAGAAACTTTAAGTAGCCTGCTCAAGGTCACACGGTTACTAAGTGGCTGAGGTAGCATTTGAACGCAGGTCATCTGCAATATTTCAGACAGGGGTTCAGATAGGGTTACTTGAAGCCACTAGGGCCCTGCCTTAATTTAAGTGCTGATTCTACTATTTTCTTTTGTAAATAGGATGCTTTCGGGGCGGGGGGGGGGGGGGGGGGGATGCTGTGAGGACATGGAAGTCTGGGACAGTTTCAGTCTGTAACCTCTAATTTATACATGCTTTATTCCAATTCAGACAATATGACAACCAACAAGTTAAAGGGCTTGCGGATACAACATCTGTTGGGAACTTATAAACTTCATATCCGAGTAACACATCTTGCAAGGCACTTATGACTCTGCCTATTTTGCAGATGAGGAAAGTGGGGCACTAGGAGCAGAAGGCACTTACTTGCCCAGTGGAAGAAATGGGCTTGGGATCCAGGACCCTCTGAATCCAAAGCCCAAGTGCCCCAAGAAGAGCTGGAGAAGCAACCGGATGGAAGGGAAAAGGAGAGGGAAGGGCACAGGGCTGAAACAGGAGGTGGCCACAGAAGCAGATGTGAGCACCAGGAAAGGAACCCAGACAACCAGGATGCCACTCCCAGATCACTCTGAGGAGGGGTCGCGCCCAGGACTTGGAAATGTCAGCGCCCAGAGCTGCCCCTATCCGCAGTCTTGGTCGCTCCCAGGGCCTGGAGGTCTCTCCATGCTGGGGCTTGGGGCTGCACTGGCAAGCCAGGGATGGAGGAGCGGAGAGGGAGGATCGGGCGCCCGCCCGCCCCACCACAGCTCCCGGCCCTGCTGCGACTTGCTGGGAATACCAGAACCCCAGTGTTTATAGGACTGCAAGCACTGGCCTCCCTCTAACCCCAGCCGCCATCGGGGGCGGCACCGCGGTCGGCTCTGGTCAGCATCAAAGATAAGTAGATGGGCAGGCGGACCCCGCCGAAAGTGCATCCTCCTAAGGGAACTAGCGGGGACGACAGAGCGGGCTAGACCCCATCCCTGCCCAGAAAGAAAACTGAAGAAAGGGGCCCGCAACCCCACAGCTTCCCTCTCCTCTCCCTCCCTGAGCGCAGCGCTTTGAAAAAAGAAGGGGTCCTAATGGACCCCGTGCCTCCGACAGGTCCCCTCCTTGGTCCTTTGTCACGGTCACCTCCGCACGAGGCACGTCCCCGGCAGCCCTCCTTCCCCCGGTCCGCGCCCCCGGGTCCCGGCACTCACCCAGCGGCAGGCTGATCCGGGGGCTGAGCGCCCAGGTCGGAGGTGGCGGCTGCAGCAGGAGCAGCAGCAGCAGGAGCAGCAGCGGTGGCCGAGGCGGCAGCACGCCCCATGGGGGGGCGAGCCAGCTCCTCCGGCCCATCGCGGCGCGCAGCACTCGGAGAGCAGGAGCGACGGTGTCCCGCGGCTCGGGTTCAGGTGGATCGGCCGGACTCCCGGGCGGCAGCTCCGCCCCGCGGTCCGCCCCCGAGTCGCCCCGGGGCCCCCCGCCTTCAGACCTGGGGGGCGGGAGGTGAGAAACAGTGTCACGTGGGCCCTGGCGAACGCAGCCCCTCCGCGGGGCACCACAGTACTCCCGCCAGCGCCGGCCTGGCAGCCTCGGCTTGGGCAGAGCTCGCCCGCAAGCGGCGGAGGGCGGGGCCGAAGGAGGAAGTCGGCGGTGAGCCCAGCCGGCCCGCCCCTTCCCCCTTCCCCCTTCCACCTTCACGGGCGCTGGCAGCGCGAGGGGAGGCAGCAGCTCCGGGCGCGGCCGCAGGGGGTCAAGCCAGTGATCAGTAGCCCGGGCGGCCGCCCGAGCGCTGAGACACTGACAAAAGCCGACCCCTAGCTCCCCGCCCCCACTGCTCAGACCCTCCCACTGCCGCCCAGGCCCCGGCCCCTTCCGGCTCCTCTGGGACCTTCTGCTAGTGGCGTTGGTTTGGGGACACGCTGCGTCCCCACTATGCGCCTAGGGAGTTGGGGGGCGGCTGGTGATTAGGCCTTGGTCTCCCCCCTTTAGGCGCCCCCTCCCCTCTTGCTCCTGGCCCCCTTGTTCCTGCGACCAAATGAACTCGGCCGAGCTCGTGCTGACACCGGGGCTAGCAGCTTGAGAGTCCAATTTTTGCACAGGTCAGTCCACTGCAAGTCATGGCTGGGCATTCACTACAAGCTCAGCACTTAGTCCAGGCACCCTGCGGGCTGGTCCACTTACTCTTCTGTCCACGCGAAGCCCTTGGGTGGGGGAAGGGCAAGATTAGCTTAAGTGGGATAATAGGATTTAATGTACTGCTAAGGAGGTAAGACCTTCACAACCTGCACGTGGCCTGGCAGGGGAAGGGAACCCCTAAGACTGGAGTGGAAGCCCAGAGGCACCCACCCCTAATTCTCCTGGCTTCTAACATCTCCACGGGAGGAGCTCAGCTCTGCTGAGACCAGGGGTTTCCAACTGCAGCCTAGACCATTAGCAGATTCTGAAATCAATTTAGTGGATCCCAACAACATTAAGAAACAAACAAAACATAGAAACTAAGCAATAATCTCAAAGGATAAGTAATTTTGGGAAAGCTACTTCAACTTTTCCTAAGTGTGCACAGGATTACAGAAAACTGTAGTAGTTCCTCCTGTAGTTAGAGTCCAAAAGAGTGAAAGCCTCTGCTAGTTACTTCCATGGCAGTAGAGACCATCTCTCCATAAATTTGCTGCAATTGCAGGAAAGCTCCTCTTCACCCCCAGCCAAAATCAGCCTCCTCAGAGCACCTCGTTTCCTCTCCTCCCCACTTCCAGGGCCTGCCACATCTGCTCCCACAACAGGAATGCTGTCAAGAGGGTGGGCACAGCACCCATATGGTCCCAGGTCTCCTTTCTTATAGCTAAGCTTCCTCATGCTCCATGATTTCTGTACCACTATCACCCTTCTGTGGACCTGGTGCAGGCTAGCAGCATCCCTTTTAAAGGGGCTCCCAGCACTGGACACATAATTCCACATGGGATGTGGACAGCAACAAGCACCCACAGTGCTACTATTTGCCCAGGTTTGGATGCTTTACTCTAAATGGGGTCAATCCACCTACAACCAGTGATACCCAAACTCCTATCTGCAGCCTAGTCCAGCCCTGCTCAGCCAAATGGCCTCAACTTTTTTTTTTTTTTGAGACAGAGTCTTGCTCTGTCGCCCAGGCTGGAGTGCAATGGTGCAATCTCCACTCACTGCAACCTCTGCCTCCTGGGTTCAAGCGATTCTCCTGTCTCAGCCTCCTGAGTAGCTGCGATTACAGGTTTATGCCACCATGCCCAGCTAATTTTTTGTATTTTTAGTAGAGACAGGGTTTCACAGTGTTGGCCAGGCTGGTCTTGAACTCCTGACCTCGGGATCCTCCTGCCTTGGCCTCCCAAAATGCTGGGATTTCAGGCGTGAGCCACCACGCCTGACCCGGCCTCAACATTTCTACTTGGCTGTCTAAAAAGTGTCTCAAGCCCAACATGTCCCAAACTAAGCTCCTGATCTCTCCCCCTTCTCATGTGCTCCACCTACAGCCTTCCCCTCTCATTTAATGGCAATTCCACCTTTAAGTTGCTCAGGCCAAAACCCTCAGCTCCTCTCATTCTCTCACTCCTCACATCCAATCCATTAGCAAATCTATAATCTGACCACTTCCCAGCTCCTTAGGGCCCAGGCACCACCCTCTTTCTCAGGGTTACTGGAAGGGCCTCCTAACTGTTCTCCCCGTTTCCTCCTTGGTTCCCCTACAATCTATTCTTAACACAGCAGCTGGAGTGAGTCTCTAAAACACAAGCCAGACCAGGCGTGGTGAATCACGCCTGTAATCCCAGCACTTTGGCAGGCCGAGGCGGGCAGATCACTTGAGGTCAGGAGTTCAAGACCAGCCTAGCCAACATGGTGAAACCCCATCTCTACTAAGAACACAAAAATTAGCTGGGCATGGTGGTGTGTGCCTGTAATCCCAGCTACTCGGGAGGCTGAGGCAGGAGAATTGCTTGAACTGGGACCTGGGAGGCGGAGGTTGCAGTGAGCCAAGATTGTGCCACTGCACTCCAGCCTGGGCTACAGAGCAAGACTCTATCTCAAATAAAATAAAACAAAACAAGCCAGGTCAGGGCTTTCCTCTGCTCAACACGGTCCAAGGGTTCCCCCATCTCATTCAGAATGACTTTACTTGCAATGGTCTGCAAAGCCCTCCATGTCATCCTCACCACCAGTACCACTGCATCCTCTACTACTTTTCCCCTCATTCATCCACACTAGGTACATGTATAGTAGCCTGAACCCAGCAGGGCCTTTGATCTGGCTGCTCCCTCACCTGGCACACTCTCCCCCTAGATAACCACAGGACTGAGTCCCTTGCTTCCTTTTGCTCATTTATCGCCTTGAAGAATCTGAACTTCCTCCTAATATGCCCCTTATCTCCTTAAAAATACCTTGAGATATTTTTTCAGCGCACTCATCACTGAATAACATATGATATATTATGGTTTTTCTTTATTGTCTGACATCCCATCTCCCCCAGAATGCTGACTGGGAGGGCAGAGATTTTTGCTTATTTGGTTTGTTAAGTAATGTTATCTGAAGCCTCTAGAATAGTGCTTGGCACATGGTAAGTAGGACTTCAATAAGTATTGGCTGAATGAATGAATGAATGCAACTTGTGTCACAAAATACTGCTGACTCATGGCAGCTGACAACCAGAACTATTTTTTTATATCAACTTTGGTCCAATAAAGAGTTTTACCAGCCGGGCGCGGTGGCTCACGTCTGTAATCCCAGCACTCTGGGAGCCGAGGCGGGTGGATCACTAGGTCAGGAGATCGAGACCACGGTGAAACCCTGTCTCTACTAAAAATACAAAAAAAAATTAGCCGGGCGCAGTGGTGGGTGCCTATAGTCCCAGCTACTCAGGAGGCTGAGGCAGGAGAATGGCATGAACCCGGGAGGCAGAGCTTGCAGTGAGCCGAGATTGTGCCACTGTACTCCAGCCTGGGCAACAGAGCGAGACTCTGTCTCAAAAAATAAATAAATAATAGGTTCTGGCTCAGATGTCATCCCACTGAAGTCATGTTGAAAACTGATTCTGGCCGGGCGCGGTGGCTCAAGCCTGTAATCCCAGCACTTTGGGAGGCCGAGACGGGCGGATCACGAGGTCAGGAGATCGAGACCATCCTGGCTAACACGGTGAAACCCCGTCTCTACTAAAAAATACAAAAAAAAAATTAGCCGGGCGAGGTGGTGGGCGCCTATAGTCCCAGCTACTCGAGAGGCTGAGGCAGGAGAATGGCTCGAACCCGGGAGGCGGAGCTTGCAGTGAGCACAGCACTCCAGCCTGGGCGGCAGAGCGAGACTCCGTCTCAAAAAAAAAAAAAAAAGAAAAGAAAACTGATTCTATTATCATACATTGGCTTCCCCTCCCAGTTTGGAGTCATCTGTAAACATGATAACCATTCCTTATGCCTTTATTCAAGCTATTGATAAAAATATTGGGTGAGCAGGGCTGGGAGTGGTGGCTAACACCTGTAATCCCAGCACTTTGGGAGGCCGAGGCGGGCGGATCACGAGGTCAGGAGATCGAGACCATTCTGGCTAACACGGTGAAACCCCGTCTCTATTAAAAATACAAAAAAATGGCCGGGCGCGGTGGCTCAAGCCTGTAATCCCAGCACTTTGGGAGGCCGAGACGGGCGGATCACGAGGTCAGGAGATCGAGACCATCCTGGCTAACACGGTGAAACCCTGTCTCTACTAAAAAGTACAAAAAAAAAAACTAGCCGGGCGAGGTGGCGGGCGCCTGTAGTCCCAGCTACTCGGAGGCTGAGGCAGGAGAATGGCATAAACCCGGGAGGCGGAGCTTGCAGTGAGCTGAGAACCGGCCACTGCACTCCAGCCCGGGCAACAGAGCGAGACTCCGTCTCAAAAAAAAAAAAATACAAAAAAATTAGCCAGGCGTGGTGGTGGGCGCCTGTAGTCCCAGCTACTCGGGAGGCTGAGGCAGGAGAATCTCTTGAACTCGAGAGGCGGAGGTTGCAGTGAGCCGAGATCATGCCACTGCACTTCAGCCTGACTGACAGCGAGACTGTCTTCAAAAAATTTTTTAAAAAGGCCGGGCGCAGTGGCTCAAGCCTGTAATCCCAGCACTTTGGGAGGCCGAGACGGGCGGATCACGAGGTCAGGAGATCGAGACCATCCTGGCTAACACTGTGAAACCCCGTCTCTACTAAAAAATACAAAAAAACTAGCCGGGCGAGGTGGCGGGCGCCTGTAGTCCCAGCTCCTCGGGAGGCTGAGGCAGGAGAATGGTGTAAACCCGGGAGGTGGAGCTTGCAGTGAGCTGAGATCCGGCCACTGCACTCCAGCCCGGGCGACAGAGCGAGACTCCGTCTCAAAAAAAAAAAAATTTAAAAAAAAATGTAGAAGAAATGGTGATGGAATTAGAAAATCTAGATTCAAGTAAGAATCATCAGTGGATGGGAAATCATTGGGTGGAAGATTGTTAGGAAACTATATGTTAACAAAGTCTGTCCCACAGATGACTTACTAATTACCAAAGGGAACATTTATCTCTAAGGGAGAGATCTCGTGGCCACAATCTTAACCAAGTAGACAAAAGTAGCATCATAGTAATGGGACTATTTGACGTAATTTACCTTCTGATATGATGCAATAAGAAGTACAAAACAGGCTGGGCCCAGCAGCTCACGCCTGGAATCCTAGCACTCTGGGATGCCGAGGCGGGCAGACTGCCTGAGCTCAGGGGTTCGGGACCAACCTGGGCAATACGGCAAACCTCCGTCTCTACAAAAATTAGCCAGGTATGGTGGCGCATGCCTGTAGTCCCAGCTACTTCAGAGGGTGAGGCAGGAGGACTGCTTGAACCTGGGAGGTCAAGGCTGCAGTGAGCTAAGATCACGCCACTGCTCTCCAGCCTGGGTGACAAAGTGAGACCTTATCTCAGAAAAAGAAAAAAAAAAATAAAACAAGTACAAAACATCATCAGTTTTTGCAGCATTCTTGTCAAAGGTGTGTTGTAACCCAGATCTAATAATGAAGACACAATCAGACACATCCAGCATGAGTAGTATTCTACGAGACAACTAGCCTGGACTCTTCAGAAAGGGCAATCTAGTGAGAGGCAAAACAGACAGGGGTGGGGCTGTTTTAGGTTAAAGGACTAAAAAGACATAATAATCAAATGCAGCGAGGCGAGGTGGCTGACACCTCTAATCCCAGCACTTCGGGAGGCCAAGGCAGGTGGATCGCTTGAGCCCAGAAGTTCAAGACCATCCTGGGCAACATGGTGAAACTGGTCTCTACAAAAAATACAAAATTACTCAGGCATGGTGGTGTGCACCTGTTGTCCCAGCTACTCGAAAGGTTGAGGTGGAAGAACACCCAAGCCCAGGAGGTCAAAGCTGCAGGGAGCCATGATGGTGCTGCTGCACTCCAGCCTAAGGGACAGAATGAGACCTTGTCTAAAAAAACAAAATCAATAGCAATGTGTGAACCTTGATTGAATGTTGAAAAAGAAAAAAAAAAAAAGCCATGGAGCAATTGGGGAAATTTTAATATGGACTGTGTATTAGATGATATTACGGCATTCTTCATCTTTTTAGGTATGATAATGGTATTTCTCAGATGTGATTAAGTCCTGGTCTTTCAGAAACACCTGCTGAAGCTTTACAGGTGAAATGTCATGATGTCTACAATTTACTTTCAAATGATTCAGCAAAAACAAATGTACATATATATGTATGTGCATATACTAGAGAGAAAGAATATGAATGTGACTGGCAAAAACTGGTCAATATAGGTGAAGAGTTATTAGGTGTTTTTGTACTAATCTTTTCATTTAAACATTTGAGTGATTAAAAAAAAAAAAAGGGTGACAGCCAGGCACAGTGGCTCATGCCTATAATCCCAGCACTTTGGGAGGCTGAAAATAAGTAAACAAATAAATAAATGGATGAGACAGAGTCACAAACAGAGCCCAATGGCACACCACTAGAGACCTCCATCAAGGTTAAAACAGATCAGTATCTTTTTTTTTTTTTTTTTTTTTTTTTTTTTTTTTTGAGACGGAGTCTCGCTCTGTGGCCCGGGCTGGAGTGCAGTGGCCGGATCTCAGCTCACGGCAAGCTCCGCCTCCCGGGTTCAGGCCATTCTCCTGCCTCAGCCTCCCGAGTAGCTGGGACTACAGGCGCCCGCCACCTCGCCCGGCTAGTTTTTTGTATTTTTTTTAGTAGAGACGAGGTTTCACCATGTTGGTCACAGCTGGTCTGGAACTTTTGACCTCAGGTGATCCACCTGCCTTGGCCTCCCAAAGTGCTGGGATTACAGGCTTGAGCCACCGCGCCCGGCCTTTTTTTTTTTTTTAAGATGTTGTTTATCTCTTGTTGCCCAGGCTGGAGTGCAATGGCATGATATCAGTTCACTGCAACCTCTGCCTCGTGGGTTCAAGCGATTCGCCTGCCTCAGCCTCCCAAGTAGCTGGGATTACAGGCATGCACCACCACACCCAGCTAATTTTGTATTTTTAGTAGAGACGAGGTTTCACCATGTTGGTCACAGCTGGTCTGGAACTTTTGACCTCAGGTAATCCACCTGCCTTGGCCTCCCAAAGTGCTGGGATTACAGGTGTGAGCCACCGCAAATGGCCTGATCAATATCTTTTATAGGCTGAACAACTAGCTATGTGTCATCCTAACTGCACTGTTCAGCCCACATTTCTCCATACTATCCATAAGACTATTATGGTCCGAAAGCAGTGGCTCATGCCTGTAATCCCAGCACTTTAGGAGGCTGAGATGGGCAGATCACCTGAGGTCAGGAGTTTGAGACCAGCCTGGCCAACATGGTGAAACCCTGTCTCTACTAAAAATACAAAAATTAGCCAGGCATGGTGGTGAGCACCTGTAATCCCAGCTACTCAGGAGGCTGAGGCAGGAGAATCGCTTGAACCTGGGAGGCAGAGGTTGTAGTGAGCCCAGATCCTGCCACTGAGCTCCAGCCTGGGCACAAGAGGGAAACTCCATCCCCCCTCAACACCCACCAAAGAAAAGAGAATATTATGAACAAAATTGCAAGAAATCTTGTCAAAGTCAAGGTGCTAGCTACAACATTTCCTTCTTCTACCTTCTGTCTATTGCACTTACCTAGAACAGCATCTGATGTGTGGCCACATGCTCAATCACTATTTGTTGAGTGCCTGAATCTCTATATCAAGCAGATCCTAAAATGGTGGCAGGGCTGCTTTGCCCTGGTGTCTTGGCAACACATAAGTTGTGTGACTGCTGTGCTCATCTCAGAGGAGAGGAGACAGGGGCTGATGCGGCCTCACTAAACGGATAATTATATCCTGCTCAAATGCTTCCAGTATGTCTTATGTCAACTGGGCAGCAAGCCCTTTGAAGGCAGTGACAGGACTTCTGTCTTCCAAACCCCCACTGCCTTGCATGGCACTCTAGTAGGAACTCCACAGGGCTGACAAAATGAGGATCCCAACTGTCAGCCTGGAGAAGAGCCCTCAAATCCACGCCCTCAGTGTGGCAGCCTTGGTCTTCGCGGGCTCCCCTTTCTTCCGTTAGTGTGCTGATGTGTTCTCCCCAGACTAGAAACCACAGGAGGACACTGACAGAGAAAAATCTCCTGTGAGCTGACTTCCTGCGAGCAGGAGCGGTTCCCAAGCCAACAATGTGTCTCCTGTTCCCCTTTGCCACTCTTGGATGTTGGCGAGTCTTTCTCGGCCAGAATGCCAGTGTTTATAAAGAGCTCAGGAGGCAGCTTGGAAAGGGAGTACCAAAATAAGAGACGAAGAGATGGGGCACTGCTTCCTCCGTGCCCCGGCCAGCAATATGAAGTCATCATCAAGGCTGGCCCCTTCTTCATACACGCTCTGGCACCTCCTCCCCATGGACCTTCCTCCTTTTTCTCTCTCATACACACAGACATACACACATAAGGACAGAAGCACAAGAATGAGAGATAAACTGTACATAGGAATCTATTATTAAGAGGCCCAAACGAGGCCAGGCGTGGTGGCTCACACCTGTAATCTCAGCACTATGGGAGGCCGAGGCGGGAGGATCACAAGGTCAGGCGTTCGAGACCAGCCTGGCCAACATGGCAAAACCCCATCTCTACTAAAAATACAAAAATTAGCCGGGCATGGTGGCATGAGGCTGTAATCCCTGCTACTCGGGAGGCTGAGGAGGGAGAATTGCTTGAACCCAGGAGGCGGAGGCTGCAGTGAGCTGAGATCGTGCCAAGGCACTCCAGCCTCGGTGACGAGAGCAAGACTCTGTCTCAAAAAAAAAAAAAAAAAGCTACAAGGGAAAGAAAATAAAGGGAAGCATGGCTAAAAGTATAAAGCAAATGAACACATATCCTTGCTGCTTCTCTACCCTACCCAGTACAAAGGGAATAGGCGCAGGGCAAGTGCCAGCAGGGTCCAGGCTACATTTGGCCTCCCCAGTGATCAATACCCATTAATCATCCATGGGTACAGCCTCTGCCCAGCTGCATGCAGGCCATGTCCTTGGATACGGATGGCCCCTGCCAGGTGGCTCCTGGCCAGGTCTGCCTGCTCTAATTCCCACCCAGGGGAACCTAGATCTCTGGCTTCCATAGTTCTACTCTGGGAGTCATTACTTTGTTTGCTGACTGTGGGGGAGGGGCCTCCTGCCAAGCCCAGTGGAGCTTGAACCCAAAGGTCCCACCCGCCCCCTCCTGGGGTAGCACTCAAGCTCCTCCCCATTCTCGGGTGCAGGCTGGGAATGGGGAGGAGCTTGGCAGGCTGCCCAGCAAGGCCTCACAGACATACACTGGCTGCAGCCCAGCTCTCCAGGCCTTGGCCCCCCACCACCATCCCCTTGTAGCCCTGAGCCCTCCTCTTATGCCAACTTGCAGCTGCAGCTCTCCACCCTGCCCTGGCTGGGCACACTGCTGGTGTCTTCTCCCCAGGGGCTGGGCAACAGCTCAGCTGCAGCATCAATACATGTTGAAGAGGAAGCACACCAGCTGGCACACCCTGTGTATACTTTCAAATCAGCCAATGGCTGCCAAGTCCTCAGGGCTGGGAGCTTCCTTGGGCCAGCGCCCTCTGCAGCAGAGGGCATCCACCCCGGGTCAGCACTTATACTGCCTTCAAAACTCAATGGCAGCTTTTACCCAGGGTCTGGCAACAAAGGTAAATAAATGGCTTCATCTCCGTTCCCCAAACCATTTTCCCCGCTACTGGCCTCTTGTTTTTCTTGCTCCTGGAAGTGGTAGAATCCAGTGGTTAAGCATACAGGTTCTTTTGTCAGAAGAATTCAGCACCTTCCGTATTTTGTGGACTTTTAGCAAGCCATACAGTCATTCTGAACCTCAGCTTCTTCATCTAAGACGGAGTGCTATGAGCAGCACTTCATGGGTAGCTAGAGAGAGTACATATAAAGCCACAGGCAGCACTGGCATGTAGTGAATGCTCAATGAACAAGGCCATGCCTGCTATGTTATTGGTTCACCTCCCCATCTGAAAGTTGCCCTATGGTGTCAACAACTTTGAAATATCTTAGGTGCCCATCTCTGAGGACCCCCTTCTGGGTACTCCCTCAAGTTCAGCCACCTCCTGAAAAGCTGGTGCTGAGGCTGCAACTCTCATGGGCAGAAAGAACCGGCCTGCCCAGACCAAGTCCCAGGTGCGCTCGCTGTGGTGAGGAGCCCGACACCCAGCACCACCCCCACTGGGGCCTGTTGGGGCTTGAGCTGGCCACTCCCTGGGAGGGGATCCCCCCGCCCCACAGAGCTGTGGGGCAATCAGCAGGGCTCAACCTGTCCCTGCCCTGACAGGGTAGAACATGAAGTTGCCACTGTCACTCCTCTGCTCCCCAATACGAGTTCAGGAGCTGCTGTCTGCCTCTTCCTTTGCACCCACTCGCCTGTCCAGCGGAGACTAGACTGGCAACACAGGAAGACCCAGTCTCTACAAAAAATAAATTAAAAATTAGCCAGGTCTGGTGGTGTGCTCCTGTGGTACCAGCTATTTGGAAGGCTGAGGTGTAAGGATCACTTGAGCCTGAGAGGTAGAGGCTGCAATGAGTCATGATGGCACCTCCAGCTTCAGCGACAGCAAGACACTGACACACACACACACACAGAACAAGACACTGACACACACACACACACACACACACACATACACACATACACATACATCCTGGTTCCAAAGATCCCATGAAGTCAGGAATCTACCTCCCCATTTGCTATGGAGTCATTCCCTCTAAAATCCCAGTCTGAGCCCCAGACCCCTGGCTATTACCCTGTGAGAGGAAAGAAGAACAGGACAGGGCCCTCCCTCCACCTCAGGAAACCAACCTTCCTTTCCAAAGGCCCAAGGCTCTCCCCTCTGCCTCTTCCTTCCCAGGGAGGAGGAGCTCTCTGACCCTGGAGTTTCCCCATCACCTCAGGTCACCTGGTGGCTGCCACTGTTACTCCCAGATAGAGTCTTGCTCTTGGTCTGATGCTGATCCCAGAGAGTGGGCAGGAACAGGTATGCCTAGGAGGGTGGCAGAGATGCATAGATGGGTTGCCACGGATTTCCTAAGGCTCTGTAGGCTGTACTCTCACCCTGCTTTGCCAAGGTGGAGGTTCTGAGGAATGCACCACGTGTGGCAGTGTGCCCACTTGCCACCCTAAAGCAGTGGTATTAGGAGACAACATGCACAGAAAGCTGATCCGTGCCTGGACCGGAATCTCACACGGCAGCCACCCTGCAGCACCATTTATGCACTGTGAATGAGGGTCTGGCTGGTGGGCACCACACCAGGGACTCTGGAGCCCACAAGGTTCTGAGTGAGCCCAGCGTGGCCCTAGCAGGGAAGGAGGCTCTAAGGGGACCCACCCATGGGGCCACAAGGGCTTATCTCTAGCCATTCATCTTTTGGTTTCCACAAACCCCTTGAACGACAGCTGACCCTGCTTGCTCCTCCCAGCCACCTCTTCTATGAATGCTGCCTGAGTTCTTTCACTACAGCCTGTGAGCAGTGCAGCAGAGCAGGGAGCCCCTTCACCACATGGTGGGCTTCAGGGAGCTGTGAACCCCAAGAATGAGATGCCATTTCAGGAGAGAGGAATCAGAGCTTTCATTTAATTTCGAAAGCTCTTTGCTACCAGCCCCCACTCCCCCCCGAAAAAAGTGAAGAACCATTTCTCTAAGGTGTGTTAGTCTGCAGACACAGGGAACTTTCAAAATTAGTCTTTGTCAGAAAAAAAAATTATACCTCAGTTTGCAATAGTTATATAACCTTGACATGAAATATTTGGCAAATTCTTTCCACCTACATCAAAATTGTCATTTATATAGCTAATTAATATTTATTGAGCACCTACTATAAGTGAGGACTGTGCCAAACTTTTACATTCAATCAGTTAGTTAATGCTCACAATAGGGTGAGATATGAGTTATTATTGTATTCCCATTTCAGAAGTGAGAAATTGGGGCACAGAGAGGTCCTAGGACTTAGTAAGGTCACACAAGTGATAAGTCAGGACTAGGACCACAACCCAGATCTGCTGACTCCAGAACCCATATGGATATTCAACCTATAGTCAGAATTTCAACCGCATTTTGTCTCAAGTTATAGCCATCCACCTCTTCTGATAATTATTATAAGCCAATGTCTGTCCTTCCTTCGTTCCTTCCCTCCCTCCTTCCTACCTTTGCTTCCTTCCTTCACTCCTCTCCTCTCCCTTCCTTCCCTTTCCTTCTTTCCCTCGCTCACTTCCTCCTTTACCTTCCTTCCCCCTCCCTTCCTTCTTTCATTCATGAAACACATATTTTTTGTGCACTTGCTGCCTTCTAAGCATTGCTCAAGGTTAAGGAAACTGACAAGGCTGCTGCCTTCACAGAGCTTAGTTTATCAGGATCCTTTAAACTGTTCTTTCAGAGAATAATCATTCTGATCTACATTTTCTTATTTATTTATTTATTTATTTTGAGATGGAGTCTTGTTCTGTTGCCCAGGCTGGAGTGCAGTGACGCGATCTCAGCTCACTGCAGCCTCCACCTCCCGGGTTCTAGCAATTCTCCTGCTTCAGCCTCCTGGGTAGCTGGGATTACGGGCACATGCCACCACGCCTGGCTAATTTTTGTATTTTTAGTAGAGACAGGGTTTTACCATATTGGCCAGGCTGGTCTTGAACCCCTGACCTCAGGTGATCCGCCTGCCTTGGCCTCCCAAAATGCTAGGATTACAGGCATGAGCCACCTCGGCTGGCTTTATTTTATTTTATTTTATTTTATATTTTATTTTATTTTATTTGAGACAGTGTCTCACTCTGTTGCCCAAGCTGGAATGCAGTGACAGGATGATGGCTCACTGCAGCCTCAACCTCCCTTGGCTCAGGTGATCCTTCTACCTTAGCGCCCCGGATAGCTGACACTATAGCCGTGGGCCACCAGGCTCAGCTAATTTTTGTATTTTTTGTACAGACCGAGTTTCACCATGTTGCCCAGGCTGGTCTCAAACTTCTGGACTCAAGTGATCCACCCACCTTGGCCTCCCAAAGTGCTGGAATTACAGGTATGAGCCACCATGCCTGCCCCACGTTTCTTTTCTTTTTTTTTTTTTTTGAGATGGAGTCTCATTCTGTCGCCCAGGCTGGAGTGCAATGGCATGATCTCAGCTCACTGCAACCTCTGCCTTCCGGGTTCAAGTGATTCTCTTGCCTCAGCCTCCTGAGTAGCTGGGATCACAGGCAGGCACCACCATGCCCAGCTAATTAGTAGAGACAAGATTTCACCATGTTGATCAGACTGGTCTGATCTCCTGACCTTGTGATCTGCCTGCCTCGGCCTCCCAAAGTGCTAGGATTACAGGCGTGGGCCACTGCACCCGACCCCCACATTTCTTTAGACACTTTCACTCCCTTATCCTTTGTTTCCAGCAAAGGTAGTGGCCAGGGCCAATTTGGCAGTTCTAGAAGTGCTCCCAGGCTGCACAGGCTAGAATCCTGCTGTTTTCAACTAATTTCCACAGTTGCTCCTGTGAGTTCCCTCTGCACTTTGCTCAGATTCCTATTAGGACCTCATTATGCTGCAGTGAAATACTCATTTACACATCACATCCCTCTCTTCCCTTCTCTTCTACAAGCTCCTTGAATGTAGGGACAAGGCCTGCCTAACTCAGGTTTTTCATCTCCAGCCCCAGGACAGAATATGGAAATAGCAGGTACCCAGCAAATGTTTTCTGCTCTAGCTGACTGTCTCAAATCGTTTCCAAAGGATCCATTCAAGTTTTCCTTCCTGGATCTTTTCCCCCACTTTTCTGTTATCCCTTTCAAAGGAAACAGCACCACACTGATAGAGGCAGGACTAGAGTCCCAATTCCCTGCTTTAGGGAAGCTAAACAGTTTTCTCGCTTAGCTCCAGGCTCACCAGCTTTGCTGGCATCAGAAGAGATGGTATTTTGGAGAGTGGCTGAATGCTTGGCTCCTAGGGACTTATATTGGACCATCCTGTCCAATGTAGTCAGACACTACATTAAAGCAGGAGCCTCAAGGCACAAGACCCACGAAGCAGGAGGAGAGACTCAGCTCTCCCCAAGGCACAAGTCTCCATTTCCCATATTTAGTTCAACTGTTGCCAATGTCCCCAATCCTTATTTAATTTTTAATTTTAATTTTATTTTTTGTTTGTTTTTTGAGATGGAGTTTTACTCTTGTTGCCCAGACTGGAATGGAATCGCAATCTCAGCTGGCTCACGGCAACCTCCACTTCCAGGTTCAAGCTATTCTCCTGCCTCAGCCTCCCAAGTAGCTGCGATTACAGGCATGCACCACCACGTCCAGCTAATTTTGTATTTTTAGTAGGGATGGGGTTTCTCCATGTTGGTCAGGCTGGTCTCGAACTCCTGACCTCAGGTGATCCACCTGCCTTGGCCTCCCAAAGTGCTGGGATTACAGGCATGAGCCACCACGCCCAGCCTTATTTGATTTATTTATTTATTGAAACAGAGTCTTGCTCTGTCACCTAGACCGGAGTACAGTGGCACAATCTCAGCTTACTGTAACCCCCACCTCCCAGGTTCAAGCCATTCTCCTGCCTCAGACTCCTGAGTAGCTGGAATTACAGGCACACGCCACCACACCCGGCTAATTTTTGTATTTTTACTAGAGACAAGGTTTTACCATGTTGACCTGGCTTGTTTCAAACTCCTGAGCTCAGGTGATCCACCCACCTCAACCTCCAAAAGTGCTGGGATTACAGGTGTGAGCCACCATGCCTGGCCAATGTCCCCATATTTAGATTGCCTGTCACCAACCGTTTGAGCCCCAGGTGCAAGGAGACATATCCCAGAGTTTCCTGTGCTTCAGAATCTCCAAAAAGGCCAGGCACCGCGGCTCAAGCCTATAAACCAGGCACTTTGGGAGGCCAAAGTGGGCGGATCACCTGAGCTCAGGAGCTGGAGACCAGCTTAGCCAACATGGTGAAACCCTGTCTCTACTAAAAATACAAAAATCAGCTGGGCATGGTGGCGCATGCCTGTAGTCTCAACTACTTGGGAGGCTGAGGCAGGAGAATCACTTGAGCCTGGGAGGTGAAGGTTGCAGTGAGCCAAGATCACGCCTCTGCACTCCAGCCTGGGGGATAGAGCAAGACTATGTCTCAAAAAAAAAAAAAAGTATAATCACCAAAAGAAATGGCCATGGTCCGAGTTCAAATCCTGACCTTCTCACTAACTCATTGTCATCTTGGGAAGCGATTTAATCTCTCTGGGTTCAGTTTTCCTTATGAAAATGAGGAGGGATGGGCCAAGGTGATTGCTAAATCTTTTCCAGTTCTAAGGCATTGTGGGAAAAAAACTTTTTAAAACTTTGTATGCTTCCCACACAAAATTTTAAGGCATTTCAACCTTTAGAAGAATTGTTTAACTCAGTTACAGGTAAGGAAATGTGGGCAGAGGTTTGGTGACCTTCCCGAGGTGCCCCAGGGCTCCTGCGCCTTTTTGCTAGACCAGAGTAACTCCCGACTAGCCGCAACAGCAGCTTCATGCCCAGAACCCCAACCTCCTTCTTCTAGCCTTGTATCCACCACCTTGGTGCTCAGTGACAAGAAAGAAGCCATGACAAAGGGCCTAACTCGGAGGTCATACCCATTACCATTCCGCAGGGGGCCAGGCCTTTTCCGAATTCCAAATGACTTCCCCCCAGGGCCAGGTCCCGGATTTAGGAGTAGGGGTGGTGCACTGGCGCGATGTGAACGCTGCTCAAAGGCCCCCGGTGGCCATGGGAACATGGGCCCAGCCTCCTGCGCTGCCATAGTAACAGGCTCCCCCGGCGGCCGGCGCCAGTGCCCATCAGAGTGTGCAGGTGGCGCCCTCTGGGGAGAGGGGCCGGGCGGGAGGTGCGGGTGCAAGGGTGGGGGCGGCGGCTGCGCGGCGGTTTCCGCCTGGTCCGCCACCTCCCGGGCCGCGGCTCCCACCTCGCCGGGCACCCCCCGCGCCTACCTGGAGTGAGTCAGGGCCAACGCACGGTCATCGCCCCCCGCGGGGCCGCTCTTCCTACAGTGTCCACTGACTCGTCCCCCTTGCCAGGCCAGCCCAGCGCCCTCCCTGGGGACCCGGAGTCTCGGGCGCACAGCCTCGATCCGGCGCGGCGTCCCAGGAAATGCTGGGCCCCCGCCAAGCCCCGCCCCGCCCCGCCCGTGTTTACGGGAATTGTCCGCAGGGCGCCTCCGGGACTTCCCTGATGCGGGCCGTGCCCCCCGCCCCACCACCGCCACCGGCCCCCGGCCATTTGCAGCAACGCTGGACTCGATGCCACGACCACCCTGGCCTGTCGGATCCCCCTCGCCACAACCGCTTGTCGGCCCAAGTTAGCCGTGGAGCCCAAGGGACTGTGCGGTCCTTCACCTTGGGAGACTCGGCCTCGCTGGACCTGGGCCACAGGGGGCGGCCTCACTAGCTGGAGTCTGGGCTGGCCCGGGTTGAAATCCTAGATCCACTCTCACCTAACTGGCTGTGTTACCTAGGACGAGTTCCTTAACCTGTCTGAGCCTTGAGTTTTTCATCTGTAAAGTGGGCATCAGAACACTAGAGACCTCACAAGGTTGTGGTGGGAAATGCAATGGTGGAGGCGCACACCTGCACATGGTCGGCTCTCAAGAATGGTAGTATTGTTTACAGAAGGAAGCAAGTGAGAGAGAGGAGGGCAGAGCCACACTCTGTGAAACCACGCACGTCTCCACCCGAGATAAATGCTGCTCACTGCTCCCTTACCATGCAGTGGGAGGGCGTGCTCAGAGAGTAAAACGAAACGGAGATCTGCAGGAGGGGTGAAAGATAGGGTTATAAATATCCCGCATTTATCAAGTGACCTTGGCTCCTCCCTCTCCTGCTCTTGCGTCCTGGTGCTCCTATCTTCCAGGAAAGCAACAGCAGCTTTCAGGGCGGTTACTGAAACAACCAGTTCTGAACTTGTAAGTGGCTGAGCTGGCCTGAGCTGGCTGGTCAAGGGACTGCAGAAACCAGAGGCCAAGTGGCAGCCCGTTCCAAGGCCGGGCGGGACTGGCCTAAGTGTACATTGTCCTTCTGCAGCCTCTCCTCTCCGGGAATTGCTGCCTAGCTCCTCCAGAAAAAGAAAAAAGTGATTACTTTTGTTACGTCTCTATAAAAGTAAACACATATTTAGTACAAGAAAGTTAGACAACAGAAAAACACAATTAAAAATAATATCACTCATAATTTCATTTTACCTACACATCAGCATCGGCCGTTCATTTTTTTTTTTTTTTTTTCCGAGAGTCTTGCTCTGTCACCCAGGCTGGAGTGCAGTGGCTCTATCTCAGCTCACTGCAACCTCTGCCTCTCGGGTTCAAGCAATTCTCCTGCCTCAGCCTCCCAAGTAGCTGGGATTACAGGTGTCTGCCACCACGCCCCGCTAATTTTTGTATTTTTAATAGAGATGGGGTTTCACAATATTGGCTAGGCTGGTCTCGAACTCCTGACCTCGTGATCCGTCTGCCTCAACCTCCCAAAGTGCTGGGATTACAGGCGTGAGTCACCACATCCAGCCAGCAGCATTAATATTTTTAAAAACTTTTTAAAAATCGAGATTAATTTGCATGTAGTAAACTGCACAAGTCTTAGGTGTACTGGTGTTAATATTTTGGTGAATATCTTCCTGTGTGTTTCCTATGCATAAGTATACACTTACATCTTTTAGAAAAAAGATGATTCAGTACATACTTTTTTCTAACTTTTACTTAAGACAGCATTATTTTACGTTTTTCTTTTTTTTTTTTTTTGAGATGGAGTCTTGCTCTTGTTGCACAGGCTGGAGTGCAGTGGTGCGATTTCCCCTCACTGTAACCTCTGCCTCCCGGATTCAAGCGATTCTCCTGCCTCAGTCTCTCAAGCAGGTGGGATTATAGGCACCCACCACCACACCCAGATAATTTTTGCATTTTTAGTAGGGATGGAGTTTCACCATGTTGGCCAGGCTGATCTCGAACTTCTGACCTCAAGTGATCTGCCTGCCTTGGCCTCCCAAAGTGCTGGGATTACAGGTGTGAGCCACAGCACCCAGCCTATATCACATTTTTCTATAACATTAAAAATTCTTGCTCACGCCTGTAATCTCAGCTCTTTAGGAGGCCGAGGTGGGCGGATCACAAGGTCAGGAGTTCAAGACCAACTTTGACCAACTCCAGCTCTACTAAAAATACATGGGGTATTTAGTAGAGATGGGGTGAAGCCCCGTCTCTACTAAAAATACAAAAATTAGCTTAGCCGGGCGCGGTGGCTCAAGCCTGTAATCCCAGCACTTTGGGAGGCCGAGACGGGCGGATCACGAGGTCAGGAGATCGAGACCATCCTGGCTAACACGGTGAAACCCCGTCTCTACTAAAAATACAAAAAACTAGCCGGGCGAGGTGGCGGCACCTGTAGTCCCAGCTACTCGGGAGGCTGAGGCAGGAGAATGGTGTGAACCCGGGAGGCGGAGCTTGCAGTGAGCTGAGATCTGGCCACTGCACTCCAGCCTGGGTGACAGAGCAAGACTCCGTCTCAAAAAAAAAAAAAATAAAATAAAAAAAAATTAGCTGGGCGTGGTGGTGTCTGCCTGTAATCCCAGCTACTCAGGAGACTGAAGCAGGAGAATCGCTTGAACCCAGGAAGCAGAGGTTACAGTGAGTTGAGATCACACCACTGCACTCCAGCCTGGGCAACAGAGTGAGACTCCGTCTCAAAATAAATAAACAAACAAACAAACAAATAAATAAATAAATAAAAGAATTCTTGCATACTTTCATTTTTATATATTCTATCACACGAATGTAGCATACATTTTTAATCAAGTGGATATTTAAGTTGTGTCTGATTGTTTATTATCTTAAGTAATGTTGAGATGAGCATCCTTGTCAATAAATGTTTATGCACTTCCTGAATTATTTCCTTTTGCCCTTTATATTCTTTTTTTTTTTTTTTTTTTTTTTTGAGACGGAGTCTTGCTCTGCCACCCAGGCTGGAGTGCAGTGGCCGGCTCTCAGCTCACTGCAAGCTCCGCCTCCCGGGTTCACGCCATTCTCCTGTCTCAGCCTCCCGAGTAGCTGGGACTACAGGCGCCCGCCTCGTCGCCCGGCTAGTTTTTTTTGTATTTTTTTTAGTAGAGACGGGGTTTCACCGTATTAGCCAGGATGGTCTCGATCTCCTGACCTCGTGATCCGCCCGTCTCGGCCTCCCAAAGTGCTGGGATTACAGGCTTGAGCCACCGCGCCCGGCCGCCCTTTATATTCTTTCTTCCTCCTTATAGTCATCCAATTAGTAGCAATACGTACTGTGTTTATAACTAAGGCCGTGAACTTGTGCAAACGACTTTTAAAATACTCTCAATCGTCTTATTAGCTCTGCCTTTCAAACAGTGCTGGCGTGGGGACACTCCTTGCTAAGGATATGGAAAGCACAGCTAAATTAGAGGTCATGCCTAAGGTCACCCAGCCCCTGCAAGCTGTGCCTTGCAAGAGGCTATGTTAAAAATCAGCACTTCAGGCCGGGCGCGGTGGCTCAAGCCTGTAATCCCAGCACTTTGGGAGGCCGAGACGGGCGGATCACGAGGTCAGAACATCGAAACCATCCTGGCTAACACAGTGAAACCCCGTCTCTACTAAAAAATCCAAAAAACTAGCCGGGCGAGGTGGTGGGCGCCTGTAGTCCCAGCTACTCCGGAGGCTGAGGCAGGAGAATGGCGTAAACCCGGGAGGCGGAGCTTGCAATGAGCTGAGATCCGGCCACTGCACTCCAGCCTGGGCGACAGAGCGAGACTCCGTCTTAAAAAAAAAAAAAAAAAAAAATCAGCACTTCTTTCTCCATAACACCGTCTAGAAAAAAATATTAAAATTATTAAAAACAGATTTAATAAAAATTAAAATCAGCACTTCCAATTTTCCAGCACACAGAGCACCTTGGGAGCATCACTGCTCCGAAGAGCACCTGGAAACTAGGACTCCCCCGTGGGGCCTCAGAGCTCCGCAGGGATTCGGCTACTGGTCCCCAGACCAGAAGAGTACTTTCCACTGCCTACTCCGGCGTCTTCTCCCTCCTCCCTTTTCCTGCTCCTTCTCCTCCTCCAACTTCCTCCAGTCTTCTGTTGAATAAAGGGAAACATCTTTAATGTTGTTGAAATAAAGCCCTGTCTTTAATGTTATTGATCCCCCCTTCTCCCATCTCCTCCCCCGACCCCCAATACACATACTCTTTCCTCTCTGCAGGACCTCAGGTGCAGAGACGTTTGAGTTAATACCTTTTCGGTTCACAGCACATTATTATCATTTGTTTGCACAGGGACCCTTGATTAATGTAGCTGTTTGTTTCCTTTTATTGTCATTCCTCCTCCCGCTCCCTCTCCCGATAGAAAACCCTTGAGGTGATTAATATACATGTTATTGTTCTTACACGTTCTTAAAATGTGTAACTTTAAGATTAGATACATGTTTTTGTTAACTTTTTTTTTTTGAAACGGAGTCTGACTGTCATCAGAGTGGGGTGCAGGGGCATGATCTTGGCTCACTGCAACCTCCACCTCCTGGGTTCAAGCGATTCTCCTGCCTCAGCCTCTCAAGTAGCTGGGACTACAGGGACCCGCCACCTTGTCTGGCTAATTTTTCTTGTATTTTTAGTAGAGACGGCGTTTCACTATGTTGGCCAGGATGGTCTTGATCTCCTGACATTGTGATCTGCCCGCCTCGGCTTCCCAAAGTGCTGGGATTACAGGCCTGAGCCACCGCTCCTGGCCTGTTAACTTTTTAGTTTTGAAATAATTATAGATTCACAGGAAGTTGCAAAAATAGTACATAGTGTCCCATGAACACTTAACCAGCTTTGCCCAGTGATGAACTTATATAATTGTACCAGAATAGCAAAATCAAGAAATTGACATTGGTCAATGTTGTAAATAGACTGCAGACCTTATCGTTCAGTTTTTGCATGCACTTATTTGTGCATGCACATATATATGTGTGTATAGTTTTACGTAATTTGAACCCATGAATGCATTTGTGTACCAACCACCACCATCAAGAACTGTTCCATCCCCGTGGGGTAATCCTTCATGGTACCTCTTTATAGTCACACTCCTGCCACTGTCCCCTCACAACCATCAATCTCTTCTCCATCTGTATAGTTTTGTTATTTCAAGAATGTTATGTAAATATAGTGCATAATCTTTTGAGATTGGGTTTTTCCTTTTTCTTTTTAAAAATTTTTTTAAGACAATGTCTCTCTCTGTCATTCAGCCTAGAGTGCAGAGATTGGCTTTTTTCGATAATCACAATGCCTTTGAGATATATCCAAGTCATTGTATGTATCAATAGTTCTTTCCTTTTTATTACTGAGTAGTATCCCATGGAATGCATGTACTAGAGTTTAACTTTTACTTTTTTTTTTGTACAGATGGGAGTCTCACTATGTTGCCTACGCTGGTCTTCAACTCCTGGGCTCAAGCAGTCCTCCCACCTCAGTCTCCCAAAGTACTGGGATTACGGGCATAAGCCACCACATTCAGCTCAAGTTCATCCACCCATTGAATTGAAGGCTATTTGGGTTGTTTCCAGTTTTGGGCTATTACAAATAAAGCTACTCTGAACATTTGTGTACAGGTTTTTATACGAACGTGAGTTTTCATTTCTCTGAGATATATGTCCGAAGAATGCCATTGCTGTGTCTTATGGTAAGTGCATATTTAGTCTTATAAATTGCCATAATGTTTTGCAGAATGGCTGTACCATTTACATTTCCACCAGGAATGTGGAAAGAGATCCATTTTCTCCACACTCTCGCCAGCATTTCCTGTTATCACTGTTTTTTATTTTAGCTGATCTTATAGGTACATAATAATATCTCATTGTGATTTTTTTCATTTTTTGTTTGTTTGTTTGTTTTGTTTTGTTTTTGAGAGGGAGTTTCGCTCCTATTGCCCAGACTGGAGTGCAATGGTTAAATCTTGGTTCACTGCAACTACCACCTCCCGGGTTCAAGCAATTCTCCTGCCTCAGCCTCCCAAGTAGCTGGGATTTCAGGCATGTGCCACCACACCCAGCTAATTTTGTATTTATAGTAGAGACGGTTTCACCATGTTGGCCATGGCTGGTCTCAAACTCCCGACCTCAGGTGATCTACCTACACTGGCCTTCCAAAGTGCTGGGATTGCAGGCGTGAGCCTGCCTCATTGACTCATTGATTTTTTTCTCTACATTACTGTTTACAAGAAATGCAGTTATTTTACATGTTTAGACACAACAAAACAGTGCTCTTTAACACATGCAAGTACAATGGCTATAGGTGCAAATACATTTTGCAGTAATATGCAAAGTCTAAATCTGAAGCCCTTTCTGAACTGGGAACCTAGGTAAATGGGCCCTCCTTGGTACCTAACAGGCTTCATCCACTTCCAAGCCACTCCCTGCAAGCCCCCCACCGCCCTGTCCCCTCCTAGCCATCTTCCCACCAAAGTAATGGTTCTCTACCCTGGCTGCACATTGGAATTGCTTGGAGGAGCTGGTCAATTCTGCACATCATTTCAATCAGATTATCTGGGGGTGAATCCAGGCATCAGTTCGTTTGCTTGTTTGTTTGTTTGACAGAGTTTCACTCCGTCACCCAGGCTGGAGTGCAATGGCACAATCTTGGCTCACTGCAACCTCTACCTCCTGGGTTTAAGCAATTCTCCTGCCTCAGCCTCCCGAGTAGTTGAGACTACAGGCGTGTGCCACCATGCCCAGCTAATTTTTGTATTTTTAGTAGAGACAGGGCTTCACCATGTTGACCAGGCTGGCCTCGATCTCCTGACCTCAGGTAATCTGCCCGCCTTGACCCCCAAAGTGATGGAATTACAGGCATGAGCCACCGCGCCCAACCAACATCAATATTTATTTATTTGATTTTTTGAGATGGATTCTTGCACTATTGCCCAGGCTGGAATGCAGTGCTGCAATCTTGGCTCACTGCAGCTTCTGCCTCCCGGGTTCAGGTGATATTCATGCCTCAGCCTCCAGAATAGCTGAGATTACCGGTGCCCACCAACATGCCCAGCTAATTTTTGTATTTTTTGTAGAGACGGGGTTTCATCACGTTAGCTAGGCTGGTGTCGAACTTCTGACTTCAAGTGATCCCCCTGCTTCAGTCTCCTAAAGTGCTGGAATTATGGGCATGAGCCACTGCGCCCAGTCAAACACTTGTAAATTTTTTAATTCTGTAGGTAATTCTAACCAGCAGCAGAGGTTGGAGATTGGGAAGCTGGTCCTACAGAAACTGCCCCTCCTCCTATCTACCCTTCCACTGTAGTTTGTCTCCCACTCCTTCCCTCTCAACTGGTTTACTTCTAAAGACTTTTTTTTTTTTTTTTTTTTTTTTTTTTAGATGGAGTCTCGCTCTGTCACCCAGGCTGGAGTGCAGTGGCGCCCCCATCTCAGCTCACTGTAACCTCCGCCTCCCAGATTCAAAGGCCTAAAGACTTTTCAACATCAAGTCTCTCCCACTTATGGAAAAAAAAAAAATTGCAAATACTCACAAATATTCCTTGACTTTCACATCCTGCTCCAAGCTCCTTCCCACCCCAGGGTTCTTAGCTAGACTGCTCTCCTCCGATGGGAGGCCAAGGTGGGTGGATCACCTGAGGTCAGGGGTTTGAGACCAGCCTGGCCAACACAGTGAAACCCCGTCTGTACTAAAAATACAAAAATTAGCCGGGTGTGGTGGCGAGTGCCTGTAATCCCAGCTACTCGGGAAACTGAGGTAGGAGAATCGCTTGAACCCCGGAGGCAGAGGTTGCAGTGAGCTGAGATAGTGCCACTGCACTCCAGCCTGGGCACCAAGAGTGAGATTCTGTCTCAAAAAATAAAAATAAAAAGTAAAAAAAAAAAATAAAAATATAAAGCACGTTTAGAAACTGTAGGTCTGAGGTGGGGCTGAAGATTCTTCATTTTAACACATTTCAATATGAGGGCGATGCTGTGCACTATGAGGGTGATGCTGTGCACTATCTTCAAGCAGTAAAGATTTAAGTCTCTGTTCAAAAGGCTCCTTGGGAAAGCATCCCCGGCTTTCCTATATTAAAGTCTCCTTCATAGCACTTAAGGCTTTTTTTGGCATTTGTGCTCGTGCTCCCAGTTTACTCCTCCATAAAATGGGAATTCTGGCCGGGCACGGTGGCTCACGTCTGTAATCCTAGCACTTTGTGAGGCCGAGGCAGACAGATTGCCTGAGCTCAGGAGTTCAAGACCAGCCTGGGCAACAGGGTGAAACCCCGTCTCTACTAAGATACAAAAAATTAGCTGGTCATGGCAGCATGTGCCTATAGACATAGCTACTCGGGAGGCTGAGGCAGGAGAATTGCTTGAACCAGGGAGGTGGAGGTTGCGGTGAACCGAGATCGCACAACTGCACTACAGCCTGGGTGACAGAGTGAGACTCTGTCCCAAAAAAAAAAGAAAAAAAAAAAAGGCATTCCACGAAGGCATGGGACACGTCTGTCTGAGATTGCTCACTGTCATGTCACCAGTGTCTCACATAGCGTCTGGCACATAGGAGGTGCCCTAAAACATTTGCAGGATAAAGTATATTGCTCACCACCGCAGAGAAGTAGTCCCTGCTCTAGTGGGCCAAACTCTTGTCCTCAGTAGAGCCTCTGCTCAGGGCAGAGGGAGCTGCCTCCTTTCAGATCCTCCCCTTCCTCCAGGACCTCCATCTCACCCACCCCCTCCCCCTCACTCCCCCGGCAGCTGCAGCCTCCAGTCCCAGAAACAGGGGATCAGAAAAAATTACACAGGAGGCCTCTGGGCTTAATGTCTCTTCCCTGCTCCCAGGCATGATCTACCTCCCCAGCCAACAAAACAGGACAAATAGGCCGGGCACGGTGGCTCACGCTTGTAATTCCAGCACTTTGGGAGGCCGAGGCGGGCAGATCACGAGGTTTGGAGATTGAGACCATCCTGATCAACATGGTGAAACCCTGTCTCTTTTTTTTTTTTTTTGTGAAACCCTGTCTCTACTAAAAATACGAAATTAACTGGGCATGGTGGCGCGTGCTTGTAGTCCCAGCTACTCAGGAGGCTGAGGCAGGAGAATCGCTTGAACTTGGGAGGTTGCACTGAACCGAGATTAAGTCACTGCATTCAAGCATGGCGACAGAGTGAGACCCTGTCCCAAAAACAACCAACCAAACAAACAAACAAAAAAGACAAACAAACCTTTCTAGTTCCCTGGAAATTGACCTCTTCTTTTTATTGTTAAGGGTTTTGTAGGAAGGGTTAAACCGTTTACAGAAAGTGAGAAGCCTCCCTCCAGCCCTCCCTGACAACTCTTGAGATGCTCTGTAAAAGGTCAGATGTTTCCAGAAACTCAACAGACAGCCAGTGTCTGTTTAAATGGAAAGACAACGAGTTCCCGGCAGCCAGCCAGCTTTCATGGGCAGTTCTTGCCTGGTTCTGCAGGCACCCGGCCAGATGCCCAACAATAGAGCACCCCCACCCTTACCCTCTTTGTGGCCATGGAGCAGGCTGGAGTTGTCCGAAGCCAGCCTGAAATCCGGCAGGCCAGGGAATTATCGGCCCCATCCGATAAATGGGGCACATACACCAACTGTTCGGGAATGTAGACGTGCCAGGAGTGATGGGGGAGGGGAAAAGCTTCCTGCGGACACTGAATATTTCAGCTGGAAGGGACTGTATCCTGACCCTGTTGTTTTAGAGATGAGGCTCAGAAAAGGATACCTCTGGTGTAGTTGAGAAAATACTTAACCAGAATCAGGAAACCTGGGTTCAAAATCCAGCCCTGGGGCCGGGCACGGTGGCTCACACCTATAATCCCAGCACTTTGGGAGGCTGAGAAGGGCGGATCACCTGAAGTCAGGAGTACGAGACCAGCCTGGCCAACATGGTGAAACACTGTCTTTACTAAAAATACAAAAATTAGGAGGGCATGGTGGCGGGCACCTGTAATCCCAGCTGCTCGGGAGGCTGAGGCAGGAGAATTGCTTGAACCCGGGAAGTGGAGGTTTCAGTGAGCCAAGATTATGCCACTGCACTCCAGCCTGGGTGACAGAATGAGACTCCATCTCAAAAAGCCAAAACAAGTCCGGGCACGGTGGCTCATGCCTGTAATCCCAGCACTTTGGGAGGCCGAGGTGGGTGAATCACCTGAGGTCAGGAGTTCGAGACCAGTCTGGTCAACATGGTGAAACCCTGTCTCTACTAAAAAAAAAAAAAAAAAAGCCAGGTATGGTGGCAGGTGCCTGTAATCCCAGCTACTTGGGAGGCTGAGTCAGGAGAATAGCTTGAACCCGCGAGGCGGAGGTTGCTGTGAGCCGAGATCGCGCCATTGTACTCCAGCCTGGGGGACAAGAGCGAGACTTCATTTCAAAAAAAAAAAAAAGAAAAAGAAAAAGAAAAAAAAAATCCAGCTCTGGCACTAAGAACTCTGGGATCTTGAGCACAGCATGGGTCCTCTCTGCACATCGGTTATCTATCTGTAAAAAGTGGATGCAAATACCTCCCCGCCAGGTGAGGTCACACGCAGCACAAAACAAGGCTTCCTGATCCCAGTCTCAAGCCCAGTCACCTCTGCCCACAGATTACCTTGAGCATCGATATTATAGAAAATAAGTGGCTGAAGCTGGGCGTGGTGTCTCACACCAGTAATCCCAACACCTTGGGAGGGCAAAGGGGAGGATGGTTTAAGTCCAGGAGTTCAAGAGCAGCCTGGGTAACATCTCTACAAAAAATTAAAAAATTAGCTGGGCATGGTGGCACGTCCCAGCTACTCAGGAGGCTGAGGTGGGAGGATGGCTCGAGCCTGTGAGGTTGAGGTGGCAGTTCACCACTGCTGCCGTTGCACCACTGCACTCCAGCCTGGGCAACAAAGCAAGACCCTGTCTCAAAAAATAAAAGTGGCTGAAGACATATTTTAACAATCTTTGTCTTTTATTACTTAATCATGTTCTTTGTAGAAAAATTAGAAAATTCTGACAAGGAATGGTGGCACAGGCCTGTGGTCCTGACACTTTGGGAGGCTGAGATGGATGGACCATTTGATCCCAGGAGTTCAAGACCAGCCTGGGTGACATGGTGAAACTCTTTTTCTACAAAAAATTACAAAAATTAGCTGGCCGTGGTGATGCACACCTGTAGTCCCAGCTATTCAGGACGCTAAGGTGAGAGTATCATCCGAGCCCAGAGAGGTTGAGGGTGCAGTGAGCTGTGATTGGAGCACTGCACTCCAGCCTGGGTGACAGAGTGAGACCCCATCTCAAAAAAAAAAAAAAAAAAATTGAAAAAAGAAAAAGAAAATTCTGATAAGCACATAGAGAAATAAATTTATGTTCCCATCCCCTAGAGTTAATAACTGCTAAAATTCTGGTGTTTATCCTTTTGTAGTTTCAAGGTGTGTATTTATAAACTTTTTTTGAAAATGGAACATAGGATACATGTGCTTTTACATTCCTGTTGCTCTTATTTATTTATTCATTTTTTGCCTAATCCTGCCATGAACTAGCTCTTTTTGTTTCTATTTAACATTTCAATGGATAATTTACATCCATAATGTCTACCTGTAGTTAGATAGATAAGTAAAGCATTCTATAGTTTGTCTAATCTCCTCTAGCTAGATATTTAGGTTTTCAATATTTACATTATTATGAGCAAGATAAACCCATCTTTATTCACTTCTTTTATTTTCTTAGAATAAATTATGCTCTGTGGACTGCTGGATCAAAGGGTCTGTGTATGTGTATGTGTGTGTATATACAGGTCTCACTCTGTCACTCAGCCAGGAGTGCAGTGGCGCGATCTCTACTCACTGCAACTTCTGCCTCCTGGGTTCAAGCAACCCTCCCACCTCACCTTCCTGAGTAGATGGTAATGCAGGCGCTTGCCACCCTGCCAGGCTAATTTTTTTTTTTTTTTTTTTTTGAGACGGAGTCTGGCTCTGTTGCCCAGGCTGGAGTGCAGTGGCCAGATCTCAGCTCACTGCAAGCTCCGCCTCCTGGGTTTACGCCATTCTCCTGCCTCAGCCTCCCAAGTAGCTGGGACTACAGGCGCCCGCCACCACACCCGGCTAATTTTTTGTATTTTTAGTAGAGACGGGGTTTCATCGTGTTAGCCAGGATGGTCTGGATCTCCTGACCTCGTGATCCGCCCGTCTCGGCCTCCCAAAGTGCTGGGATTACAGGCGTGAGCCACCGCGCCCAGCCAAATTTTTGTCTATTTTTTTACACATATATTTTTGAAGAGACAAAGTCTTGCTATGTTGCCCAGATAGACTCAAACTCCTAGGCTTAAGTGATCCTTCCACCTAAGTCTCCCGAATGGCTGGGACTACAGGTGGTGCCTGGCTTGGATCTCCTTATTTTTTAAAGGCGTCTGATACACTGTCAGACTGTTCTTGAGAAATGTTGTGAAAATTGTTATTTCTTAAAATAACATATTTCAACATATTTCTACATGAAGACTTGTCCTTTCTTCTTTCTTTGCTTCTTCTTCTTCTTCTTCTTTTTTTTTTTTTGAGAAAGGGTCTGGCTATGTTGTCCAGGCTGGAGTGCCATGGTGTGATCATGGCTCATTGCTCACTACAGCCTCAACTTCCTGGACTCAAGTGATCCTCCCACCTCAGCCTCCTGAGTAGCTGGGACTATAGGTGTGTGTCACTAGGTCTGGATAATTTATTTTATTTATTTAATTAGTTTATTCATTTTTCTTTCTGAAGATTCCAAAAGTATAATTTTTTATTTTTTGTAGAGATGGGGGTCTTGCCATGTGGCCCAGGTTGGTCTCCAATTCTTGCCCCAAAGCTATCCTCCTGCCTTGGCCTCCCACAGTGCTGGGATTCCAGGGATAAGCCACTGTTCCTGGCCAGTCCTTATTTACCTGGAAAGCTGCTCTCTTCAACATGACACTCAGCTTTGGGAAACCCGAGGGTGTAGGAAGGAGAGCCCAGATAAGTTGAACGGGTACTGGTCCATGGACAGAGAGCAGGGTTGAGCAGGGGTTTTTTTGTTTTGTTTTTATTTTTTGTACCTGACTCACTCCTCCATGTCCCCAGTCATTAAGACGCCATTAAGGCACTGTGGCTCACACCTTAATCCCAGCACTGGGAGGCTGAGGCAGGCAGATCACGAGGTCAGGAGATCAAGACCATCCTGGCCAACATGGTGAAACCCTGTCTCTACTAAAACTACAAAAATTAGCTGGGCATGGTGGTGCATGCCTGTGGTCCCAGCTACTCAGGAGGCTGAGGCAAGAGAATTGCTTGAACCCGGGAGGCAGAGGTTACAGTGAGCCTAAATTGCACCCACTGCACTCCAGCCTGGTGACAGAGCAAGACTCTGTCTCAAAAAAAACAAAACAAAACAGATAAGACCTGGCCAGTAGCCAGTAAGATGTCCATGTCCCTTTCTCCCACCCCACATCACAACAAGGGCTACAGAATATAAGAGAAACTGGTCCAGATATTGACCTGGAAAACTCTGATGGATGGATTTTTTGTTGTTGCATATGTTTTTGCATATCCTACCCCCAGCCCTCTAAACAGTCACTTTCAAAAGCTCTTCATTTCCAAGTTAGACATCACTATTACAACTTTTGTAAGCATCTGTTTATTAAGAGCTTCATTTACACCATCACATTTAATCCCCACATGTACCCAGGAAGAAGGTACAGAAAATAAAACTGAGTTTTGGAAAGATTAAGGAACTTATCTCAGGAGACATGGCTGGTAAATAACCTATTTGAGATTCAAATCTAGATCTGACTCCAAAACTTGCATTACACACACACACACAGACACACACACATATATATGTGTGTGTATGTGTGTATATATATGTATGTGTGTGTGTGTATATATATATATATATATATATTTTTTTTTTTTTTTTTTTTTTGAGAGAGAGTCTTCCTCTGTCACCCAGGCTGGAACGCAGTGGTGTGATCTCGGCTCACTACAACCTCCACCTCCCAAGTTCAGGCTATTCTCGTGCCTCAGCCTCCCAAGTAGCTGGGACTATAGGCGCATGCCACCATACCCAGCTATTATTTGTATTTTTATTTAATTAATTAATTTATTTTTTGAGATGGAGTTTCGCTTTCATTGCCCAGGCTGGAGTGCAATGGCGTGATCTCAGCTCTCTGCAACCTCCGCCTCCTGGGTTCAAGTGATTCTTCTGCCTCAGCCTCCCGTGCAGCTGAGATTACAGGCATGTGCCACCATGCCCAGCTAATTTTTGTATTTTTACTAGAGACAGGGTTTCACCATATTAGTTAGGCTGGTCTCGAACTATTGATCTCAGGTGATCTACCCTCCCCAGCCTCCCAAACTGCTGGGATTACATGAATGACCCATTGTGCCCGGCTATTTTTCTATTTTTTTTTTTTTTAATAGAGATGTGGGTCTCACTATGTTGCCTAGGCTGGTATGTTTTTATTTTATTTTATTTTTTATAAGACTAAGTCTTGCTCTGTTGCCCAAGCTGGAGTGCAGTGGCCAATCTTGGCTCACTGCAACCTCCATTCCCCAGGTTTAAGCGATTCTCATGCCTCAGCCTCCTGAATAGCTGGAATTACAGGTGCTCACCACTATGCCCAGCTAATTTTTGTATTTTTAGTAGAGATGGGGTTTCACCATGTTGGCCAGACTGGTCTCAAACTCCTGACCTCAGGTGATCCACCCACCTTGGCCTCCCAAAGTGCTAGGATTACAGGCATGAGCCACTGTGCCTCGCCAGATATATTTTAAAATTATTGTAAAACTATTAATTTATGTCAAAACTATATACAGGCAAACTTTGTTTTATTGCTCTTTGAAGATATTGCAGTTCGTATATACTGCATTTTTTTTATAAATTGAAGGTTTGTGGTGAGGTCAAGGAAGTCTATGAGCACAGCTTCTCCAACAGCATGTGTTCACTTAGTGTCTGTGTCACATTTTGCTGATTCTTTCAACGTTTCAAACTTTTTCATTATTAATATATCTGTTATGGTGATCTGTAATTCGTGATCTTTGATGTTACTATTTAATTGTTTTGGGGTACCATGAACCAGGCCCATATAAGATGGCAAACTTAATTGATAAACTTTTTTTCTTTTTTTTCTTTTTGAGGCGGAGTTTCGCTCTTGTTGCTCAGGCTGGAGTGCAGTGGTGTGATCTTGGCTCACCGCAACCTCCGCCTCTGGGGTTCAAGTGATTCTGCTGCCTCAGTCTCCGTAGTAGCTTGGATTACAGGAGTGCGCCACCACGCCCGGGTAATTTTTGTGTTATTAGTAGAGATGGGGTTTTACCATGTTGGCCAGGCGGGTCTCGAACTCCTGACTTCAGGTGATCCACCAGCCTCGGCCTCCCAAAGTGCTGGGATTACAGGCATGAGCCACCGTGCCAAGCCACAATTGATACATGTTTTGCTTGTTTTGACTGCTCCATCAAATGGCCATCAATGGGTCATTCTCCCTCCCTTCTTTCTCCCTCTTCCGGAGCCTCCCTATTCCCTGAGACACAAAGATGTTGCAATTAGGCCAATTAATAACCCTATAATGGCCTCTAAGTCCTCTAAATGTTCACATAAAAGCAAGAGTTCCACATCTCTAGCCACAAAGGATTAAGCTTAGTGAGGAAGGCATGTTGAAAGCCAAAACAGGCTGAAAAACTACCCTTCTTGAGCCAATTAGCCAAGTTCCGAAGACAAAGGAAAATTAAAGGCACTACTACAGTGAACACACAAACAATAAGTAGCCAAAACAGGCTGGGCATGGTGGCTTGTACTTGTAGGCCCAGCACTTTGTGGTGTCCAGGTGGGCAGATTGCTTGAGCCCAGGAGTTCGAGACCAGCCTGGCCAACATGGTCAAACCCCATCTCTGCCAGAAATATAAAAGCAAGGTATGGTGGCGCATGCCTGTGGTCCCAGCTACTTGGGAGGCTGAGGTAGGAAAATCACTTGAGCCTAATAGGTCAAGGCTGCAGTGAGTTATGACTGTGCCACTGCACTCCCATCTGGGCAACAGAGTGGAACCCTGTCTCAAAAAAAAGTTTTTAAAGTTTTTTAAAAATTAAAAAGACATATCTTTTTTTTTTTTTTTTCCCAGACAGAGTCTGGCTCTGTCACCCAGGGTGGAGCGCAATAATGGCACCATCTCAGCTGACTGCAACCTCTACCTCCTGGGTTCAAGCGATTCTCCTGTCCCAGCCTCCCAAGTAGCTGGGATTATAGGAACCTGCCACCATGCCTGGCTAATATTTCTGTGATATCTGCATATTTTTTAGAGATAATACGATGGCTCACTTAATAGACTACAGGATAGTATGAACATAAGTTTTATACACACTGGGAAACCAAAAAACTCATGTTACTTGCTCTACGGCAGTGGTCTGGAACTGAACCTGCAATATTTCCAAGGTATACCTATATATCAAAGAGGCCTGAAGGGATTCAGTAGCAATGTGTTAACTCCCCTCTGGGAAGGAGGGTGGTTTGGGATGGGGTGGTAGACATTCCCAAGGTGAATCAATATTTCCAGCTCTCTTCCTGTGTCCATGGGAAGGTTATACTTTCACACACTGTCTTGAAGTTAGGTGTATCCTTGTGATTTGCTTGTGAAATGTGAGGAAAAGTGTCAAGTGTCCCTTCCAGGGGAGGCATTTGAGATCCAGTGTTTGTTCTCATGCTTTCTTCCTCTATAATGGTGAACTGTAAAGTTTCATGTTGGGATGGTGGCATCGTATGTTGGTGGTGCTGTGACTATAGTGCTGACTACAATGAGCTGAATCTCTGAGTCCATGTTAGGAATAAAGCATGGGCAAGAAATACATCTTTGTTGTTTTAAGCCATTGACATTTTTAGAGATGTTTGTTACAACAGCATAGCCTAGCCTGTCCTGACTGATGCAAGGGGTGATGAGAGAGTTTCCTGTCTTCTGCTAGTCTTTTCTGTATGTTTATCCCTTTACAATGAGAAAATGCCATTTATAAGTTTTTTTTTTTATTTTATTTTTTTTTTTGAGACGGAGTCTGGCTCTATCGCCCAGGCTGGAGTGCCGTGGCCGGATCTCAGCTCACTGCAAGCTCCGCCTCCCGGGTTTACGCCATTCTCCTGCCTCCGCCTCCCAAGTAGCTGGGACTACAGGCGCCCGCCTCGTCGCCCGGCTAGTTTTTTGTATTCTTTAGTAGAGACGGGGTTTCACCGTATTAGCCAGGGTGGTCTCGATCTCCTGACCTTGTGATCCGCCCGTCTCGGCCTCCCAAAGTGCTGGGATTACAGGCTTGAGCCACCGCGCCCGGCCCATTTATAAGTTTTAAAAATAAGCCGGGCGCGGTGGCTCAAGCCTGTAATCCCAGCACTTTGGGAGGCCGAGACGGGTGGATCACGAGGTCAGGAGATCGAGACCATCCTGGCTAACACGGTGAAACCCTGTCTCTACTAAAAATACAAAAACTAGCCGGGCGAGGTGGCGGGCGCCTGTAGTCCCAGCTACTCGGGAGGCTGAGGCAGGAGAATGGCGTAAACCCGGGAGGCGGAGCTTGCAGTGAGCTGAGATCTGGCCACTGCACTCCAGTCCGGGCGACAGAGCGAGACTCCGCCTCAAAAAAAAAAAAAAAGTTTTAAAAATAAAAATAATATGCCTGAATGGTGGCTCATACCTGTAATCCCAGCACATTGGGAGGCTGAAGCAGGAGGATCTCTTGATCCCAGCAGTTTGAGAACAATCTAAGCAACATGGTGAAACCCCCAAAATAAGCTGTGCGTGGTAGCATGTGTCTGTAGTCCCAGCTACTTGGGAGGCTGCGATGGGAGAATCACCTGAGCCTGGGAGGTCGAGGCTACAGTGAGCCGAGATTGTGCCACTGTATTCCAGCTTGTGTGATAGAATGAGCAAAATAATTTAAAAAATAATAATAATAGACATGCACACAAATGGGAGCATAATATATACACTGCTATGCAATGTTCCTCTTATTCTTTTTTTTTTTTTTTTTTTGAGGCGGTGTCTCGCTCTGTCGCCCGGACTGGAGTGCAGTGGCCGGATCTCAGCTCACTGCAAGCTCCGCCTCCCGGGTTCACGCCATTCTCCTACCTCAGCCTCCCGAGCAGCTGGGACTACAGGCGCCCGCCACCTCGCCCAGCTAGTTTTTTGTATTTTTAGTAGAGACGGGGTTTCACCGTGTTAGCCAGGATGGTCTCGATCTCCCGACCTCGTGATCCGCCCGTCTCGGCCTCCCAAAGTGCTGGGATTACAGGCTTGAGCCACCGCGCCCGGCTGTTCCTCTTATTCTTAAAACTGACCCTTTGTTTTTGTTTTTGGTTTTTGAGTTTTTTTTAGGGACCAGATCTTGCTCCGTCACCCAGGCTGGAGTGCAGTGGTGTGATCATAGCTCACTGCAGCCTGGAACCCCTGGGCTCAATGATCCTTCTGCCTCAGCCTCCCGAAGTGTTAGGATTACAGGTGTGAGCCACCGTGCCCAGCCAAACTGACACTTTCTGTGTCAACTTACATAGCTCTACCTCATTCTTTTAAATAGCTGCATGGTAATCTGTTCTCTGGATATACCACAATGTATTTTACACACACACACACACTTTTTTAGAGAAAGAGTCTTGCTAAGTTGCACAGTCTGGAGTGCAGTGGCTATTCACAGAACCATCCTGCTACTGATCAGCACCAGAGTTTTGACCTGCTCTGTTTCGGACCTGGGCTGGTTCACCTCTCCTTAGAAAACCTGGTGGTCCCCCAGCTCCCAGGAGGTTACCATATTGATGCCTAACTTAGTGCGGACACACTATAAGCATAGAGCACAACAGCTCAGAACTCCTGGACTCAAGCGATCCTTCCACCTAAAACTCCTGAGTAGCTGATTACAAGGTGCCCACCACTACAATGAATCATAATGGATCACTATTGACAGATGTATAGGTTATTCACATATAGATTATTCACATCCGGTTATTCACAAAACAAATGCTCTAAATCACAGCTAGACTACAGCTGACTATTGCAAAATTTATGGGAGAGTGCTCATATTTATTTTCCCTCTTTTGGTTCATTCTGGCAGTTTACAGCCTGATCTTAGCAGCACTCAGGTAGGGTTGTGCAAACCTCCTGTGAATGGATGACTAAGCCAGGCATGCTTGCACCCTTTCCGGGATATATGGATGAGGAGGCTTGTAAGTGCCTGCAGGCGTGCATGAGTGAAGGCTGGGGGGCGGGCCAGAAGAGCAGGGCCGGAAGCACGTACACGTTGCAACTCTAGGCTGACTGACCCTGACTCACGAGTTCAGGCAGAGAAGTTAACGGCCTGGAAACTCCAGAGCGCTGAACGAGGTCTGACTCACTGACAATTATCCAAAAACGAGTCATATCACTCCTTGATTTTCCTCCAGAGCCACCACACAATCTTTGGGAAGGGCCTGTGACATGAATCATTAGGATCCTGAGAAAGATGAGAGTTGTTCAAAAAGACTGCCAAGAGGTTTATAATTTCTGTGTCATTCACTGGAAGATGTCTACTTAGTCCTCATTACCTTAATATTTTGAATGCCCCCCAAGTAAAGGATCCATTCATGAGTGACACAGATTCCACCTGCATCCTTGGAGTGATATGACTGAAAACATTAGACACATGTATCAGGACTTCTTCCCATTCTTTTATTTTTATTCAGTGGCCTTCCGTCCTTCATATTTCATAAGATAGGGTCTCACTATGTTGCCCAGGCTAGAGTGTGGTGGCTATTTACATACATAATCATGGCTTACTGCAGCCTCCAGTCCCTGGCCTCAAGTGATCCTCCTGCCGTAGCCCCCTGTGTTGCTGGGACTACAGGCCCATGTCACCATGCTTGGCCTGTTCACTAGCTTTTTTCAATTATTTTTCAAAATGAAAATGGCTTTATTGGCTGGTTGTGGTGGCTTATGCCTGTAATCCCAGCACTCTGGGAAGCCAAGGCAGGTGGATCACCTGAGGTCACGAGTTCAAGACCAGCCTGACCAACATGGTAAAACCCTGTTTCTACTAAAAGTACAAAAAAATTAGCCAGTCATGGTGGCACACACCTGTAATCCCAGCTACTTAGGAGGCTGAGGCAGGAGAATCACTTGAACCTGGGCGGTCGAGGTTGCACTCCAGCCTGGGCAATGAGAGAAAAACTCTGTCTCCAAAAGAAAAAAAAAAAAAAAAGGCTGATTATAAAGAAAATGCTTGCCCATTACAAAATAAAATTTCAGATAAGTATATAAAAAGGGGCCGGGCGCGGTGGCTCAAGCCTGTAATCCCAGCACTTTGGGAGGCCAAGACGGGCGGATCACGAGGTCAGGAGATCGAGACCATCCTGGCTAACACGGTGAAACCCCGTCTCTACTAAAAAATACAAAAAACTAGCCGGGCGAGGTGGCGGGCGCCTGTAGTCCCAGCTACTCTGGAGGCCGAGGCAGGAGAATGGTGTAAACCCGGGAGGCGGAGCTTGCAGTGAGCTGAGATCCGGCCACTGCACTCCAGCCCGGGCTAGAGCGAGACTCCGTCTCAAAAAAAAAAAAAAAAAAAAGTATATAAAAAGGACTGAAAAATTACCCATAAGGTGATTTCCAGAGATGCTGCTATTAGCATTTTGGAGCACATCCTTCCAGACTTTCTTTGTGTGTCTGCACACAACGGAGACACATATTTGCAAAGTTACCAATAAGCATAGATTTCTGCCCTCATTTGGAGGAGCTGCCCCGTATTCCATCATAAGGTTTCCTCTCGTCTCCTCCCTCTCCTGCTGCGATCTAACAGAAGGCCATGGCAAGCACTTAATAAGCTTTTTTTTTTTTTTTTTTTTTTTTTTTGAGATAGGGTCTGTCTCTGTTGCCCAGGCTGAAGTACAGTGATGTTACTTTAGCTCACTGCAGCCTTGACCTCCCAGGCTCAAATCGTCCTTCCACCTCAGCCTCCCAAGTAGCTGGGACTACAGCTACATGCCACCATAGTGCTAATTTTTGTTTGTTTTTTTGAGACAGGGTCTTGGACTGTTGCCCAGGCTGAAGTGCAGTGGCATGATCTCGGCTCACTGCAACCTCCACCTACCAGGTTCAAGCGATTCTCCTGCCTCAGCCTCCTGAGTAGCTGGGATCACAGGTGTGTGCCACCACGCCTGGCTAATTTTTGTATTTTTGGTAGAGATGGGGTTTTGCCATGTTGCCTAGGCTGGTTCAAACTCCTGGGCTCAAGCAGTCCTCTTGCTTTGGCCTCTCAAAGTGCTGAGATTACAGGCATGAGCCAGCATGGCTGGCCTCCTGGCGATAACCATTTTTTTTTTTTTTTTTTTGAGACAGAGTCTCGCTCTGTCGCCCAGGCTGGAGTGCAGTGGCTGGATCTCAGCTCACTGCAAGCTCTGCCTCCCGGGTTTTCGCCATTCTCCTGCCTCAGCCTCCTGAGTAGCTGGGACTACAGGCGCCCGCCACCTCGCCCGGCTAGTTTTTTTTTTGTATTTTTTAGTAGAGACGGGGTTTCACCGTGTTAGCCAGGATGATCTCGATCTCCTGACCTTGTGATCTGCCCGTCTCGGCCTCCCAAAGTGCTGGGATTACAGGCTTGAGCCACCGCGTCCAGCCCTTTTTTTTTTTTTTTTAAATTGAGTTGGAGTCTTACTCTGTCACCCAGGCTGGAGTGCAATGGCGCAATCTCGGCTCACTGCAACCTCCACCTCCTGGGTTCAAGTGATTCTCCTGCCTCAGCTTTCCAAGAAGCTGGGATTACAGGCATGTGCTACCACACCTGGCTAATTTTTGTATTTTTGGTAGAGATGGGGTTTTGCCATGTTGCCTAGGCTGGTTCAAACTCCTGGGCTCAAGCAGTCCTCTTGCTTTGGCCTCTCAAAGTGCTGAGATTACAGGCATGAGCCAGCATGGCTGGCCTCCTGCCGATAACCATTTTTTTTTTTTTTTTTTTGAGACAGAGTCTCGCTCTGTCGCCCAGGCTGGAGTGCAGTGGCTGGATCTCAGCTCACTGCAAGCTCTGCCTCCGGGTTTTCGCCATTCTCCTGCCTCAGCCTCCTGAGTAGCTGGGACTACAGGCGCCCGCCACCTCGCCCGGCTAGTTTTTTTTTTGTATTTTTAGTAGAGACGGGGTTTCACCGTGTTAGCCAGGATGATCTCGATCTCCTGACCTTGTGATCTGCCCGTCTCGGCCTCCCAAAGTGCTGGGATTACAGGCTTGAGCCACCGCGTCCAGCCCTTTTTTTTTTTTTTTTTAAATTGAGTTGGAGTCTTACTCTGTCACCCAGGCTGGAGTGCAATGGCGCAATCTCGGCTCACTGCAACCTCCACCTCCTGGGTTCAAGTGATTCTCCTGCCTCAGCTTTCCAAGAAGCTGGGATTACAGGCATGTGCTACCACACCTGGCTAATTTTTGTATTTTTAGTAGAGACGGGGTTTCAGCATGTTGGCCAGGCTTGTCTTGAACTCCTGACCTCAAGTGATCCACCTTCCTCGGCCTCCCAAAATGCTAGGATTATAGGCGTGAGCCACTGTGCCTGGCCCAGATAAGCTTTTAATGAGCCTAATAAAGGCATCTAAAGATAGCGTTATTATTTTAACAATTTAGCCGTGAAGAACTCCATCTTCCATGAAACTGGAAGTGAATTTACAAGCATATGGTCATGGCGGAAGGAACATTGTGCTTGGAGTTAGACCAGCTGAGTTCTAGACTTCCCTTTGCCATTTTCCTATGTGGGCAAGTCCCTTCACGTCTCTGAACCTCATCTGCAGTTGAATATAGGTGAAACCGGCTGTTAAATGCCATGTGCTATGTACGTAGAGGCATTACTGGGATTCTGTGGCAGAATAGGGCAGACACTTTGATTTCTCAGTCCATGAAGAAGGCAAGAATTTTAGTTTCCCTGGAAGAGACCTAAAGATAAGTCTCATCAGATATATCCAAGAGTCCTAGAAAAATTTAGATCTCAAAAGCATTTCAGAGATCAGAATACTACCCCCTCATTGCAGTAATTCTAAACACGTGTACATGGATAACATGACCTAATGGAGAAATGCGATTGATATGTGGATCTTCGGCATTCTGTGTCTGGCTGGAGGTCCTGGAGCTTCCTAAGACAAATAGTTCTCTTCCTGGTTCTGCACCAAATGAGGGATATGACCTTAGGCAAGTTCCTGTAAGCCTCCGGACACGTCGATTTTCTCATTTATGAAATGGAGTTTATGATCCTGCTCTACCTGTCTCACAGAGTTATTGGGAGGGTCAAATGAGTCACCACATGTGAAAGTATTTTGGAAATAGACAGTGTTTTTCACACTCACAAAGCTGCCTCATTGCAGTGCCAGGCCACTGCCCCAGAGCACAGAGAAATGATGGGCACAGGCAGCCCAGACCCTACTTCAAGGTGGGTCTTACAGAATGGGAAGCCTACAAAGAGTCCCTGAGTGCCTACTGTGCCAGGCACTGCTCTGGGCACTTCTGAGGAGATAAAGGGAGAAAGGACAGACAGGTTCCCTGTCTTCACGGAGCTTAACTTCTGGTGGAGGGAGGTAGACAATAAAAAGGGAGACACGGCAGGTGCGATGGCTCACGCCTGTAATCCCAGCACTTTGGGAGGCCGAGGCAGGCAGATCACGAGGTCAGGAGTTCGAGACCAGTCTGACCAACATAGTGAAACCCCGTCTGTACTGAAAAATACAAAAAGTTAGCCAGGCATGGTGGCGGGCACCTGCAATCCCAGCTACTCGGGAGGCTGAGGCAGGAGAATTGCGTGAACCTGGGAGACGGAGGTTACAGTGAGCCAAGATTGCGCCATTGCACTCCAGCCTAGGTGACTGACAATACGAGACTCTGTCTCAAAAAAAAAAAAAAAGTAGATAAATACAGACAGGATAATTTCAGAGAGAGGTATGCTCTGGATATAAAACTGGATGATGTTGGTTGAGAGGGACAAGACAGGCGTGACAGAAGAAGGCTGCTCTGAGGAGGTCATACCTGAGCACAAGACCTGAGTGATAAAGACAGCAACGGAAAGACCTGGAGCTCAAAATGTTTCAGGACAAAGGGACAGCGAGTGCAAAAGCCCTAAGGCAGGAACAAAGTCCTATTCAAGGAACTTAAAGAAGCCTGGTGACTGGGAGGTACAGCAGAAGTTGGAAGGGAGCAGGCCAGGGCTTGTGGCAGGTTTTGAGGACAGGCGACACATAGTCTAGTTTGTGTTATGCAAAGATCACACTCTGCTGGGTTTGAAGTTTCATTTCCTAGGCTGAGGTGCAGTGGCTCATGCCTGTAATTTCAACACTTTGGGAGGCCAAGGTGGGTGGATCACCTGAGGTCAGGAGTTCAAGACCAGCCTGGCCAACGTGGTGAACCCCCATCTCTACTAAAAATACAAAAGTTAGCCAGGTGTGGTGGTATGTGCCTGTAATCCCAGCTACTTGGGAGGCTGAGGCAGGAGAATCGCTTGAACTCGGAAGGCAGAGGTTGCAATGAGCTGAGATCGTTCCACTGCACTTTAGCTTGGGCGAGAGACTCCGTCTGAAAAAGAAAAAAGTTTCATCTCCTATAGGTGGTGTTGGGGAGAGCAGTGAATTTTAAGGGCTTGCAAGGGCTTTATGCACGAACCAGCACAACCTCCTGAACCTTCACAGTAGAAAATTGAGATAGAGAGACAGTTGGCTTGTCTAAGGTCACTTCAGTGCTCCATCCTGGGTTGGCATTCAAACCCAGGTCTCGGACTCCAGGTGCCGCCTCTACACCCAAGACTACCCCTCCAGGAGAGGTTGGGAGGCAGTTCACTGAGGCCACACTGTGGAATGAGGACCCAGAATAGGTCTCTCTCAGTGCCCCAAAGTTTCCTGGTTCAGTCAGTGAGATCCCAGCACTGGGTTCCAGAAAGGAAGTACATTGCCCATGATGGACCCTGTTTGGTGTCACCAGGCTTATTCCTCAGCCCTCAGTTGGCAGGGACAGGGAGGAGGGGTCAGCTCCATGAACCCAGACAGCCAAGAGCAACCTGATCCAGCAGGAAGCTGGCCTCCAGCCAGACAAAGCATCGACAGGCACCTGGAGCCTTTGTTCCCTTTATTCCTGTTGCAAACTTTCCCAGCACCTGCACTGAGCCTCAGGAGCACCTGGGCCACGAAGAGGCTCCCACGGAATCTGGCTCTCCTGCAACAGGGAGTGGCCAACTCCTGACCAGAGGGAGGTCTTGTGATAAAATTACGATAACAACAGTAGCATCCACTTACAGAGCTCACTACGGGCCAGGTGTGTCATTCCATTTAACTCCCACAACAAACCCAGAGGCATGGACTATTATTATTCCCATTTCACAGATTAGGAAGTGCAAGCACAGAGAGGTAAGGTGACCTGAAGTGAAAATACTATGGGCTTGGAATCAGCAGATCTCAGCCCTGTTTGCCTCTGTGACCTTGGGCAAGCCATGTAAACTTCATAGAACCTGTCGCCTGATTCTGACCTCAGAAGACTGCAGTGCGGATTGAATGACTGGATGTAAGCAAAACTTCTGGCACCAGGATCTAGATCCACGGGTCTTGTCTTCACCCCTCCCTCCCACCATAGTTCTGTGACCTCGGGCTTGTTACTACCACTGAGCGTCAGTGTCCTCAGTAAACAGGTATAATAGTATTCCCTAATAAGGCTGTTGAAGGCCTGCAGCTCTTTGGAGAAGAATATTTCTTTAGAGATGACTGTGCTCCTGAGACCATTGAAGAAGATGCCGTTTTACGTATTGCCATCTGCTTTCTACCAAAATAAACAAAGAAACACAAATAGAAAAACCGGTCTTAGAGCCATTTCCCACTTGAGACAAAAAGCCAATATTACTCATACAGCTGGGCTCAGAAGATTTTCTCAGAAGGAAAACCAGAAGTGACTGCTCAAGTCATAACATGGCTACCAGGATTCTATTTCCACACCTTCAGACAGGACAAATGACCCCACCCGCAGCAGTGGTGACAAGTGGACAAGATGGACTGTTGTAGGCTCCTGTAAAGTCTAGGGAAAGGCCCGGCGCGGTGGCTCACGCCTGTAATCCCAGCACTTTGGGAGGCCGAGGTGGGTGGATCACTTGAGGTCAGGAGTTTGAGACCAGCCTGGCCAACATACCGAAACCCCGTCTCTTCTAAAAATATAAATTAGTGAGGTGTGGTGGTACATGCCTGTAATCCCAGCTACTCAGGAGGCTGAGGCAGGAGAATCGCTTGAACCTGGGAGGTGGAGGTTGCTGTGAGCCAAGATTGTGTGACTGTACTCCAGCCTGGGCAACAGAGTGAGATGCCATCTCAAAAAAAACAAAAAACCCAAACAAACAATAAATAAAATAGACCTGGTTTAGTGGCTCACGCCTGTAATCCCAGCACTTTGGGAGGCCAAGGTGGGCAGATTGCTTGAGCTCAGGAGTTCGAGACCAGCCTGGGTAACATAGCGAGACACACCCCCTGCCCCGTCCCTACAAAAAATTTAAAAAATTAGCCAGGCATGGTGGCACACACCTGTAGTTCCAGCTATTTGGGAGGCTGAGGTAGAAGGATCACTTGAGCCCATGAGGTTGAGGCTGCAGTAAGCTATAATTGTGCCACTGCACTCCAGCCTGGGCAGCAGGGTGAGACTTGTCTCAAAAAGAAAAAAAAAAAAGTAATTGGAGAAGAAAATCCTATTCTTCTTGGATTGCTAAACTGGTAGGATGTGAATCCTGACCAGCTGACAGCCATTTTCTGGGTGGCAAAAGGCTTTCTGCAGTAGTAGGGGATGAAGACACCAATGAGAGAAGCCAGTGGCAGTGTGTCCAAACGTTGTATTGTCAGACCCCTGTGGTTCCTGCTGCCCCTCCCATGGTGTGGTTCAATGAACCAATACATTCCTTTCTGTTCCTGGCAAATCCAGAGCCCTGCCTAATCCAACCACCCAGCACTGAGTAGTAATAAACGCAAGAGTTCAGTAGGAGAAATGTCATGGACAAGACTGGAAGTGAAAGTTTTGGGCAATAGGGCTGTGAAGTCAGAGATGGACAAGACTGCCTCACTCATTCTGTCAATATTTTTGAGCACCTGCTTATACCAGGCACCTGTTAGTCACTTAGGATATAACAGTGAATGAGAAGGATCTGGTCCCTTTTCTCACTTTGGAGTAATCAGAGGGGGGATCCTGGAGTTGGTGAGGCATGAGGAGGTCACTGAAAGATGGTAAAATCTGGCCAGGCAGAGAGGAACAAGGAGAATTTTCCACAAATAGAAAAACATGAATAAAGATTCGAAGGCATAAAACTGTAGTGCCTATGGGCGGGGCGCAGTGGCTTATGCCTATAATCCCAGCACTTTGGGAGGCCGAGGCGGGTGGATCACTTGAGGTCAGGAGTTCAAAACCAGTCCAGCAAACATGGTGAATCCCCATCTCTACTAAAAATATAAAAATTAGCCTGGCATGGTGGTGCATGCCTGTAGTCCCAGCTACTTGAGAGGCTGAGGCAGAAGAGCCAGAGAGGTGGAGACTGCAGTGAGCGGAGATCACACCACTGCACCCCAGCCTGGGCAACAGAGTGAGACTCTGTTAAACAAACAAACAAACAAACAAACAAAAACTATCATGTCTATGAAGTCACAGACAAGGTCCTGTATTTCCACAGTGTCTGGCTACCATACGCGCTCTATTAGTGTTTGCTGTGTGTCGAAGTAAGTGCAAAAATGAATCAATGAAGCAAAGTTTAAGTCATTTTTGGGAAGAGCAGGTCATTCAGCTGCGCTGGAGATGAGGTCCTTTTGGAAAAGGTAATGTGGAGGGAGGGAGATTGAAGCCAGACTGCAGATGACCTTGCTGAAAAGCATGGTCTTTGCCTTGACCACACAATCCCAATGCTGGCAGGGCTGGGAGCAGCTGGCCAGGCAGAGTGGCTCCCACAGGCTCTGTGTAGTCCCATCTGTGTTGTGGCTGCCACGCCCATGCTCTCCAACCTCACCAGCCAGGCTCCACCCAGCACCCTAACCAGCACCACAGCCACCCAAGGTCATGCCCCAGACACCACCCGCCCTGCTGGCTCCTGGGCAAAGCTGCCAGCACAGCACTCTTGCTCAGTCTGTAATTTAAACATGACCTCCTCTTCAGCCTAGAGCACTCGTGGCTTTCTACACCGCAGACATGCACTCTGCTGCGGGGGAGTTGCTAGCACCGGAGAAGAGATCTGGAGTCTCCTGGAACTCCTGGACCTTGGCCAAGAGGGCATTCCTCCCAGCTCCACTAGGCTGAAGCTGGACACAGCGGGGGTCCCCATCGTTGGTTCCTTAGCCTAGGACTAGGGAGACCATGCCCCCTCGTGGCCAGGAGCCACGCAGCACGTTGGCCTTTTTGGAGAATTTGCACCTTTGCTTGCTTGCTTGCTTTATTTATTTATTTAAACAAAATACATTTCTGAAAAGTCGAGAATATCAATAAGTCATTTAAGTTATACAGGTTGATATCTCAAAGAACCTCATAGTAAAGAATTTTTGAAAAAGCTGTTTTGGGCAGGGTGAGGTGGCTCATGCCTGTAATCCCAACACTTTGGCAGGCTGAGGCAAGTGGATCACGAGGTCAGGAGTTCAAGACCAGCCTGGCCGAGATGGTGAAACCCCCGTCTCCACTAAAAATACAAAAATTAGCCGGGTGCGGTGGCAGCTGCCTGTAATCCCAGCTACTCGGGAGGGTGAGGCAGGAGAATTGCTTGAAGCCGGGTAGCAGTGGTTGCAGTGAGCCAGAATCATGCTACTGCAATCCACCCTGGGTGATAGAGTGAGACTCCGTCTCAAAAAGAAAGAAAGAGAAAAAGCTGTTATGGATTTGCCAAAACCGAAGCAAATGTTTCTGACTCTAATTTATTTTATTTTTATTTGTTTATTTTTTGAGACAGAGTTTCACTCTTGTGGCCCAGGCTGGAGCACAATGGCACGATCTCGGCTCACTACAACCTCTGCCTCCCAAGTTCAAGCAATTCTCCTACCTCAGTCTCCCCAGTAGCTACGACTACAGGAGTACACACACCTGGCTGATTTTTGTATTTTTAGTAGAGACGGGGTTTCACCATGTTGGCCAGGCTGGTCTCAAACTCCTGTCCTCTGGTGATCTTCTTGCCTAGACTTCCCAAAGTGGTAGGATTACAGGCATGAGCCACCATGTCCGGCATCTAATTTCTGTCTTCTCTTTTCCTCTTCTCTTCTCTTCTCCTTTTGCCTCCCTCCCTCCCTTCCTGCCTCCTCCCCTCCCTCTTTTCCTCCCTCCCTCCCTCCCTCCCTTCCTTCCTCCCTTCCTTCCTTCCTTTCTTCCTTTTTGAGATGGAGTTTTGCTCTGTCACCCAGACCTGAGTGCAATGGGCACAATTTTGTCTCACTGTAACCTCCACCTCCTGGGTTCAAACGATTCTTCTGCCTCAGCCTTCCGAGTAGTTGGGACTACAGGTGTGTGCCACCATGCCCGGCTAATTTTTGTATTTTTAGTAGAGATGGGGTTTCACTATGTTGGCCAGGCTGGTCTCGAACTCCCGACCTTGTGATCCGCCCACCTCAGCCTCCCAAAGTGCTTAGATTACAGGCATGAGCCACTGCGCCCAGCCTGGCCTAATTTATTTTAACACTTAACTGTGAAGTTGGGAGGATGGGATGCCTGAAAATTGTTTTAATTATTTGCCAGCTCTGGCCGGGCATGGTGGCTCATGCCTGTAATCCCAGCACTTTTGGGAGGCCAAGGTGGGTGGATCACCTGAGGTGAGGAGTTTGAGACTAGCCTGGCTAACATGGTGAAACCCCGTCTCTACTAAAAATACAAAAATTAGCCGGGAGTGTTGGTATGGCCTGTAGTCCCAGCTACTCCAGAGGCTGAGGCAGGAGAATTGCTTGCTCGAACCCAGGAGACGGAGGTTGCAGTGAGCTAAGATTGTGCCACTGCACTCCAGCCTGGGTGACAGAGTGAGAATCCATCTCACAAAAAAAAAAAAAAAAAAAAAAAAATTATTTGCCAGCTTCTTGAAGAATCTTCCTAGCTAAATATGTTCTGTGAGGTTGCGGAACATGCCTTCTGCTTTTTTTTCCTTATTCTAAGAACCCTATGAGGGCAAGTAGATCCCTAGTCCATTGAATGAATTGCAAAGGTAGAGGGCTCCTCTCTCCATGTTCCTGAGAACATGAGAGAGGCTTGGAAACAAAGCCTTTCATCTCTACATTGTTTACAGTGGGGGCAAACTTCTGAGTGTCTGTGACATGAACTCATTTACAAGCATTTTTGTCCACATTACGTAATGCCCTGTGTTTGGTGCCAGTTATTGGTGGTGGTTGTGGAGGAAGAGGACGATGATTCAAGAAAACTAGATCCTGATCTCAGAGGCCTCTATCCACTTTAGACACAACATACACATATGACGCAACTTGCAAACAATTCCAAAACAGCAGCACAGTGTAAATGAAACACACATGTGCTGAGAGCCAGTAATCAGCGTGGGAGTAAGGCTGATGGCAGGGCGTTTGCTGGAAACATGGTTTGAGGGGAGTCTGGAAGAATGCCAGGCCCACCGACGGAGGCGTTTAGGGGACTGGACTGATGTTAAATAGGAAGCCAGCATCTACTCATCTCTGGAGATACAACCATTACGTCCCGCAAGGCACTGTGGCCCACCAGGCACTTACTCTCACTGGTTTGCCTTGCAAAGGTTCCGCAGTCCTCTCCACCTTCTTGCTCTCACCATTTGGCTGCCACAAATAGAAACCACTGCTAGGGATATCTGGCCCACCTGCACACCTCTTTCACCTCCTGTAGACTTCAGACTGTACCAGGGGGGTATAAGAGTACACCTCACTAGTATAACTGCGTATGCCCTGGTTCTACCCCTGCCTCTATCTTCCAAGGGAGAAACCAAGTCCTTTGGATCCCCAGAGCCACAAGGGTCCCCAACTCATGAAGCCAGGCATGCTGCTCATTCTCTGCAGAGAACACTTGAGCACAGTTGGTGCAGGCCCTACTCATTGATGGGGCTGCGGCCAACTACAGGTGACAGCTGTCCACTCTGACTGTGACTGCCCTGGAAGCTTGTCCTGGTCACGAGGTTCAGTATAGAGGGCATGGATTATGAAATGCAATACCTGAAGCAGTGTAACTTGAGGGCAGGAGGCAACTATTTTTAACTACCTCTCAGGCCAGGAAGGTCATTAGTGAGGAATGTTGAATGGGGGAGATTGAAGGATTCCACTGGGCCTGTCCAGTCGTTGCTTGTAAATTTTCAAAACACAAACAGAAGGCCAGTTGATTCATTTACAGTGGAAAATGCAATTGGCACACAATTTGGAAATACTCAAAAGACCTATAAAGCTGTTCAGTGAATAAGAAACTCAACTAAAGACAATCAGATGGACCAAACAGCTAAAGACATCAGGTCAAGAAAGCCCAAAGCAGCCATGTTACCATGCCAAGTTCCAACTCCTTAGAATCATTCATCCCTACGTCTGGATTCCTCAGGACTTTTAAACACTCAGGATGCAGCACCCTCCCATGGCCATGAAGACTGAATATAGCCCTGGGCAGTTGCCCACCCACTGCCTCTGGAATGGCTCACTGCCAATTCTCTGGGAGAGATTCTGCTGTCAGTGATGATCTCAGCTTTTGGACTCGTACCTGTTTGGATTTGGCTAGTCACTGGATGACCCATTTAGATTCTCTAATCTGGCTTCTGAACAGAACAACGAAGGCCAGGTAGGGTAGTTCACGCCTGTAATCCCAGTGCTCTGGGGGGCCAAGGCAGGAGGATCACTTGAGATCAGGAGTTCGAGGCCTAGGCAACATGGCGAGACCCTGTCTCTACCAAAAAAAAAAATTAACCAGGCATAATGGTACATGCCTGTAATCCCTGTGGATTAGGAGGCCAAGGTGGGAGGATTGTTTGAGCCCAGGCATTCAAGACCAGCCTGGGCTCACAAGTAGACTCTGTCTCTTCAAAAAATTTAAAATTAGTCAGGTGTGATGGTGCCTGTAGTCCCAGTGATCAGGAGGGTGAAGTGGAAGGATCCCCTGAACCCAGAAGCTGAGGCTGCAGTGAGCAGTTACCATGCCACTGCATTCCAATCTGGGCAACAGGGCGAACAGAGCCTTTTGACATGGACTTAGAAACCTGCCTCACCTTGGCATCAGTCCACTGATTTGGGGGCTATCATTTGACCTGACCGTTCTAGTATCTACTCCATATTTCTCTATCTTGGCTGCAAACAATCATAAGTCTCTTAGGAGATCTGCTGAATCTAGGAGCTCTGTGCCTCACATCACAAGCTGAGGTTGGTCTGGGGCTGCAGTTGACCCATTCTAGCTCCCATGAATTGTCACATCCTTTTCTATGGGATCCTGAGTCACCCCTTTAAACTCGCTTAGCCCTCTGCCCCAATGTTTGAAGTTTCTGTTGCCTTCCTTTCAGGAAAGGGAATGGCATTTTGACCCTCTCCAATCTTCCAGCGCATCTTCCATTGTCATTTTTCAAAGACCCGTGGCAGGGACTCAGCATCCCGTTTCTCAGTAGCCTGGGATAGAATTAGTCTGGGCCAAAGGACCTAAACTTATTCTGAGTGGCCAGGCACTTGTTTACAAACTCTTCAGCCCATCTTGGACCAGCTAAGAGCTACCTCCCTCCCTGGCAAAGTTCATGCACACAGTTCCCTCCCAGGTCTGAAAGGCAGAGACTGCCCCACCCCCTACACTGGCCACAGGTCCCACCTTCCATTTCAGCCTCTGCGAGAAGTCCCCCTGCCCCATCTGCTCTCTGTCCCCTGCAGCTCCTAGCAGCAGGCCTGCCCTTTCTGAACAGAACCAAAAGTTCCTTTCAATTGTCCTCTCTGGCAGCATTCTATTACAGTTGTTTATTCCTTCCATTACAAAAAGTAGCACAAGCTCATGAAAGAAAATGTAGAAAATCCAGGTAGGTAGCAAGATAAAGGGAGGAAAAACAACTTCCTGCCCCATTACCTAAGAACAGGCACAGTTAACATTTCAGTACCATAGGGAAGCTATCCTAACAGGTCTCCTGCATCTTTTATTCTTTTTCTTTTTTTTTGAGATGGAGTCGTGCTCTTGTCGCCCAGGCTGGAGTGCAACGGCACGATCTCGGCTCACTGCAACCTCCGCCTCCTGGGTTCAAGCGATTCTCCTGCCTCAGCCTCCAGAGTAGTTGGGATTACAGGTGCCCTGCCACCACTCCAGCTAATTTTTGTATTTTTAGTAGAGATGGGGTTTCGCCATTTTGGCCAGGCTGATCTCAAACTCCTGACCTTGTGATCCGACCCCCTCGGCCTCCCAAAGTGCTGGAATTACAGGCATGAGCCACCACGCCCGGCCAGGTCTCCTGTATCTTTATGTGCCTTCTTTTAAAATTTCCTTTTAGGCCAGGCACGGTGGCTCACGCCTGTAATCCCAGCACTTTGGGAGGCCGAGGAGGGTGGATCATGAGGTCAGGAGATCGAGATCATTCTGGCTAACACAGTGAAACCCCATCTCTACTAAAAATACAAAAAATTAGCTGGGCGTGGTGGCACACGCCTGTAGTCCAAGCTACTCTGAGGCTGAGGCAGGAGAAAGGTGTGAACCCAGGAGGTGGAGCTTGCAGTGAGCCGAGATCACACCACTGCACTCCAGCCCAGGTGACAGAGCAAGACTCTGTCTCAAAAAAAAAAAAAAAAATTCTTTTAAATCTGAGCTCTAATTATTAGCATTTTGTATACCCTTTGACAAAAGAATTCCACTTCTACAGAATCACCGTGAATGTGCACAAAGATTTGATCCACCAGCAACCCAGGCACGAGGGGTCTGTTCTCCAGGGCACCAGCAGGAACAGGTGTAGCTGCAGGGCAAGGATGTTACTGGAAGCAGTTTAGACAAACCCAGAAAAGGTCCCTCACTATCATAGCAGTGTTCTTTGGGGGAGAAGGTAGAAATGAGGAATGAAGGGTATATTTTTGCTTTTACTTTATTTACTTAAAAAAAAAAAAAAAAAGCCAGGGCCAGGTGCAGTGGCTCATGCCTGTAATCCCAGTACATTGGGAGGCCAAGGTGGGAGGCTTGCTTGAGCTCAGGAGCTGAAGACCAGCCTGGGAAACATAGTGAGACTCTGTCACTACAAAAAATTTTTTAAAATTAGGTAGGCATGGTGCATGGTTGTGCACACCTGTAGTCCAGGTATTTGCAGGCTGAGGCCAAAGGATTGTCTGAGCCCAGGAGGTTAAGGCTTCCATGAGCTGTGATTATGCCACTGCACTACAGCCTGGGTGGCAGAGTAGCTCTTGTCTCAAAACAAAAATAATAATAATAATAAATATAAATAAATAAAAACAAAAAACAACAACAACAAAACAAAAAAACAATGATTTTTGCAGAGATTCTTATCTTAGTTTTTCCATTTCTGATGTTTCCATATTTTCTATAGGGAGCATATGTTGCTTTTGTAATCCCTGAAATGTAAGATAGTGGTATGGACTAAATTGTGTTCATCAAGAAGTTCTAGCTTCATAGGTATTTGTAGGTAAAGTCTTTTTTTTTTTTTTTTTTTGAGACGAAGTCTCGCTCTGTCACCCAGGCTGGAGTGCTGAGTGCTGTGGCCGGATTTCAGCTCACTGCAAGCTCCGCCTCCCAGGTTCACACCATTCTCCTGCCTCAGCCTCCCGGGTAGCTGGGACTACAGGCGCCGCCACGTTGCCTGGCTAGTTTTTTGTAGTTTTTACGCCCGGCCAGGTAAAGTCTTTAAAGAGGTAATTGAGTTAAAATGAGGTCCTCAGGGTGGGCCCTAATCCAGTAGGACTGCTGTACTTATAAGAAGAGAAGATTAGGTAGGGCCAAGTGCGGTGGCTCATGCCTGTAATCCCAGCACTTTGTGAGGCTGAGGCGGGCAGATCACTTGAGGTCAGGAGTTGAGACCAGACTGACCAACCTGGTGAAATCCCGTCTCTACTATACAAAATTAGCCAGGTGTAGTGGCGCATGGCTGTAATCCCAGCTACTTGGGAGGCTAAGGCAGGAGAACCGCTTAAACCCGGGAGGCAGAGGTTGCAGTGTGCTGAGATTGTGCCACTGCACTCCAGCCTAAGCAAAAAGAGCAAAAATGTGCCTCAAAAAAATAAAAGAGAAGAGAAGATTAGGACACAGACATGCAAGAGGGAAAAGTGCGAGAACATAGGGAGAAAATGGCCATCTGCAAGCCAAAGAGAGAGACCTCAGAATAAATCAGCCCTGCAGAAACCTTGATTGGGAACTTCTGGACTCTAGAATTGTAAGAAGCTAAATGTCTATGGTTTAAGCCACCCAGTCTGTGGTACTTTGTTATGGCAGCCTACCAGATTTGTTTGCAAATTACATTGCAAACAAATGCAATGGTCAGGAGTTTGAGACCAGCCTGGCCAATATGGTGAAACGCCTGCCTCGGCCTCCCAAAGTGCTTAGGATTACAGGTGTGAGCCACTGCACCTGGCTATCGATCACTTTTTTGTGCGTGGCTAGAATTTGAGCCTTAGCCTGTGGTTCAGGGACCAAGCAGAGGATCCCACAAAGCAAAGAGTGAGGTGTCTCTCCTGCAAGCTGCCACCACCGCAGTCACACCAACAGGCTCAGAAAGCCCTAAGAGCAGTTCTCAGTGAGGAGTGGTGCCGAGTGGAAAGCGTACATCCCCTGTTGGTGGCAGTGGGGAAGAGAAAGTCCAGAGTCAGGGAAGTGGTGGCTCTTGGCCAGAAGAATATTCCAAAGAGCAGACGGCAGAACGTTCCATGTGGTGGCCTCTCGGGGCCCACCATATACCCAGGTGTTGTTCTGACCCTGCGGTGGGTTTCAGACCCCTTTGGAAATCCAATGAAAATAAGGAACCACTCCCTAGAAAGACACACACACACACACACACACACTCACATAGATTTTGCACACTAATTCAGGGAGTTTGTGTCCTCCTTGAGCCAACATTCAGGCACCCCAATTTCAAACCTCTGCTCTAGTGAGAACTGTAAAAAAGTAGTTTATGGAACTGTTCGACCTGGCTTCTGCCAGTGCAAAAACTGTTCACTGAGCAGGAAACAAGATGGGACTGAAAGGTAAACAGTCAGATGTAAACAAAGAGAAAGCCAGGAACTTTTACACAAACATTCCCGCAAAGTAGGAGGCTGCAGGCTCCATGTGGCTCTGAACACAGCTTTCCTGATAGCAGAGACTGAATGAGGCACAGAACATCTGTTTTGCATAATGTGCTCATTGCAGAGGCAGTCAATAGAACCTGTGGCCCTAGAAATGTTTCCCCTTGAGCTGAAGCTTCTCAGAGAACGGAAAGATAGGTGGAACCACGTTCCAGTGTAGATGAAACTGGCCAATAAGAAAATGAAATTGCGAACATGTATGAGTAAGCCCCAGGGTTTTGTGTGGCCATCTTCAGGGACTCTTGTGTGCAGTGACGACATGGTAGGCTTGGGAAGTTCTCCGGGCTCACTCCTACACTCTCTGAACACCAGACTGTAAGTAGTAGAGAAGTAAGGGCTCTTGCCTATATATTGGATTATTGCTTTCTTTTTCTTTTTCTTTTTTTTTTTCTGAGATGGAGTCTTGCTCTGTCGCCAGGCTGGAGTGCAGTGGCGCAATCTTGGCTCGCTGCAACCTCTGCCTCCCGGGTTCATGCCGTTCTCCTGCCTCAGCCTCCGGAGTAGCTGGGACTACAGGCATGCACCACCACACCTGGCTAATTTTTATATTTTTAGTAGAGACAGGGTTTCATCATGTTGGTCAGGCTGGTCTCGATCTCCTGACCTCGTGATCTGCCTGCCTCAGCCTCCCAAAGTGCTGGGACCACAGGCGTGAGCTGCTGGGGTTTTTTTTGTTTTTTTTTTTTTTGTTTTTTTTGAGACAGAGTCTCGTTGTGTGGCCCAGACTGGAGTGCAGTGGTGCAATCTTGGCTCACTGCAATCTCTGCCTCCCTGGTTCAAGTGATTCTCCTGCCTTCGCTTCCCAAGTAGCTGGGATTACAGGCATGTGCCAGCACACCGGTTTTTTTTTTTTGTATTTTTAGTAGAGACAGGGTTTCACCATGTTGGTCAGGCTGGTCTTGAACTCCTGACCTCAGGCAATCCACCTGCCTCGGCCTCCCAAAGTACTGGGATTACAGGCATGAGCCACTGTGCCCAGTCTTACTTTGGATTATTGGAAAAAATAATTTACAAGAATGTGGCCCAGTTACAGTGGCCCGTAATCATGCCTGTAATCCCAGAACCTTGGAGGCTGAGGCAGGAGGATTGCTTGAGCCCAGGAGTTTGAGATCAGACTGGGCAAGAAAAAAAAAAAAAAAGGAATGTTCATTGTAGGCCTATTTACACCAGTGAAAAATTGCTCCAAATAGCAGATGGCTTAAATAAATTATGGCAGACTGTTTGTGTGTGGGTTTTTGTTTCTTTGTTGTGAGGCAGGTTCTTGCCCAGACTGGAGCACAGTGGCGCAACCATGGCTCACTGCAGCCTTGAACTCCTGGCATCAAGTGATCCTCCTGCCTCAGCTTCTGGGGTAGCTAGAACTATGGATGTGTACCACCGCATGATGTGAGCCATCATGCCTAGTCAGTGCATTATTTGATAGACTTAACCATCTAAAATGATAGTGCAGAACATCATGCAGACAGACATCTTCTTCCCTCCCCTGGTCTCAAGCCACAGAGTCATTTTTTCTTTGATCTTTTCAAAGTCACCCTTCTTAAGCATGAGATGTGGGTGGCCACGTCCAGCTTCTCCCTCCCCGGTGCTTTATTTATTTTTTTAGAGACAGAATCTTGCTCTGTCATGCAGGCTGGAGTGCAGTGTGTGATCATGGCTCACTGCAGCTCAAGAGATCTTCCTGCCTCGGCCTCCTAAAGCATTGGGGTTACAGGCATGAGACACTGTGCCTGACCTCCCTGAAGATATGAGGTGATGTGGTTGCTGTCTCCCAAGTTTTCACTCCATATAAGTTCAAATCCCATCTGTGGCACCTACTGGGCAAGATCCTTTAGTCTCTCTTACCTTCAGTTTCTCCTCTGTGAAACAGCATAACAAGCAGCTTTTTTTTTTTTTTTCCTGAGACAGAGTCTCACTCTGTTGCCCAGCCTGGAGTGCAGTGGTGTGATCTCGGTTCACTGCAATCTCTGCCTCCTGGGTTCAAGCAATTCTCCTGCCTGAATCTCCTGAGTAGATGGGATTACAGGCATGTGCCACCATGCCAGGCTAATTTTTGTATTTTTAGTAGAGATGGGGTTTCACCATGTTGGCCAGGTTGGTCTTGAACTCCTGACCTCAAGTGGTCTGCCTGCCTCAGCCTCCCAAAGTGCCGGGATTACAGGTGTGAGCCACTGCGCCCAGCTGCAAGTAGCTTTTTGATGACCTCCTATGGGAGATGAGATTTGTGAAGCTGACAGCATAGCACAGTTGTTAGGACACCAGACTGTGGACCCTCAGTTGGCTGACGTTGGTGGCTCAGATTCCAGCTCGGCCATTTTCTTTCTGGGTGGTAATGGGCAAAGTGCTGAAGCACTTTCTGTGTAAATTTTCTCATTTATAAAATGAGGATAACAAAAGCATAGTTGTGAGGACTAACACATCTGAAGCATTTAGCCGCATCTGATAGGGTAGTCATCAGCCACAGTACCTACTGAGCACTTGAAATGTGGCTTGTCTCTCCCAGCTACTCAGGAGGCTGAGGCAAGAATTGCTTGAACCTGGGAGGCAGAGGTTGCAGTGAGCTGAGATCGTGACAGTGCGAGACTCCATCTCAAAAAAAAAAAAAAAAAGAAAGAAAGAAATGTGGTTTGTCTAAACTGAGATGTGCCCTGCATGGTGCTCACGCCTGTAATCCCAACACTTTGGGAGGCTGAGTGGGGAGGCCAGGCACAGTGGCTCACACCTGTAATCCCAACACTTTGAGAAACTGAGGCAGGAGGATCGCTTGAGCCCAGGAGTTTGCGACCAGCCTGGGCAACATGGTGAGACCCTGTCTCTAAAAAAAAAAAAAAAATTAAAAATTAGCCTGGTGTGGTGGCGTGTGCCTGTAGTCCCAGCTACTCCAGAGGCTGAGGCAGGAGGATCGCTTGAGTTTGGAAGGTCAAAGCTGCAGTGAACCATGATTGTGCCACTGCACTCCAGCCAGGGTGACAGAGCGAGACCCTGTCTCAAAAGAAACAAAACAAACAAAAAAACCCTGAAATGTGATGTATGCATAAATTCACATTGGATTTTGAAGACTTCATACAAAAAAGGCCAAGTGCAACAGCTCATATCTGTAATCCCAGCACTTTGGGAGGCTGAGGTGGGTGGACTGTTTGAGCCCAGGAGTTTGAGACCAACCTGGGCAACATCATGAAACCCCATCTTTACAAAAAAATACAAAACATTATCAGGGCATGGTGGTATGTGCCTATAGTCCCAACTACTCAGGAGGCTGAGGTAGAAGGATCACCTGAGCCCAGGGAAGGTCAAGGCTGTAGTGAGTTGTGATCATGCCACCGCACTCCAGCCTAGGCAACAGAGTGAGACCCTGTCTCAAAAAAAAAAAAAAAAAAAAAGTAAAATAACTCACTAATTGTTGATTATATTGGGTTAAATAGAATATATTATTTGTTTTCTTGTTTTTGAGATGGAGTCTCACTCTGTTGCCCAGGCTGGAGCATGGTGGCACCATCTTGGCTCACTGCAACATCTGCCTCCCGAGTTCAAGTGGTTCTTCTGCCTCAGCCTCCTGAGTAGCTGGGATTACAGGCGCATGCCATCATGCCTGGCTAATTTTTGGATTTTTAGTAGAGACAGGGTTTCCCCATATTGGCCAGGCTCGTCTTGAACTTCTGACCTCAAGTGATCTGCCTGCCTCAGCCTCCCAAACTGCTGGGAGGACAAGAGTGAGCCACCACACCTAGTCTAAATAGAACATATTATTACAAATAATTTCACCAGTGGGTTTTTTGTTTTTCCTTTTAAAAATGCAGCTACTAGAGTTTTTAAAACTATGATATTTTCTGCCTTGGTGCAAAGTAAATTAAAAAATTAAAAAACAACTACTAAGCCAGGCACAGTGGCTTATGCCTGTAATCTCAGCAGTTTGGGAGGCTAAGGCAGGCGGATCACCCAAGGTCAGGAGTTCGAGACCAGCCTGACCAACATGGTGAAACCCTGTCTCTACTAAAAATACAAAAATTAGCTAGGTGTGGTGGTGTGTGCCTGTAATCTCAGCTACTCCTGAGGCTGAGGCAGGAGAATTGCTTGAACCCGGGACACGGAGGTTGTAGTGAGCCAAGATCTTACCACTGCGCTGCAGCCTAGATAACAGAGCGAGACTCCATCTCAAAAACAAAACAAAACAAAACAAAACAAAAGGCTGGACACAGTGGCTCACGCCTGTAATCCTAGCACTTTGGGAGGCCAAGGTGGGCGGATCACCTGAGGTCGGGAGTTCGAGACCAGCCTGACCAACATGGAGAAACCCCATCTCTACTAAAAATACAAAATTAGCCGGGCATGGTGGCGAATGCCTGTAATCCCAGCTACTCAGGAGGTTCAGGCAGAAGAATTGCTTGAACCCAGGAGGCACAGATTGCAGTGAACCAAGATCACACCACTGCACTCCAGGCTGGGCAACAGAGTGAGACTCTGTCTCAGAAAAAAAAAAAAAAAAAAAGCTGCTGAGGCAAGGGAATCACTTGAACCCGGGAAGCAGAGGCTGCAGTGAGCCAAAATCACGCTATTGCACTCCAGCCTGGGCAACTAGAGTGAAACTCCATCTCAAAAAAAAAACCCAAAACCAAATAACAACAACAACAAAACTACCTAGGTAGCTTGCATTGTGTTTATTGGACAGCAGCTGCTTAGAACAAGCCTGGTGTGGAGTAAGTCAGTGTAATTGAAAGCTGCTGTCAGTGTTCAGTGCCTGACATATGGTAAGTGCTTATTGAACAGCAGTTTTTTGGTTTTTGTTTTGTTTTGAAATGGAGTCTAGTTCTGTCACCCAGGCTGGAGTGCTGTGGTGCGATCTCAGCTCACTGCAACCTCCGCCTCCCAGGTTCAAGTGATTCTCATGCCTCAGCCTCCTGAGTAGCTGGGATTACAGGTGCTCCCCACCATGCCTGGCTAATTTTTTTGTATTTTTAGTAGAGACCGGGTTTCACCATGTTGGCCAGGCTGGTCTCAAACTACTGAGCTCTGGCAATCTGCCTGCCTCAAACTCCCAAAGTGCTAGGATTATGAGCGTGAGTCACCATAGCCTGGCCTGTTTTTTTCTTTTTTTTGTGACAGGGTCTCACTTTGTCATCCAGGCTGAATGAGTGTAGTGGTGTGATGTCAGCTCACTGCAGCCTAGATGTCCTGGGCTCACACAGGCCTCTCACCTCAGCCTTCTGAATGGCTCTGACTATAGGCATACACCACCATGCCCTGCTAATTTAAAAAAAAATTTTTTTTAGAGACACGGTCTTGCTATGTTGCCCCAGCTGGTCGCGAACTCTTGGGTACAAGCGATCCTCCTGCCTCAGCTACCCAAAGTGTTGGGATTACAGGTGAGAGCCACTATGCCTGGCCTTGAATGGCAGTTTTGAAGACTTTTCTCTATCCCCTCACTTGCCTCTCTGCCTTGGCAATCAAACCTGGAAAGCATTGTCTGTTTCCTTCCCAGCTTGTTCTATTCACTGACAGTGAGAGCCCTGTCTTTCCTTTTATCCTCCCAACTCCCAGTGCCTCTCCAGGGGTGCCCAGCCCCCCCAGTGAATTTCCATGCTGGTGGGACTTTCTGAGTGTCCCGTTTCCCATCACCTCCCCTCTCCCACCAGCTCTGGGCCCAAGCACCTCTGTGTTCCCCCAGAGTCCACCCACCAGGGGTGTGGTGATCACTCTTGCCATTGTCACTCTCAGGTTTTCTCCTTAGGCCCTGCACTTCTGAGGCTTGATCTGTGATGCTGGGAGAGATGGGACGCTGCCAGAAGGGGCTACTGGCAGGCTGCCAAGAGGCTGCCCACAAAGGCCTTTGCCCTGACAAATTCACCCCTGGGGCCCTGAGTCTGCCCTCAGCCTGGCAGCTGGTAGAGAGGAGATCCAGGTCCCAGCTGTGGACTCAGACGAATCAATTGCTCGAGAGGCCAATATATACACCAGATGGTAAGTTTTCCATGCATGTAGCAGGGTGAGACCGGTTTTTGTTTAGGAAAATATCTTGATCAGCCACTTTTGTTGAGGAAGGGGAGGTGCTAAGGACATAGTTGAAGGGAGATGTTTAAACACAGGAGGAATCAAACAGCTTTACAGAGAACGTTAACCGGAACTTGGGGGTGAGAGACCCCAAAAGGGAAGAAGAGACGGAAGGATGGTCATAGAAATGAAGGAGGGAGGACGGGGGCAGAAAACAAAATGGCAAGGTCAGAGCCTGGGGGGTATGTGTGTATGTGTCCAGTGAGGATTTCACAGTGGCAGGGACACCAAACGGCTTTTTTTTTTTTTTTGAGACTCTTGTTGCCCAGGCTGGAGTGCAATGGCGTGATCTCAGCTCACTGCAACCTCCGCCTCTGGGTTCAAGTGATTCTCCTACCTCAGCCCCCCCGAGTAGCTGGGACTACAGGCACACGCCACCACGCCTGGCTAATCTTTTTATTTTTAGTAGAGACGGGGTTTCACCATGTTGGCCAGGCTGGTCTCAAACTCTTGTCCTTGTGTTCCGCCTGCCTCAGCCTCCCAAAGTGCTGGGATTACAGGCGTGAGCCACTATACCCGGACTCAAAGGACTTTTATGAACAGGATCTATACTATTCTTTTTGAAATGGTTTGTTTTCCTACTAAGTACATCCCTCTATTGCCCAAGCCTTCAGTAAAAGCTGTATCTCATGTGACAAGAAAGCATAGAAAGGCCGGGCATGGTGGCTCACATCTGTAATCCCAGCACTTTCACTTTGGGAGGCTGAGGTGGGCGGATCACCTGAGGTCAGGAGTTTGAGACCAGCCTGGCCAACATGGTGAAACCCCACCTCCATTAAAAATACAAAAAAGCCAGGCGCGGTGGCTCTTTGGGAGGCTGAGGTGGGTGGACCAGGAGGTCAAAAGTTCGAGACCAGCCCGATCAACATGGTGAAATCCTGTCTCTACTAGAAATACAAAAATTAGCTGGGTATGGTGGCGGGTGCCTGTAGTCCCAGCTACTGGGGAGGCTGAGGCAGGAGAATTGCTTGAACCTGGAAGGTGGAGGTTATAGTGAGCTGAGATCACTTCACTGCACTCCAGCCTGGGTGACAGAACAAGACTCTGTCTCATTAAAAAAAAAAAAAAAAGAAAGAAAGAAAGAAAAAGAAAAGGAAAGAAGAAAAAAAGCATAGAAAGAGGGCTTTTTTTTTTTTTTTCCTAGGCTGGGCACAGAGCAGAGGGACGTCACCAGGAAGTGACAGGCAGGGACTCAGGAGGTCAACACTGCAGCCCAGGGGCCAGAGGGACTGGAAAGCCCTCTAAAACCCTGGAAGCAGTGGGGAGGATGTCAGGGGCCCGACTGCCATGGGATAGGAGTAGGAGGAGATTCAATTTAGAGCTCAAAGGCTAAGGCCACCCAAGCTGTGCAACTGGGCCCAGCCCGGGCAGCTGTCATGCTCTGGCACTTTGTCCCTACCTGATCTTACCTCATGGCCAGACCAGCGTAAAAAACAGGCCTGCGAGGAGGGCCTGGCACGACTGTGTCTTGCCAAGGAGTAATCTGGGGCTGCACATAAGGATTGGCCCTGGCTGTGGTGTGGGGCTCCGCCTACTGCTCCTCCCCAGGTAGACACTGCCACCTTCTGGCTCTTCCTCAACTGGCTGCCGGCACCCGCCTCCTCCACACCTCCTTCAAGACAGGCTTTCTCTCGACCAAGAAACAGAATTGCGGAGGTTTCCTTTACCTGCTTACAATCCTGTCTTTCTGGGCTCCCATAAGGTCACTTGAATTAGAGTCTAGGTGATCCCAACCTTTAAAAATAACTTTAAGGCCGGGCGCGGTGGCTCAAGCCTGTAATCCTAGCACTTTGGGAGGCCGAGACGGGCGGATCACGAGGTCAGGAGATCGAGACCATCCTGGCTAACACGGTGAAACCCCGTCTCTACTAAAAAAACTACAAAAAAAAAAAAAAAAAAAAACTAGCCGGGCGACGTGGCAGCGCCTGTAGTCCCAGCTACCCGGGAGGCTGAGGCAGGAGAATGGCGTGAACCCGGGAGGCGGAGATTGCAGTGAGCTGAGATCCGGCCACAGCACTCCAGCCTGGGTGACAGAGCGAGACTCCGTCTCAGAAAAAAAATAAAATAAAATAACTTTAAAAAACAATCTTTTGAGAGTACCTCTTAAGTGTTCTCATTTTTTAAAAAAAAAGGGTAACAAGGGTAACTATGGGAGGTGATGAATGTGTTAATTAATTTGATTGTGATAATCATTTCACGTGTCCATATACCAAATCATCACGTTGTATGCTTTTAATATATATAATTTTACTTGTCAATTGTATCTCAACAAAGCAGAAAAATCCACCCCAGGCTTTTGGTCTCCTCCCACTGATGGCTTCCCACAACTGTCACTGCCTCATTTTTCAGTTGATTAGGAGCAGGGCCCCACTGTGGGGTGTCACTGTCACTGGTATGAAGGCATTTGAGGCTGCAGACACTGTTCCTGGTCGTTCCCCCTTGGTTTTTGTTGGCTTGTTTGCTGGTTGATGGGGTGTTTTCCTTTTTGTCTTTTTTTTTTTTTTTTGAGACAGAGTCTCGCTCTGTCGCCCAGGCTGAAGTGCAGTGGCCAGATCTCGGCTCACTGCAAGCTCCGCCTCCCAGGTTTACGCCATTCTCCTGCCTCAGCCTCCCGAGTAGCTGGGACTACAGGCGCCCGCCATCTCGCCCGGCTAGTTTTTTTGTATTTTTTTAGTAGACACGGGGTTTCACTGTGTTAGCCAGGATGGTCTCGATCTCCTGACCTCGTGATCCACCCGTCTCGGCCTCCCAAAGTGCTGGGATTACAGACTTGAGCCACCGCGCCTGGCCGTCTTTTTTTTTTTTTTTTTGAGATGGAGTCTTGCTCTGTCACCCAAGCTGGAGTGCAATGGTGTGATCTCGGCTCACTGCAACCTCTGCCTCCTGGGTTCAAACGATTCTCCTGCCTCAGTCTCCTGAGTAGCTGGGATTATAGGCACCCACCACCATACCCGGCTAATTTTTGTATTTTTAGTAGAAACTGAGTTTCAACGTATCGGCCAGACTGGTCTCAAACTCTTGACCTCGTGATCTGCCCACCTCGGCCTCCCAAAGTGCTGGGATTACAGGTGTGTGCCACCGCACCCAGCAGGTGGGGTGTTTTTTGCTGGGACTCCCCGGGCCTCTCCACTACTGTGCTCTGCTGCAGGCAGGTTTACTGGGATTCCTGTAACCAGTTTCTTGAGTTTATCAAGGGGTTTGTCTCCCTCCACAGCAACAGTTTGTTAATTTTCTCTCTCTCCTTACCTGAATGCAGGGAAATGCCTTCCTGCCTTTCCTCCTGAGAACCACTCTAGCTTGGCCAAAAGTCCTTTGTTTTGGTCTTTCCAAGTCAGTGCTGAAACCCAAGCTTTCTCCACCAAAGGGAGTCCCAGCTCTTCACCTCCCAAATGGTCCCATTCCCAAGTCCCAAACAGAGAAGAGAGCTTGGTCGACTATGGAGATTGGAGTCTTGCCTGAGTCCCCAAGGACCAGGCCCTTGTCCAGGGAAGCCCTTGGTCCTTGTGGAATCTGCAGGGGTGGGGGTGGGGCGGCTGCTGAAGAGACCTCCGGGTGACGTTCCCCGAGACAGTGGAAACTCACATGGCCCAGCTGTTCATCCTCCATGGGCTCCACTTCCCACCCATCCCTGGCTTGCAGATCCTCTTACCACCGCATGTTTCCTTCCCTCCCCTCCTCAGAGTTGGCTGACTCATTAGGCACTTCCCACAATCCAGTTCCTTCATCCCCCCGCCGCCCCTGCCACAAGCTTCCTGTTGGAGTCTGGAGGACCTCAAAGATTTCCAAAGAGGCCAGCCCTTGGGAGGCCGAGGACTTCACAGCCCGAGGGGAGAGCAAGTCGTCCAGCCGCTGAGACCCACTCAGACCACGAACAGGGCAGGTGCTCAGAGGGCTCGCCCTCTCGTCCACCCCAAACTGGCTGTTGGACATTCTAGTGTTGACCCAGAGAAAGAAGCTGAGGCAAAATCAATATACAGGGTTAATTTGGGCCAAGAGTGAGGACAGCCATTGGGGACACACTTCAAGTTGCCTTGGGGTATGCTCTGTGTTCGGCTTTTGTTACAAGCAGGCCTTTAAAGGCAAAAGGGGACAAGGAGTGGGTGATTCAACAATGTTCTTATTAGTTTGCAGCAATAACATTGGCTTGTGATTGGCTAGGCATTATTGAGCTATGGGGTATGAGTTACGGTGTCTGGAATATGGCGTTTTATGGCTACGTGGTATCAGTCTAGAGCCCACATAGCAAGTGGCTTCAAGAGGTAATTATTTAGCTTGGTGGTCGGGGGTGGGGTGAGATGTGACTGCTGTCATTTGCTGTTGCATTTCTTTTTTGAGACAGAGTCTCACTCTGTTGCCCAGGCTGGAGTGCAGTGGTGCAATCTTGGCTTAAGCGATTCTTCTGCCTCAGCCTCCTGAGTAGTTGGGATTACAGGTGTGTGCACCACTACACCCAGCTAATTTTTTTTTTGAGACAGAGTCTTGCTCTGTCACCCAAGTTGGAGTGCAGTGGTATGATCTCGGCTCACTGCAACCTCTGCCTCCTGGGTTCAAGTGATTCTTCTGCCTCAGCCTCCTGAGTAGCTGGGATTACACGTGCACACCACCATGCATGGCTAATTTTTTGTATTTTTACTAGAGATGGGGTTTCGCCATGTTGGTCAGGCTGGTCTTGAACTCCTGACCTTGTGATCTGCCCACCTGGACCTCCCAAAATGGTGGGATTATAGGTGTGAGCCACTGCACCCAACCCGCTGTCACATTTCAATGCCTCTCTGGGCCTGATAACGAAAGGGGGACTTGCATTCTTTTTTTTTTTTCAGATGGAGTCTCATTCTGTCACCCAGGCTGGAGTGCAATAGCGTGATCTCGGCTCACTGCAACCTCTGCCTCCTGGGTTCAAGCCATTCTTCTGCCTCAGCCTCCCGAGTAGCTGGAATTACAGGCACCTGCCACCATGCCCAGCTAATTTTGTGTATTTTTAGTAGAGACGGGGTTTCACTATGTTGGCCAGGCTGGTCTCCAACTCCTGACCTTGTGATCCACCCGCCTCGGCCTCCCAAAGTGCTGGTATTACAGACGTGAGCCATCGTGCCCGGCCTGGGACTTGCATTCTTCAGATAAAGTTTTTTATTGTTGTTGTTTTGTTTTTGAGATGGGATCTCACTCTACTGCCCAAGCTGGAGTGCAGTGGCACGATCTCGACTCACTGCAGTCTCAAACTCCTGGGCTCAAGTGATCCTCCTACCTCAGTCTTCTGAGTAGCTAGGACTACTGGTGTGCACTATGCCAGTTAATTTTTTATTTATTGTAGAGATGGGGTCTTGTTATGTTGCTTAAGCTGGTCTCGAACCCCTAGGCTCAAGTGATTCTCCTGCCTCAGCCTCCCAAGGTTTTGGGACTACAGGCGTGAGTCACCACACCTAGCCAACACAACACTTCTCATGCCAAATGTTTGGGCTGTTTTTTTTTCTCCATACGCCAAGTAATTCTGCAGCAGACACCAGTTGGGATTCCTATAATTCAATTCAATTCTGACATGGTCTACCTGGAGATACAGGGGGTGAGCTCTGGAAAGGTCGTGAGCACAGGAGTGTTGGGAATAGGCCCCCAAAATCTGGCTGTAAACTGGCCCCAAAACGGGCCATAAATAAAATCTGCAGCACTGTGACATGTTCATGATGGCCATGACGCCCACTCTGGAAGGTTGTGGGTTTACCGGAATGAGGGCGAGGAACACCTCACCCACCCAGGGCAGAAAACCGCTTAAAGGCGTTCCTAAACCACAAACAACAGCATGAGCAATCTGTGCCTTAAGGACATGCTCCTGCTGCCGATAACTAGGCAGAGCCCATCCCTTTGTTTCAGCCCATCTCTTTGTTTCCCATAAGGAATACTTTCAATCTATAATCTATAGAAATAATGCTTATCACTGGCTTGCTGTCAATAAATACGTGGGCAAATCTCTGTTCGGGGCTCTCAGCTCTGAAGGCTGTGAGACCCCTGATTTTCTGTGTGTGTGTCTTTAATTCCTCTAAGGCCACTGGGTTAGGGTCTCCCGGGCTGAGCTGGTCTCAGCACAGGAGTTTCCATCTCTGTGGAGTTGGGGTGCACCACCCTCCCAGCCCATGGAAGTCTTCTTGTTCACCCACCTGGAAGCTCTCTGAACACTGTCCTTTTGGGTTTTGTGGGTGATTCCTAGTCATGATTGATTACATCATTGGCCAAACCAAATATGTTTATCTTTTTTTTTTTTTTTTTGAGACAGGGTCTGGCCCTGTTACTCAAGCTGGAGTATAGTGGTGCGATCTCTGCTCACTGCAACCTCCACCTCCCAGGGTCAAGTGATTCTGTATTGTTAGTAGAGGCGTGTTTTTGCCATGTTGCCCAGGCTGGTCTAGAACTCCTGAGCTCAGGCAATCCACCTGCCTCAGCGTCCCAAAGTGCTAGGATTATAGGCGTGAGCCACTGTGCCCAGCCATCCTGTTTTATTTTCTTCTTGCATATATCCTTTTCTGAAGCTTGAGCTCCAGGGCCCCTTCACTTGCACAGGCCCCTTCGGAGGGTCCGTACCTAATTCTGTATGACTTTCTTAAAAAGGACTCCCTTGTCCTGCCAATCGTACCAAAAGCTTCAGACTCCATAAAATCTAAATCTATGTGTACCTAGAGCAGAGGACCAGGCTGCAATTAGTACATCCTGTGCCTGCCTCTGGCAGAAAGACAAACTCAGCATTTCTCCTGCCAGGCCACTTCTACAGGCCGTTGCCCTCCCCACCTCTTCAGGCCTGAGTGCCGAGAGGCACCCTGGCCCAAGAGTCTTTGTGACTGCCCTGCTAACAGTGCCCTGGATTGGCAGGGAGGGGGTGTCAAAACTCTAAGAGCTGCCGTGTGTACTTCTCTTTTCTGGATACCTTCCACCTTGACTCTGTCAAACAGACGTAAACATTCTCAATCAGCAACCACCCCACTCTAAACTACTCAGAAAAGAAGTTGAAAAACCAATAAGACTTCTGCAGAATCTCTTCCCTTTCCAATCTACAAAGCTAACCCTTACCTCTATCCCCTACCCCACCTCTTACCAGCCTGGGCAAATACAGTCAGCCCTCTGTATCTGTGGGTGCCGTATCTGTCACACATGTCCATGTGAAGAGAGTTGACCAACAGGCTTTGTGTGAGCAACAAGGCTGTTTATTTCACCTGGGTGCAGGCGGGCTGAGTCCACAAAAGGAGTCAGCAAAGGGTGGTGGGATTATCATTAGTTCTTATAGGTTTGGGATAGATAGGCATACAAAGTACCTTCTTAAGGGCGGGGGAGATTATTACAAAGTACCTTCTTAAGGGCAGGGGAGAACATATCAGTTAGGGTGGCACAGGAACAAGTCACAATGGTGGAATGTCATCAGTGAAGGCTATTTTCACTTCTTTTTTGGATCTTCAGTTGCTTCAGGCCATCTGGATGCATACCTGCGCCACAGGGGATACGACGGCTTAACTTGGGCTCAGAGGCCTGACATTCCTGTCTTCTTATATTAATAAGAAAAACAAAACAACATAATGGTGAAGTGTTGGGGTGACAAACATTTTTTTGGGGTGGTATAGACAGACAATGGGCACTGTTTCTCAGGGCTGCTTTGAGTGGGATTAGGGGCAGCGTGGGAACCTAGAGTGGGAGATATTAAATTGAAGAAAGATTTTGGGGTAAGGGGTGATATTGTGGGGTTGTTAGAAGGAACATTTGTCATATAGAATGATTGGTGATGGCCTGGATGCGGTTTTTTTATGAATTGAGAAACTAAACTGAAGGCACAAGGTCCAAATAAGAGAAGGACAAAAACAGGTATTAAAAGACTAAGAATTGGGAGGACCCAGGACATCCAATTAGAGAGTGCCCAAGGGAGTTCAGCATAATCGTTTGGTTGGTTGGCAAGTTTTGGGGATCTAGCTTTGAGATTTTTTATGTTATCATACCAGGCCAGATTGATTTAGGTAAAAAAAAAACACTGTTTATTTAAAAATACATGGAGTCTTTTTTTTTTTTCTTTCTAAGCAGTGAGTAAGTCAAGGCCTCAGCAATGATTTTGGAGAAAAGAGAAATGCAAAGCCAGGAATTGTTTGTTAAAGAAGGATTAGAAACAGCTAGGAGAGAGTGACTGAGATTGATAGTGTGGTGGAGATAGCTGGGGAGAGGTAGAGGGTGGCATAAGAATAGGAATGAGAATAACAGTGAGTATAAAAGTAAAGAATAGCCAGGCACGGTGGCTCAAGCCTGTAATCCCAGCACTTTGGGAGGCCGAGACGGGCGGATCACGAGGTCAGGAGATCGAGACCATCCTGGCTAACATGGTGAAACCCCGTCTCTACTAAAAAATACAAAAAAAAAACTAGCCGGGCGACATGGCGGGCGCCTGTAGTCCCAGCTGCTTGGGAGGCTGAGCCAGGAGAATGGCGTAAACCCAGGAGGCGGAGTTTGCAGTGAGCTGAGACCCAGCCACTGCACTCCAGCCTGGGCGGCAGAGCGAGACTCCGTCTCAAAAAAAAAAAAAAAAAAAAAGTAAAGAATAGGACTTCATCAGGGTGAAAGTATTAGAGTGTACCCTGTCAGCAAAATTATCCACTTTAAGAGAGACTTAAGGGTGGGGGTTTGAGGTAAAACCAGGAGATATCAGTTACGATGGTTTGAAGGAAAAATGTAAACCGGCAGTGAAACAAGGGCAGGGTATTTACCAGTAGGATATTTACCAGGGTATTTACCAGTAGTTGAGTATTTACTCCTAGTATGACTAGACATAAGATAGTAGGGATGATAAGTTTTTGCAGTGCAGTTCGAGTTGGGCTGGTGTCTGGAATGAGACTGTGGCCTAATAAAAAGGACTGTCCATACAGGAGCTTAAATGGGCTGTGCTAGCATCCTGAGGACAGGCTCTAATTCTGAGAAGAGCAAGAGGTAAAAGTATTGTCCAGTCCTTTCTAAGTTGGAGGCTGAGCTTGGTGAGGTGTGTTTTTAAAAGACTATTAGTCCGTTTTATCTTTCCTGAAGATTGAGGACAATAAGGGGTATGAAGGTTTTACTGAATACCAAGAGCCTGAGAAACTGCTTGGTGATTTGACTAATAAAGGCCGGTCCATTATCAGACTGTATAGAGGTGGGAAGGCTAAACCGAGGAATTAAGTCTGACAGAAGGGAAGAAATGACTGTGGGGCCGGGCGCGGTGGCTCAAGCCTGTAATCCCAGCACTTTGGGAGGCCGAGACGGGTGGATCACGAGGTCAGGAGATCGAGACCATCCTGGCTAACACTGTGAAACCCCGTCTCTACTAAAAAATACAAAAAAAACTAGCTGGGCGAGGTGGCGGGCGCCTGTAGTCCCAGCTACTCGGGAGGCTGAGGCAGGAGAATGGCGTGAACCCGGGAGGCGGAGCTTGCAGTGAGCTGAGATCCGGCCACTGCACTCCAGCCTGGGCGACAGAGCGAGACTCCGTCTCAAAAAAAAAAAAAAAAAAAAAAAATGACTGTGGTGGCCTTCTGAGACCCTGTGGGAAAGGCCCCTACCTATCCAGTGAAAGTGTCTACCCAGATCTACCCAGACCAAGAGGTATTTTACTTTCCTGACTCAGGGCATGTGAGTAAAGTCAGTTTGCCAGTCCTGGGCAGGGGCAATTTCCCGAGCTTGATGTGTAGGAAAGGCAGGAGGCCTGAACAATCCCTGAGGAGTAGTAGAATAGCAGATGGAACACTGAGAATGATTTCCTTGAGGATAGATTTTCAGGATGGAAAGGAAATGAGAGGTTCTAAGAGGCGGGCTAGCGGCTTGTAACCTACATGGAAGAGGTTATGAAATGACCACAGAATAGAATGGGCCCGTGAGACTGGAAGGAGATATTTTCCTTGGTCCAAGAACCATTTGCCTTGTGTGGGGAGAGACTGACAGGTGGAAGTTTCCGTGGGAGAGTAGGTGGGAGTGACCAATGAGAAGGAGAAAAACTGGCCATGAGGGACAAAAGTTGGAACACTAGCTGCTGCTTTAGCTATCTTATCAGCATAAGTGTTGCCCTGAGCAATGGGATCCGATACCTTATGATGGCTCTTGCAGTGAATGACTCCAGCTTCCTTTGGAAGTAAAGTGGCCTTGAGAAGAGTTTTTATTAAAGAGGCATTAATGATTCCTTGCATAGCGAGGAAACCTTTTTCAGTCCATACAACAGCATGGTGGTGCAGGATATGGAAGGCATATTTAGAGTCAGTATAAATATTGACATGTAGCCCCTTTGCAAGAGTGAGGGCTCAAGTTAAGGCAATGAGTTCGGCTTGCTGAGAGGTAGTGGAGGAAGGCAGCGTGGTAGCCTCAATGATAGATGTGGAAGACACTATAGCATAGCCTGCCTTTGCTGGTGAGTGGCAATTAGGCCTGGCGGAACTGTCATCGATAAACCAAATGTGATCAGGGTGAGGAACAGGAAAGAAGGAAATATGGGGAAATGGAGTGAATGTCAGGTTTATCAGAGAGATACATTCATGGGGGTCAGGTGTGGTATCAGGAATAATGTGGGGGCTAGCCTAAAACAGTAAGGTCAAGTCGTTTGGACAGAAAGGCTACGGGGCACAGTCCCGGCTCTTGTGTAAGAATTCCGATTGCACAGCCCTGCACTTTGGCTGTGTATAATGAAAATGGGTTGGGATGAGTGAGGGAAAGCTAGGGTGGGAGCAGATTTTGGGGCTGTTTTTAAGGAATGGAAAGAGAAGTGGGGAAAGGATTTAGGATCTATGGGGTCAGCTAGGTTTTCTTTTGTGAGTTTATGTAATGGTTTTATTAGGATGGCAAAACCAGGTATTTAAAGGTGAAAGTATTTAACCATGCCCAGGAAGGAAAGGAGTTGTTGTTTTGTAGAAGGGGTTGGGGTTTGGAAGATTAGTCAGACACAATTAGCAGGGAGAGCAGGTGTGTTTTCATGAAGAATTATGCCGAGATAGATAACAGATGAGGAAGAAATTTGGGCTTGACTGAAGTAATGGGGGCTGTCCGTGAAGCCTTGAGGCAGTACAGCCTGGGTAGTTTGCTGAGCCTGATGGGTGTCAGGGTCAGTCCAAGCGAAAGTGAAGAGAGGCTGGGATGAAGGGTGCAAAGGAATAGTAAAGAAAGCATGTTTTGAGATCCAGAACAGAATAATGGCTTGTGGAGGGAGGTATTGAGGATAGGAGAGTATATGGGTTTGGCACCACGGGGTGGATAGGCAAGACAATTTGGCTGATAAGGTGCAGATCCTGAACTAACTTGTAAGACTTGTCCAATTTTTGAACAGGTAAAATGGGGGAATTGTAAGGAGAGTTTATAGGCTTTAAAAGGCCATGCTGTAACAGGTGAGTGATAATAGGCTTGAATCCTTTTAAAGCATGCTGTGGGATGGGATATTTGTGTTGGGCGGGATAAGGGTGATTAGGTTTTAATGGGATGGTAAGGGGTGAATGATCGGTCGCCAAGGACGGAGTAGAGGTGTCCTATACTTGTGGGTTAAGGTGGGGAGATACAAGGGGAGGATGCGAAGGAGGCTTTCAACCCGGGAAAAGGGCGGCAATGAGGTATGGCTGTAGCCTAGGAATAGACAGGGAAGCAGATAATTTAGTTAAAATGTCTTGACCTAATAAGGGAGCTGGGCAGGTGAGGATAACTAAAAAGGAGTGCATAAAAGAATGTTGTCCAAGTTGACACCAGAGTGGGGGAGTTTTAAGGGGTTTTGAAGCCTGGCCGTCAGTACCCACAACAGTTATGGAGGTAGGGGAAACAGGTCCTTGAAAAGAAGGCAATGTGGGGTGGGTAGCCTCCATATTGATTAAGAAGGGGATGGACTTACCCTCCACTATAAGAGTTACCCAAAGAATCTGTGATGATCCAGGAGGCTTCCGAGGCAATTGAGCAGCGTCAGTCTTCAGGCGCTAAGCCAAGAAGATCTGGGAAGGAGTCAGAGAGCCTTGGGCCAGAACTTTTGGGGCTCTAAGAGTGGCTGCCGGGTAAGCTGGGCAGTCTGATTTCCAGTGGGTCCCTGCACAGATGGGACACGGCTTGGGAGGAATCCCGGGCTGTGGGCATTCCTTGGCCCAGTGGCCAGATTTCTGGCACTTGAAGAAGGTCCTGATGGAGAAGGTCCTGTAGGAATGCTTGACTGCTGTGGCTTAGGCATGTATGGCTTAGGCATTTTGAAGTTCTTGCGTGCTGGAGATGTGGCTAGGGTTTCTCTCACAGTGGAGGCCAGGAATTGCAACTCAGAAATATGTCGCTACTTGGCTGCCTCTATTCTATTATTGTACACCTTTAAGGCGAGGTTAATTAAGTCCTGTTGTGTGGTTTGAGGGCCAGAATCTAATTTTTGGAGCTTTATTTAATGTCGGGAGTGGATTGGGTAATAAAATGCATATTGAGAATAAGACAGCTTTCTGACCCTTCAAGGTCTAGGGCTGTAAAGCATCTCAGGGTTGCTGGCAAATGAGCCGTCAACTGGGCTGGGTTTTTATAGTTGATGAAAAAGAGCCTAAATGCTAACTGATTTGGGAGAGGTTGGATAAAGGAAAAGGAGCATTAACCTTGACTATGCCTTTAGCTCCAGCCACCTCTTTAAGAGGAAATTGTTGAGCAGGTGGGGGAGGGCTAGTTGTGAAACAAAACTGTAAGCCGGACAGGGTGTGAGGAGGGGAGGTGATAGAAGGATTACTGGGTGGGGGAGCAGAGGCTGAGGAAGAATTGGAGCCTGATTCAGCCTGGCAGGGAGCGACCTGAGGAGGACCAGTATGGGGAGGAGGGGAGAGGTCAAATGGGTCGGTAGAAAAGGAAGATCGAAAAGACTCAGTGACACTTGGGGTTGGGACTGAAGGGACAGGCAGGAGGGAAAGAAGGATTTGGGATAAGTAGCATTGGAAACAGAGACTAGGAAGGGACTGACATGTAAAAGAATGCCTGGACGTCAGGCATCTCAGACCATTTGCCCATTTTACGACAAGAATTACCTAGGCCTTGTAGGATGGAAAAATTGAAAGTGCCATTTTCTGGCTATTTGGAACCATTGTCGAGTTTGTACTGGGGTTAAGCGGCATTGCAGAAGAAAATAAGGGGTTTAGGTTTTAGGTCAGGTGTGAGTTGAAGAGGTTTTAAGTTCTTGCCAGGCTGAGGGAGAAGAAGGAGGAATGGAGGGTGGAAGGTTGCCCATAGTGAAGGAGGCAAGCCCAGAGAAAAGAGAGGGTAGAGACATGGAGAGAAGGGGTGGGGGGTACTTGCCCCCCAGGAAAGTGGTGCTTGCCACTAAGGGTGAAGGATCAAGGCAGGCTTCCCCGCAGTGATCAGACACCTCTGAAACGTGGGTGAATAATCAAGCAGACATCCCCGCAGTGATTAAACACTAAGGGAAGACTGTCTTCCTGAGTCCGTGACTGGCACCAGAGTTTTGGGGTCACGGATAAAATGTGTCTCCTCTGTCTCTACTAGAAAAGGAAAGCAGCTGAAATTAAGAGAAGGGAGAGATTGAAGGATGGCGCCAAGATTGAAAGGAAAAAGAGGCTGAGGGATAGTGAGAGAGATTGGAGAAGAGAGTAAAAAAAGGCTGCTTACCCGATTTAAAATTGGTGAGATGTTCCTTAGGCTGATTGGTCTGATGACCCAAGGTCATAGGTGGATCTCTCTCACGGAGCAAAGGGCAGGAGGACAGAGGATTGATCTCCCAAAGGAAGTCCCCCAATCCGAGTCACAGCACCAAATGTCACGTGCGTCCCTGTGAAGAGAGTCCACCAACAGGCTTTGTGTGAGCAATAAATTGTTTATTTCACCTAGGTGCAGGCGGGCTGAGTCCAAAAAAGGAGTCAGCAAAGGGTGGTGGGATTATCATTAGTTCTTATAGGTTTGGGATAGGTGTACAAAGTATATTCTTAAGGGCAGGGGAGAATAAATATTACAAAGTACCTTCTTAAGGGAGGGGGAGAATATATCGTATCAGGGTGGGGCAGGAACAAATCACAATGGTGGAATGTCATCAGTTAAGGCTATTTTCACTTCTTTTGTGGATCTTCAGTTGCTTCAGGCCATCTGGATGTATACGTGCAGGTCACAGGGGACATGATGGCTTCACTTGGGCTCAGAGGCCTGACAGTATCTGTGGGTGCCGTATCTGTGGATTCTGCATCCATGGACTCAACCAAGCATAAAACAAACATATCTGAAGGGTCATGCACAGTGGCTCACACCTGTGATGTCAGTACTTTGGGAAGCTGAGGCAGAAGGATTACTTAAGGCCCGGAGTTTGAGACCAGCTTGGGCAACATAGCAAGACCCCATTTCTACCACACACACACAAAAAAAGCCAGGCATGGTGGTGCATTCCTGTAGTCTCAAGGGAGGCTGAGGTAAGAGAACTGCTGGAGCTCAGGAGTTCAAGTGAACTATTGTTGGTGCCACTGCACTCCAGGCTGGGTGACAGAGTGAGACCCTGTCTCCAGAAAAAAAAAAAATTGGAAACAATTGAAAAAAACATTGTGCCTGTACTGAACATGTACCTTTTTCCTTGTCATCATCTCCCAAACAATACAACGTAACAACTATTTACATAGCATTTAGATTGTATTAGATATTATGTGTGAAATCTAGAGATTTAAAGTATATGGGAGGATGTGGGTAAGTTATATGCAAATACTAAGCCATTTTATATCAGGGACTTGAGCATGTATGGATTTCGGCACCCAAGGAAGGTCCTGGAACCAATCCCCCACAGATACTGAGGGCTGAAGCACCATGTTTAGCACACAAGCTTTAACTGTTCCACTGCCTGGCCCTTGGCAGGCCTGACTAGTTGATCACAGAACTCTTTCCAGGTGGGCTCCTATGCAATCACTACTGATAGATCAGAATGGAAACCTATTTCCCTCCTAATGAAACTCAGATCTAAATTATTGAACAGGCAAATCTTTTTCAAGGGAAAAGGACCAATGCCTGCAATAAATTCCATCTATGTTGACTATAGGGAGGTCAATTCTAAGAATGTATTTTCTTTTTTTTGTTTTTTGAGACAGTCTTGCATTGTCACCCAGGCTGGAGTGCAATGGTGTGATCTCTGCTCACTGCAACCTCTGCCTCCCAGGTTCAAGCCATTCTCCTGCCTCAGCCTCCCATGTAGCTGGGATTATAGGTGCCCGCCACCACACCCGGCTAATTTTTTGTATTTTTAGTAGAGATAGGGTTTCACTATGTTGGCCAGGCTGGTCTCAAACGCCTGACCTTGTGATCCGCCCGCCTCGGCCTCCCAAAGTGCTGGGATTACAGGTGTGAGCCACCATTCCCTGGCCTCTAGGAATGTATTTTCTATTTGATCAAATAAGGGGAAGCCTCGGGAGATCTTGTGGTACATCCTGTGACAAAATGGGATAATCACTAACCTGGAACTGGAAGTCCTGCTCTGTTCTGGGCAAAATGAATAACCTCCTTATTCTGCATGGGGGATTACTACACATGTTAAGTGATCTTGAGAAAGTGAGTGGGCACCGGGCGTGGTGGCTCACGCCTGTAATCCTAGCACTTTGGGAGGCTGAGGCAGGCGAATCACAAGGTCAGGTGATCGAGACTGTCCTGGCTAACACGGTGAAACCCCGTCTCTACTAAAAATACAGAAAATTAGCCAGGCGTGGTGGCATGAGCCTGTAGTCCCAGCTACGTGGGAGGCTGAGGCAGGAGAATGACATGAACCTGGGAGGTGGAGCTTGCAGTGAGCCGAGCTTGCAGTGAGCCGAGCTTGCACCACTGCACTCCAGCCTGGGTGACACAGCAAGACACCATCTAAAAATAAATAAATAAATAAAAGAAAGTGAGTGGATTAGTGAGGGTTCTCTAGAGGGACAGAACTAACAGGATAGATGTATATATGAAAGAGAGGTTTTTTTTTATTACTATTTTTTATTTTTCTGAGACTGAGACTCTCTCTGTCACCCAGGCTGGAGTGCAATGGCACAATCTCAGCTCACTGCAACCTCCATCTCCTGGGTTCAAGTGATTCTCCCACCTCAGCCTCCCGAATAGCTGGGATTACAGGCACCCGCCATCATGCCTGGCTAATTTCTGTATTTCTGTAGAGACAGGGTTTCACCATGTTGGCCAGGCTGGTCTTGATCCCCTGACCTCAGGTGATCCGCCTGCCTCAGCTTCCCAAAGTGCTGGGATTACAGGCATGAGCCACCGTATGTGGTCGAAAGGGACTTTATTAAGGAGAATCCACTCACACCATCACTAGGTGAAGTCCCATGATAGGCTGCAAGCTGAGGAGCAAAGAAGCCAGTAGAGGCGCAGTCCCCAGAACTGCAAAAGTAGGGAAGCTGACAGCACAGCCTTCAGTCTGTGGCCAAAGGCTGGAGAGCACCTGGGAAACCACTGTGTTGTCCAAGAGTCGAAAGGCTGAAGAACCCGATGATGTCTGAGGGCAGGAAGCATGCACCAGGGGAGAAAGATGAAGGCTGGAAGACTCTGCATGTCAGCTCCTTCCGCGCCTTCCACCTACTTTATTCTCGCTGTGCTGGCAGCCCATTGGAGGGTGCCCACCCAGATCAAGGGTGTGTCTGCCTCTCCCAGTCCAATGACTCAAATGTTAATCTCTGGCAGCGTCCTCACAGACATACCCATAAACAATACTTTGCATCCTTCAATCCAATCAAGTTGACACTCATATTAACCATCATAGTGAGGGTGATAAAGCACCATTCATAAGAAAAGGAAGAAAGAAATCCAGAGATATCCTCATGGCTTTTTTTTTTTTTTTTTTTGAGACAGGGTCTCACTTTGTCACCCAAGATGGAGTACAGTGGTGCAATCACTGCTCACTGCAGCCTTTACCTCCCCGGGCTCAAGGTGATTCTCCCACTCAGCCTCCTGGGTAGCTGGAACTACAGGCATGCACCACCACACCCGGCTAATTTTTATCTTTTGTACAGATGGGGTTTCACCATGTTGCCAGGCTGGTCTCGAACTCCTGGGTTCAAGTAATCCTCTCACCTCAGTCTTCCAAAGTGCTGGGCTGACTGGTGTGAGCCACTGCGCCCAGCCTTTTTAAAATTTTTTTATTTATTTTATTTTTTAGAGGCAGGGTCTCACTATGTTGCCCAGGCTGGAGTGTAGTGGCTATTCATAGGCAGAATCCCACTACTGATCAGCACAGGAGTTTTGACCTGCTCCATTTCTGACCTGGGTCGGTTCACCCCTCTTTAAGCAACCTGGTGGTCCCCTGCTCCTGGGAGGTCACCATATTAATGCTGAACATAGTGTGGACACCTGGTTGGCATAGTGTACTGCAGCCCAGAACCCCTGGGCTCAAGCCATCCTCCTGCTTGAGCTAGGACTACAGGTGTGCGCCATTGTGCCCAGCCTCATGGGGTTTTAAATGGGGGACCGTGGTGAACTGTTCCCAGAACCTGGAGCGAGAGTGTCCCTCTCTGGTGGCAAAAGCAGTAAAAAAGGAGACGATGGACAAGCTTATGGGCTGCAGACAGAACCTGTAACCAGCATCTGCCAAGTCTAGTCTCGGCTGCTGAGGCGCTGACACCTGCAGAGATGGTCCCACTGCACCTGTACAGATGGTCTCTGACTTCCAATGCTTCCATTCCAGATTTTTCAACTTTGTGATTGGTTTATTAGGATGTAGCCCCAACCTAAGTCAAAGAACTCCTTATGACTTACGATGGGGTTATGGTTTCTACTGAAGGTGTAATGCTTTCACACCATCATATAGTCGAAACATCTGAAATCAACCATTATCAGTCAGGGGACCGTCTGCTGTGCTGCCCACAATAAATGTATTTTCCACATACAACGGGTTTATGGGGCTGTAGCTCCTTGTGAATCGAGGAGCATCTGTATCACTTCCTATTTCAGTTGTTTCTCTTGGCAACCCCTTCTCTTGTCCTCTCAGACTGGCTGTTATATGCCTCCTCCACTATCCTCAGTCCCCCAACTACTCATCCCCTCACCCTCTGCCTCCTCCTTTGAGAAAATACAGGCGGTACCAGGCAGGAGCCACCCAGCTCCCACCAAACCGGGAGGGGAGGGGAGTATAGTATTCTCTGGTTTGGGACTTGGATCCCTCCACATCTGTGGTGTCAGCCATCACTGTCTTCTTGCTGGCATCTTCAGCCTCACCTCTGCTAGCTCCCTTTCCTCAGCATAGAAATTTGCTAAGGGCATTCCCAGCTTAAAACAAAACTAAACTAAAACTAAGGCAGAGTGCCTTAGTTCAGTTTTTTAAAGAACAGTTTCGGCAGGGCGCGGTGGCTCACACCTGTAATCCCAACACTGGGAGGCTGAGGCAGGTGGATCACTTGAGGTCAGGAGTTCGAGACCAGCCTGGCCAACACGGTGAACCCCTGTCTCTACTAAAAAAAAAAATAGCCAGGCATGGTGGCGTGTGCCTGTAATCCCAGCTACTCGGGTGGCTGAGGTACAAGAATTGCTTGGATCTGGGAGGTGGAGGTTGCAGTGAGCCAAGATGGTGCCATTGCACGCCAGCCTAGGCGACAGAATGAAACTGTGTTTATGTTTCTTTGTTTTTGAGACATAGTCTTGCTCTATCACCAGGCTGGAGTGCAGTGGCGGGATCTCGGCTCACTGCAACCTCTGCCTCCTGGGTTCAAGCAATTCCTCTGCCTCAGTTTCCTGAGTAGCTGGTACTATAGGCATGTGCCACCACTCCCAGCTAATTTTTTTTTTTTTTTGTATTTTAGTAGAGACGGGGTTTCACCATGTTGGCTAGGGTAGTCTTGATCTCCTGACCTAGTGATCTTCCCACCTGGGCCTCCCAAAGTGCTGGGATTATAGGTGTGAGCCACCGCGCCCTGCCGAAACTGTGTTTTTAAAAAACAAAAAACAAAAAACAAAAACTGAAACCCAAATCCCGAAAGCCCTCCTTCCACCTAGTGTCTCTCTCCCTCCTTCTCCTTCTTGGAAGGGAAGTCTACACTGGGTGGCCCCACTTGGCGACCTCCCTGCCTTTCCTCCACCCACCTATTGGGTCTCCTGCCTTCCCCGCTACAGCCTCCTCACCCGCTGGCAAAGAAATGAAGAAACAGACCCTGCCCGGGTCACTGATGGCCTCTTGATTGCCAGATCCCTGGGACACCTTCTGGTGCTCGTTTACTTGTCCACTTTGTAGCTTCTCCCCACAGTCATCCCCTGGACACCTCTCTCCTGGGACATCTCGCACTTTGAGGGACAGCTCCTTCTTTGTCTCCTGTTAGGGGCTCTTAGGTCCTCATGTCCTCCAGGGTCTTGTCAATGATCCCTCCTCATAGAACACTCTCTCCTTGAGCAAACTTATCAGACTCATGGCTTCTACTACTGCCTCTGTGTTGAGAATGTTTAGTAATAAGCAACATGTCAAACATGCAAAATAATCACGTATGAACCAAGGATACCGTGTAAAGGAAGACAGGTGAGGGAGAAAGAAAAAACACTGATAGGCTGGGCGCAGTGGCTCCGCCTGTAATCCTAGTACTTTGGAGTCTGAGGTGGGCGGATCACAAGGTCAGGAGTTCGAGACCAGCCTGGTCAACATGGTGAAACCCCATCTCTGCTAAAAATAATAATAATAAAAATAGCCGGGTGTGGTGGCGTGTGCCTGTAATCCCAACCACTTAGGAGGCTGAGGCAGGAGAACCACCTGGACTTGGGAGGCAGAGATTGCAGTGAGCCAAGATGGTAACACTGTACCCCAGCCTGGGCAACAAGAGTGAAAACTCCATCTAAAAAAAAAAAAAAAAAAAAAAAAACGGGTCAGGCACAGTGGCTTATGCCTGTAATCCCAATACTTTGGGAGGCCGAGGTAGGTGGATCACCTGAGGTTGAGGTCAGGAGTTTGAGACCAGCCTGGCCAATATGGTGAAACTCTGTCTCTACTAAAAATACAAAAATTAGCTGGGCATGGTAGTGGGTGCCTGTAATTCCAGCTACTTGAGAGGCTGAGGCGGGACAATCACTTGAATCTGGGAGGCGGAGGTTGCAGTGAGCCAAGATTACACCATTGCACTCCAGCCTGGGCGACAAGAGCAAAACTCCATCTCAAACAAAAAAAAAAAAAAAAGAAAAAACACTGATAAGACACTTGAGTTCCCCAGACAGTCCTTCTATATGACTATATACCACCCCAAGTCCTGGACTTCTCATCTACAGAACTGGGATAAAAATAGTACCTACTTCATAGGGTTGTTATGAGGATTAAGTAGGATAATTCTAGAGCAAGCACCCCATGCGTGAAGTTGCCAACATTATTTATGACTGTCTCTGTTGTCACTTGCAGGGGTAGAGAAGCAATGGACAGGAGTGAGATTAAACTAAGAAATGGTAGTTTGGATTCAGGTTTTCAAATACATGAGGGCAGTGGACTTCTAGGGTCTGTGTGCCCAGGCATTCTTAATTCGAGAATGCAGGTATCACTGGGCTGTGAGCCTAGGATCAGGCAGCCCCTTCCTAAGGCTGCTGCTCTCTTTCTAGCCATCTGGATGACCTTGCGAGCACCTGACGGGGTGCATTCGGCAAGTGGCTGGCCGGTGAGTGGCTGGCCAGGATGCCCTACGTGCATGTCCCAGCATTCCTGAAATAGCCGCCCTGCAGTGGGGGGAGGTGCTGGTAGATGAGAATGTTAAACAGCTTGGAGCCTGGAAGGGGAAAGGTCACCTCTGGGGCTGTGGCCTTGGGGAGGGGACACAATGGCCAGAGGAAGGAGTCCCTAAGAAGGATATTGAAGCTGGCCTGAGCACTTGTGCAGTTGCCGGGTCCTGGGTTATACTCCACAGGATCCAAAAGGGCACGTGGGGTGGCTGGAGTGGTGTCTGGAGCCAGCTTGTACAGGTTCATGAGAGCCCAATTGTTAAATTCTCAATAATTTTGCAAGCCAGTTGTTACACACAGTCATTATTAAAAATTAAGTTATATAAACTTATGATTATATTAAAAGACTCAAACTCATCACTTTCTACTTATTTTACTATTTTTTACTAGTATCTGTGCATTTGAGGACATTTATGTCTGTTGCATCTATATGATGGAAATATCATAGATGGGAATATACAACTCTGTTCAGTGATGCCATGTTGGTAGTTTGAAATTGGCCATGGTGGAAATATTTACACTACTGAAATCAGCAAATGCTACAAGTTAGTACACATACACACACATGCATCCTACTGGAACTGGTTGTTAAACATTTACCAGCACCTCATTGGACAAACTGATTTCTTTTTTCCCCACGAGATGGCATCTTGCTCTGTTACCTAGGCTGGAGGGCAGCGGCGCCGTCTTGGCTCACTGCAACCTCTGCCTCCTGGGTTCAAGCAATTCTTCTGCCTTAGCCTACCAAGTAGCTGGGATTACAGGCACATGGCACCATGTCAGGCTAATTTTTGTATTTTTAGTAGAGAAGAGGTTTCACCACGTTGGCCAGGCTGGTCTTGAACTGCTGAGCTCAAGTGATCCACCCTCCTTGGCCTCCCAAAGTGCTGGGATTATAGGCATGAGCCACCACGCCCGGCCAGCTGAGTATTATTTATTTATTATTATTACTTTTTGAGACAGAGTTTCGCTCTTGTTGCCCAGGCTGGAGTGCAATGGTGCTATCTCAGCTCACTGCAATCTCTGCCTCCTGGGTTCAAGCAATTTTTCTGCCTCAGCCTCCTGAGTAGCTGGGATTACAGGTGTGCACCACTACACTTGGCTAATTTTTGTATTTTTAGTAGAGATGGGGTTTCACCATGTTGGTCATGCTGGTCTCGAGCTACTGACCTCAGGTGATCTACCCACCTTGGCCTCCCAAAGTGCTGGGATTATAGGAATGAGCCACCACACCCAGCCAGCTGAGTATATTTTAACCAGCACATTACCATGAGTTTGGTACTAAGCTGTTACTCTGCCCATTTTACAGATGATGATAAAGTGAGCCACAAAGAAATCTGGAAACTCTCCCAAGGCAACCGGCTAGGACAAGGTTGGAGGCCTCACTTAACCACTAGCTCTACTGATAAACAACAGTCTGATCATCTGATAAGGGAATTTAATTAAGTGGTTCAATTGCCACTCTTTCATGCTGCCAACCCTGACTTCAGCGTTCAAACACCACAGGGCATGGTTTCATGTAGTTTTATTGTTCTTAGTCACAGACAATAAAACTTTGGACTCTCAAATGTGGCCTATCCTAGGTCTTTAGGAGACTTTTATGAGTAAATAAGACTGGTCTAGAGTTAATGATCCACTATTTCAGTTGATGTAGGGCTTCTAAATCAATTAGGGGTTGAGATCCAACTACGAAACTAACTGAGTTCAAGACCTGGCCATCTCCCATAAGAGCTAAAGAGAGTAAAATTATTGTCAAAAGTTACATAGTTCGGCCAGGCGCGGTGGCTCATGCCTGTAATCCCAGTACTTTTGGAGGCTGAGGCGGGCAGATCACCTGAGGTCAGGAGTTCGAGACCAGACTGACCAACATGGAGAAACCCTGTCTCTCCTAAAAATACAGAATTAGCCAAGCATGGTGGTGCATGCCTATAATCCCAGCTACTTGGGAGGCTGAGGCAGGAGACGATCGCTTGAACCTGGGAGGCGGAGGTTGTGGTGAGCTGAGATCAAGCCATTGCACTCTAGCCTGGGAGGCAACAAGAGTGAAACTCTGTCTCAAAAAAAAAGGTAAAAGTTACATAGTTCGTAAGAGATGAGGACAGAATATTAACCTGACTAATTCCAGAGCCCCTGCTCCAGGGAGAGGCAGATGATGGACTATTAGGCTTCTAGTAAAAAAAAAAAAAAAAAAACCTTGGGAGAATGATAGTCAAAGGGTACAAATCCTCAATTAGACAGGAGGATAAGTTTTTTTTTGTTGTTTTTTTGTTTTTTGTTTTTTTTTCTTTTTGAGATGGAGTCTCGCTCTGTGGCCCGGACTGGAGTGCAGTGGCCGGATCTCAGCTCACTGCAAGCTCCGCCTCCCGGGTTTACGCCATTCTCCTGCCTCAGCCTCCCGAGTAGCTGGGACTACAGGCGCCCGCCACCTCGCCCGGCTAGTTTTTTTTTTTTTATTTTTAGTAGAGACGAGGTTTCACCATGTTAGCCAGGATGGTCTTGATCTCCTGACCTCGTGATCCGCCCGTCTCGGCCTCCCAAAGTGCTGGGATTACAGGCTTGAGCCACCGCGCCCGGCCTTTCTTTTTTTTTTTTTAAGATATATTGCACACCATGGTGAATATAGTAAATAATAATGTGCTATACATTTTGAAGTCACTAAGTGTAAATTTCAAATGTTCTCACTACCAAAATTATAAGCATTTGAGGTAACAGATACGTTAATTAGCTTGATTTAATTTTTCTACATTGTATTCATAAATCATAACATACTTTAGTTTTTGTTTTTTGTTTTTAAGAGATGCGGGTTTCACAATATTGCCCAGGCTAGTCTTGAATTCCTGAACTCAAGTAATCCTCCCACCTTGGCCTCCCAAAGTGTTGAAATTACTGGAGCTCGACCCATAACATCACTTTGTAACCCATAAGCATATACAATGGCAATTTGCCAATTTACAATTTAAAAATATCTTGTAGAAGAATATTTAATGGCAGAGAAAAATGCCCTAAAGTATTAAGTAACAAATGAAGGCTAAAAAAAAATAGCTATTTTATCAATTCTTGAGAACACATTGTTTTTCACATTTAAACATACCTGAAATCAGGGTGAATAAAAATCAATTCTAGATGGATTATAGGTATCATTGTAAAATTTTTAAAAAATTCCAAAGCTTCTGTACTTTAGGAAGATATTATAGGAGTTTTTTGTTTGTTTGTTTGTTTGTTTTGAGACAGAGTCTCACTCTGTCGTCCAGGCTGGAGTGCAATGGCGCGATCTTGGCTCCCTGCAACCTCCGCCTCCTGGGTTCACACCATTCTCCTGCCTCAGCCTCCCGAGTAGCTGGGACTACAGGCACCTGCCACCACGCCTGGCTGATTTTTTGTGTTTTTAGTAGAGATGGGGTTTCACTGTGTTAGTTAGGATGGTCTCAATCTCCTGACCTCGTGATCCGCCCTCCTCAGCCTCCCAAAGTGTTGGGATTACAGGTGTGAGCCACCACACCTGGCCTATAGGAGTTCTGAAAAAGGCATAAGTCTTCTAGAAGATACTGTAGGAGAATACCTTCACAATCTTGGGATAGGAAAAGATTTATTACATAGGACATATAAATAATAAACATAAAAGATATGTTGGCTGAGCATGGTGGCTCACACCTGTAATCACAACACTTTGGGAGGCCAAGACAGGTGGATCACCTGAGGTCAGGAGTTTGAGACCAGCCTGGCCAACATGGTGAAATCCTGTCTCTACTAAAAATACAAAAATTAGCTGGGTGTGTTGACAAATGCCTGTAATTGCAGCTATTCAGGAGGCTGAGACAGGAGAATCACTTGAACCTGGGAGGCAGAGGTTTCAGTGAGCTGAGATCATGCCACTGCACACCAGCCTAGGCGACAGAGCAAGACTCTGTCTCAAAAAACAAACAAACAAAAACAAAAGATATGTTGACCTAGAGGAAGAAAGTGAGGGAAAATCATTCATAAAAATAGAGAGTTTATTTGGGCCAAGTTGAGGACTGTAATCCAGGAGCACAGATTCAAGTTGCCCTGAATAAATGCTCCAATTAGCAGTCGTTACAGATGGGTTTTTTTTTTTTTTTTTTTTTTTTTTTTTGAGAGGGAGTCTGGCTCTGTCGCCCAGGCTGGAGTGCGGTGGCCGGATCTCAGCTCACTGCAAGCTCCGCCTCCCAGGTTCACGCCATTCTCCTGCCTCCGCCTCTCAAGTAGCTGGGACTACAGGCGCCCGCCTCCTCGCCCGGCTAGTTTTTTGTATTTTTTAGTAGAGACGGGGTTTCACCGTATTAGCCAGGATGGTCTCGATCTCCTGACCTTGTGATCCGCCCGTCTCGGCCTCCCAAAGTGCTGGGATTACAGGCTTGAGCCACCGCGCCCGGCCTACAGATGGGTTTTTAAAGGAAAAAAGGGTAAGCCGTCCCTAAATGGTCTACCAAGAATTTACATTAAAATAACATAAGCTATTGATTGGCTATCCATTGATTTTTTTGTATCAGGAATTCCAGGACATGAAGATAACAGAAAAGGCAAAAAAAAAGCAAAAATGCCTTTAAACAGTTGCCCCAGGCATGAATGTGGGAGGGCATGGGGAGCTGTGACTGAAGTCCCATACTCAAGTCTCTCTGGGCCTGATCAGTTTCGTATACCTCACATAGACTGTTCTGAGCTATTTTTCTTTTCTCAGGTCAATAAGTTGGACTACATTAAAATTAAGAGTTTTTGTGCATCGAAAGATGTGTTAAAAAATAAAGCAAGCCGCCGGGCGCGGTGGCTCAAGCCTGTAATCCCAGCACTTTGGGAGGCCTAGACGGGCGGATCACGAGGTCAGGAGATCGAGACCATCCTGGCTAACACGGTGAAACCCCGTCTCTACTAAAAAATACAAAAAATTAGCCGGGCGAGATGGCGGGCGCCTGTAGTCCCAGCTACTCGGGAGGCTGAGGCGAGAGAATGGCGTAAACCCGGGAGGCGGAGCTTGCAGTGAGCTGAGATCCGGCCACTGCACTCCAGCCTGGGCGACAGAGCGAGACTCCGTCTCAACACAACAACAACAACAACAACAACAAAATAAAGCAAGCCACTGAGTAAGAGGACATTTGCAACACATACATCCAAAAAGGAGACTCAACTGGGCACAGTGGCTCACGCCTGTAATCCCAGCACTTTGGGAGGCTGAGGCAGATGGGTCACTTGAGGTTAGGAGTTTGAGACCAGCCTGACCGACATGGTGAAACCCCATCTCTACTAAAAAAACAAACAAACAAAAAACCAAAATTAGCTGGGCATGGTTGCGTGAGCCTGTAATTCCAACTACTTGGGAGGCTGAGGCAGGAGAATTACTTGAACCCGAGAGATGGAGGTTGTAGTGAGCTAAGATGGCGCCACTGTACTCCAGCCTGGGTGACAGAGCAAGACTCCGTCTCGAAAAAAATAAATAAATAAATAAGGAGACTCATATCAATATGTATATCAAGGCTGGGTGTGGTGGCTCAGGCCTGTAATCCCAGCACTTCGGGAGGCCGAGGCAGGCGGATTACCTGAGGTCAGGACTTCAAAACCAGCCTGGCCAACATGGCAAAACCCTGTCTCTTAAAAATGTAAAAACTAGCTGGGCGTGGTGGTGCACATCTGTAATCCCAGCTACTGGGGAGGTTGAGGCAAGAGAATTGCTTGAACCTGGGAGACGGAGGTTGTAGTGAGCCGAGATCCCACCACTGCACTTCAGCCTGGGTAACACAGTGAGACTCCGTCTAAAAAAAAAAAAAAAAGAAAGAAAGAAATGCATATCGAACTCCTACAAATCACAAACAAGCAGAAAAGCCAATGGAAAAATAGGCAAAAGATTTGAAACAGGCGCTTCACATGAGAATATCCAAATGGCTACTAAATGGCTAATAAGCATATGAAAAGGAATGCAATCTCATTAGTCCCCAGGGAAATGCAATTTAAAAATCACACTGAGGCCGGGCGTGGTGGCTCAAGCCTGTAATCCCAGAACTTTGGGAGGCCGAGACGGGGCGGATCATGAGGTCAGGAGATGGAGACCATCCTGGCTAACACGGTGAAACCCCGTCTCTACTAAAAAATACAGAAAACTAGCTGGGCGAGGTGGCGGGCGCCTGTAGTCCCAGCTACTTGGGAGGCTGAGGCAGGAGAATGGCGTAAACCCGGGAGGCGGAGCTTGCAGTGAGCTGAGATCCAGCCACTGCACCCCAGCCTGGGCGACAGAGCCAGACTCCGTCTCAAAAAAAAAAAAAAAAAAAACACACTGAGCTCCCACTATACCCACCAGAATAACTAAAGCTGAAAAGAATTACAACGCTAACTGTTATCGACGCTGTAGGGAAACTGAAATTCTCATACTTTGCTGGTAGAATATAAATTAGACAATCAATTTGAAAAATTGGCAGTGTCTATTAAAACTAAACACTTTATATGTGTATGTATATGGCCTATGACCGAGTAATTCACTCCTAAGTATTATCCCACAGAATTTTGTATATATGTACAGAAGATAAGTGTAAGAACGTTCATAGAAGCATCATTAGTAATAGCCCCAAACTGTAAACACTTGATGTTCATCAATAGTAGAATGCAAATAGTAGGAAAAAATTATGGCAGGTTCATAAAATTCAATTTTAGGTAGCAACGGAATTAGTGAATTACAGCTACATGCAAAAACATGAATGAATTTTATGATGTAATATGGAGAAAAAGACACAACAGAGTATATACTGTATGATTTTATTTACATAAAAATAAAAATGAGAAAAATCAATCATTTTAGTAGAAGTTAGGATAGTAGTAGTGACCTTTGGGGAACTTGGAAAAATAATGTCTAAGAGAACACTTAAGGACGGTTTCTGGGGTGCTGGTAATGTTATGTTTTCTCTTCTTTTTTTTTTGTTTTTTTGTTTTTTTGTTGAGACGGAGTCTCGCTCTGTCGCCCAGGCTGGAGTGCAGTGGCCAGATCTCAGCTCACTGCAAGCTCCGCCTCCCGGGTTTACGCCATTCTCCTGCCTCAGCCTCCCGAGTAGCTGGGACTACAGGCGCCCGCCACCTCGCCCAGCTAGTTTTTTGTATTTTTAGTAGAGACGGGGTTTCACCGTGTTAGCCAGGATGGTCTCGATCTCCTGACCTCGTGATCCGCCCGTCTAGGCCTCCCAAAGTGCTGGGATTACAGGCTTGAGCCACCGCGCCCGGCCTCTTTTCTATTTTTTTCAGACAGAGTCTCGATCTGTCACCCAGGCTGGAGTACAGAGGCGAGATCTTGGCTAACTGCAACCTCTGCCTCCCAGGTTCAAGCGATTCTCCTGTCTCAGCCTTTAGGGCCTCACCTCTTAATACCATCTCATTGGCCATTAATTTATTTTTTTTGAGATGGAGTCTCACTCTGTTGACCAGGCTAGAGTACAGTGGCATGATCTCGGCTCACTGCAACCTCTGCCTCCCAGGTTCAAGCAATTCTCCTGCCTCAGCCTCCAGAGTACCTGCAATTACAGGCATGTGTCATGATGCCTGGCTAATTTTTTCTTGTATTTTTAGTAGAAATGGGATTTTGCCATGTTAACCTGGCTGGTGTTGAATTCCTGACCTCAAGTTATCTGCCTGCCTGGGCCTCCTAAAGTGCTGGGATTACAGGCGTGAGCCACCACACCTGGCCCAGCCATTAAATTTTAACACATGAATTCTGAGACATTTAGACCTTAGTGGTGAGAGTAAAATAAAACAAGTTGAAACAGAAAAGCTTAATTACTCACAGGCTTTTGTTAAAAGACCTGTTGAATGACACCTTTTGGTTATTAGGAAATTGAACCCAGGAGGCAGGAGTGAAATTCAAGACACAATGCTGAGTAAAGAAACTGGCGTGACTGGGTGTGGTAGCTCACACCTGTAATCCCAGCACTTTTGGGAAGCTGAGGTGGGAAGATCCCTTAGAGCCTAGGAGTTCGAGACCAGCCTGGGCAACATAGGAAGACCCCTGTCTCTATTAAAAAAGAAAGAAAGGTGCAAACATGTTTATAAATCTACTTGAACAAAAAAAATGAGGAGGCTTAGAACTCCCACTGGAACTAAAATATTACGGACTAATAACATGAAAGATGGGAGAACTGGAGAGAAATAATCTAAGTTTCTCATATTTTTAAGAAAGATAAATAAAATGAGTTTTAAACTTTGTAAAGTCAAGAATTTAATTTCTCCTTCCTTTCCCTCTTTTCTTTCTTTTCTTTTTCCTTCCTTCCTTCCTCCTTCCTTCCTTCCTTCCTTCCTTCCTTCCTCCTTCCTTCCTTCCTTCTTTCCTTCCTTCCTTCCTTCCCTCCCTCCCTCCTCCCTCCTTCTTTCTTTCTCTCTCTCTCTCTTTCTTTATTTCTTTCTGATACAGAGTCTTGCTCTGCCACCCAGGCTAGAGTGCGATCATGGCTTACTGCCGCCTTGACCTTCTGAGCTCAAGGGATCTCCCTGCCTCAGTCTCCTGAGTAGCTACAGGTGTGTGCCATCACATCTGGCTAATTATTTTTTCAATTTTGGTAGAGATAGGGTCTTGCTATGTTGCCCAGGCTGGTCTCAAACTCCTGGCCTCAAGTGATCCTCCTGCCTCAGCTTCCCAAAGTGCTGAGATTATAGATGTGGGTTCCCAAGTCTGAATTTAAACTAAACAGGTAGAAATAGAACATATCATTTCCATACCAGTAAGGGAGGTAGAAGAGAATAAAGAAATCTTGGCTGATCCTATAGAAAGCTTAAAAGGATGTAAAAAGAAGCAAAAGGAAGCCAGGCATGGTAACATGGGTGTATAGTCCCGACTACTTGGGAGCCTGAGGGGGGAGGATCCCTTGACCTAGAAGCTTGAAGTTGCAGTGAGCTATCGTCACACCACTACACTCCAAACTGGCCAACAGAGTGAGACCTTGTCTCTAAAATAAATAAATAAATAGATAAGCAAAAGAAAACCATGGCTAATAAAAAGTGCAAAATAAAGAGATAGAAATGTAAAAAATATTCAGCAATCTCCATAAATGTGAACAGTGTAAATATGTTTATAAAAGACAGAGACTTTCGGCTGGTCGTGGTAGCTCACACCTGTAATCCCAGCACTTTGGGAGGCCAAGGTGGGCAGATCACCTGAGGTCATGAGTTCAAGACTAGCCTGGCCAAAATAGCCAAATCCCATCTCTACTAAAAATACAAAAATTAGCCGGGCATGGTGGCTCATGCCTGTAATCCTAGCTACTCAGAGGCTTAGGCAGGAGAATCACTTCAACCTGGGAGGCGGAGGTTGCAGTGAGCCAAGATCGCGCCACTGCACTCTACCCTGGGCAACACAGCAAGACTCCATCTCAGAAAAAAGAATAATAATAAAATAAAATAAAAAACAAATAAAGGAATACCTAGAACTGGGTGTGGTGGTATGAACCTGTAATTCCAGCCATTTGGTAGGCCGAGGCAGGAAGATTAATTGAGCCCAGGAATTCAAGTCCAGCCTGGGCAACATAGCAAGGCTCTATCTCTTAAAACACAAAGTTCAGGTGCAGTGGCTCACGCCTGTAATCCCAGCACTTTGGGAGGCTGAGGTGGGAGGATCGATCGCCTGGGTCCAGGTGGTCGAGGCTGCAGTGAGCCGAGATCATGCCACCACACTCTAGCCTGGGTGATAGAATGAGACCCTATGTCAAACAACAACAAAACAAAAACACCTGGAACTTACACATTAGACCACACATTGGACCACTAAAGAAGAGTCAATACATGTTAAAGAGGACATATTATAAACTAACAAAGACTTCCCTTTGGCCAAAACTTCAGTCAGCCTCCTCTGAGTCCTCCGCCTCCATAGGCCTGACCTCAGGTTCTCTCTCTTTCTTTGTAGAATCCAGTTTGAGCAAATGACCTGCTAAGTCAGTTTAACAAAATCTAGGCCAGGCACTGTGGCTTGTGCCTGTAATCCTAGCACTTTGGGATGCCAAGGTGGGTGGATCAGCCTGGGCAACATGGCAAAAACCCATTTCTACAAAAAATACAAAAAAATTAGGACGCATGCCTGTGGTCTCAGCTACTCAGAGGCTGAGGCAGGAGGATCGCCTGAGCCCAGGTAGTCGAGGCTGCAGTGAGCCGAGAACGTGCCACTGCACTCCAGCCTGGGTGATAGAGTGAGACCTTGTCTCAAAAAGAAAAAGAAAGAAAGAAAGAAGGAAAGAAAGAAAGACAGGCCAGTCTCAACCTTGGTATCTGACCCCCCTTGATATCTTATCACCCTGGCCTGCCTTCAGCAATAATGCTACCAGTCAGTTTAGCCAGAACAGAAGCGCTTTTATCCTCGATGTTTCTTTGTATTAGTTTTCCATCCACTGACACCCAACCCCCGACTCCTTGGTTATAGATCCCCACTTGTTCTTGTTGGAGTTGGAATTGAGTTCCCTCTCTCCCCCACTACAAGACCCCATTACAGAGGTCCCTATACCTATCACCATAGCTCACCTTGGATAAAACCTGCCTTGCCATCTTTAACAAGTGTCATGAATCTTTTTTTTTTTTTTCATTTTTTCTTTAGCAAGACTTAGTGCAATAAAATATAAAATCACTATCAAAAAGAGAACTCCTAAATCCTACGTGTTTGTAATTTAAAATATGCTTACATTAATTATTGGGACAATTTGGGAAACTTAATATGGACTATATATTATACAGTATATTAAATAAAAATTATAGGAGCCCATTATTGTGGACAAAGTTCCTGCGCTAACAGACCAGATTGAAAATCAACATGGAGTCACCCACGCTACAGTTCCATTTTCACCACCCATACTAAGCTGTTGGTTGACCTTTGAAGAAATCAGAAGGAAGGGATAGTGGATTTCCTAAACAGACCAGTTTAAATCTTTAATTGATATAATAAAGTCCTTACACAAAAAAGTAGCCTAAAATAATCTGCTGTTAACTAATCAGTTATTTTTATTTTGTTCTGTCTTCCTTTCCCTGCCTTACAAGAAACAGTAATTTGATTTTATTTTAATGAATTTATTTATTTGGAGATGGAGTCTCGCTCTGTCACCCAGGCTGTAGTGCAATGGTGCAATGTCAGCTCACTGCAACCTCCACCTCCCAGGTTCAAGCGATTCTCTTGTGTTAGTTCAAGATTCACTTGAACCTGGGAGGCGGAGGTTGCAGTGAGCTGAGTTTGCACTACTGTAATCCAGCCTGGGCGAGATTCAGTCTAAAAAAGAAAAGAAAAAGAAGAAAATCTACAAATAAATGAACTGCACAGTCCAAACCTGTGTTGTTCAAGGCTCAACTGTAATGCACTCTTTGTTCTTTGTATCTGCTTTCTTCAGCCCTTCTCTGTCTCTGTGGCCAGTCTCCATGGCCAGGTGTGGTGGCTCATGCCTGTAATTCCAGCGCTTTGGGAGACTGAGACAGGAGGACTGCCTAAGCTCAGGAGTTCAAGACCAGCCTGGGCAACAAAGTAAGACCTCATCTCTACCAAGAAAAAAAAAAACCAACCAGGTATGATGGTATTGCATGCCTGTAGTCCCAGCTACTGGGGAGTACTGAGGAGGCTGAGGTGGGAGGATCACTTGAGCCCAGGAGATCAAGGTTTCAGTGAGCTGTGATTGTGTCACTGCACTCCAGCCTGGGTGACAGACACCCTGTCTAAAAAAAAAAAAAAAAAAAGCCAACCTTCTCTGCTCAGCTCATTATATCACTTTTATTCTATTTTATGGAATTAAGTGTTGCCTGATTCTAGAATCACACGTAAAGGCAATTGAGATATTTATTATAAATTTATTGTAATTTTCTTTTGACATGTATAAATATTAAGTATCTTGTGTATGATCATGTGGCCTCCATTTTTGTTGAGATGCAATTACTCTGTTCTAGTATAATTATTCTCAAATGTTTTTATTTCGGTGTTACCACCCAACAGATTCTTCTTCCTTGCCGCACAGAAAAAGCCAGTATATTGAAACAGAAGGTGCTGCAGTAGAGAAAGAGTTTAATAATCATAGGGTGCTGAGCAAGGAGGACCGGAGATGTTCTTCAAATCCATCTCATCAAGAAATCAGAGGCTAGGGTTTTAAGGACAATTTGACAGTCAGGGGACAACTAGGGAATTAGTGCTGCTGATTGGCTGGGGATGAAATAATAGGAATGTTTAAACTGTTTTGGTGTGCTAAGTCAGTTTCTGGGTGGGGTCACAGGACTGGTGGAGTCAGTCTCTTGGTGTGGGTCATGGGTCTCAGTGAAGTCATTTGGTCTGCCAGAATGCAAAAGTGTGAGAAATATCTCAGACCAGCCTTAGGTTTACAATAGTGATGTTATCTATAGGAACAACTAGTGAAGTTACAAATCTTGTGACCTCCAGCAGTTACTTAGAAATCTATATGACCTCTGAGCAGTAAGCAATTATAGAAAAGCAAGTAAGCCTACAGTTTAGCATAATTCAGACCCCTCCCATGATTCTAGCTTTACAAAGGCAGTTTCAGTTCCAAACACGATGGGGGTTAGTTTTGGGAAAGGATTATTATCAACCTCATCCTTCTTTTCTTTTCTTTCTTTTCTCTCTCTCTCTCTTTTTTTTTTTTTTGTAGAAACAGGGTCTCACTCTGTTGCCCAGGCTGGTCTCAAACCCCTGGCCTCAAGTGATCCTCCAGCCTCGGCCTCCCAAAGTGCTTAGATTACAGGCATGAGTCACTGCGCCAGGCTAATCCTTGCTTTAAGGTTAAACTATAAACAAAATTCTTCCCATAGTTAGCTTGGCCTATGCCCAGGAATGAGCAAGGGCAGTTAGCTTGTGAGGTTAGAAGCAAGATGAAGTCAGTTATATTGCATTTCTCTCACTGTTATAAGTTTTGCAGAGGTGGTTTTATTGGCATCCTTTTACATACACTGCTTTTGAGGATTCCAAAGAGCTTTTGCATTTATGGGTTATATATAACCATATTTACTAAGTTAAAAGTTAAAATTGAATATGTTTTAGAAATATTTATTTAGGCTGGGCGCGGTGGCTCATGCCTGTAATCCCAGAACTTTGGGAGGCTGAGGCTGGCAGATCACAAGGTCAGGAGATCAAGACCATCCTGGCCAACATAGTGAAACCCTGTCTTTACTAAAAATATAAAAATTAGCAGGGCGTGGTGGGACACGCCTATAGTCCCAGCTACTCGGGAGGCTGAGGTAGGAGAATTGCTTGAACCCGGGAGACAGAAGTTGCAGTGAGTCAAGATCGCGCCATTGCACTCCAGCCTCGCAACAGAGGGAGACTCCGTCTCAAAACAAACAAACAAACAAAAAAAGAAATATTTATTTATTTAAAAATAACTAGTTTCCAAAAAAACTTCATGAGAAGAACTGCATTGTTTACATTTTTGCAATTCTCTCAATATCTGACTAATGAAAGTAGCTGGATTCTCATAGCTGCTTCTGCATTCATGTTGCTGTTATGTTGTTTGGGTTGAAGCATATGAAGAAAACCCATCCTCACACAGCTGTAAAAGGACGCGGGGGGAGTATTTTCATAGTTTTTTCAGATATTGAGGATACAACCGTCCGTTGGTATCCATAGAGGATTCATCCAGAACCTCCTGTGGATACCAAAATCTCAGGATGCTCAAGTCCCTGATATAAAATAGTGTAGTACTTACATATGACCAACAAATATCTGTATGTATACTTTTATTTATTTATTTAGAGACAGAGTCTTGCTCTGTCGCCCAGGCCGGAGTGCAGTGGCAGAATCGCAGCTCACTGCAACCTCCGCCTCCTGGGTTCAAGTGATTCTCCCGCCTCAGCCTCCCGAGGAGCTGGAATTACAGGCACACACCATCACGCCTGGCTAATTTTTGTATTTTTGTAGAGATGGGGTTTCACCATGTTGGCCAGGCTGGTGTTAAACTCCCAACCTCAGGTGATCCGCCCACCTCAGCCTCCCAAAGTGCTGGGATTACAGGCATCAGCCACCTCACCCAGCCCTGTCTGTATACTTTAAATTATCTCTAGATTATTTATAATATGTAATACAATGTAAATAGCTGTATAGTTGTTATACTATATTGTTTAGGAAAAATGATAAGAAAAAAGAGTCTGTACATGTTCAATACAGAAGCAATATTTTGTCTGAATATTCTTCATGCATGGTTAGTTGAATCCATGGATGCAGACCCCTTTGGTTACAGAGAACTGACTGCACTCATTTTCTGTAACAAAATGCACGAGTGATAGTTTCTTTTTTTTTTTTTTTTCTTTTTTTTGAGACGGAGTCTCGCTCTGCCGCCCAGGCTGGAGTGCAATGGCCGGATCTCAGCTCACTGCAAGCCCCGCCTCCTGGGTTTACGCCTTTCTCCTGCCTCAGCCTCCCAAGTAGCTGGGACTACAGGCGCCCGCCACGTCGCCCGGCTAGTTTTTTGTATTTTTTAGTAGAGATGGGGTTTCACCGTGTTAGCCAGGATGGTCTCAATCTCCTGACCTCGTGATCCTCCCGTCTCGGCCTCCCAAAGTGCTGGGATTACAGGCTTGAACCACCGCGCCCGGCCGAGTGATAGTTTCTTAAAAGTTACTTGCAAGGTAGAATTTGAAATAATGAGTATTTTGTACTGTATTACATTTAAATCTTTTTTTTTTTTTTTGAGACAGTGTCTCACTCTGTTGCCCAGGCTGGAGTGCAGTGGTATGATCTCGGCTCGCAACCTCTGCCTCCCAGGCTCAGGTAATCCTCCCACTTCCTGAGTAGCTGGAATTACAGGCATGTGCTACTGAGACTGGCTGTGTCTGTTTGTTTTTAAAATAAACAATATATATCTCAATTGTTTTTTTCTGGTTATAAAGGTAATAGATGCTTGTTACATGACATTCAAACCCCACAGAACTGTATAAAGTAGAAATTGAGAGTCCTGCGTAATCCCACCCCTCCCTCATACTCTTTGGCTTAAGTGTCTTCAATTTTTCACGCATGTGTGTGTGCACATATGGTTACTTCTCTGCAATTTTCTCCTTTTATTTATTATATAACTTTTTTTTTTTTGAGACAGGGTCTCATTCTCTCACTCTGTCACCCAGGCTGTAGTGCAATGGTGTGATCTCAGCTCACTACTACCTCTGCCTCTGAGTTCAAGCAATCGTCTCACCTCAGTCTCCCGAGTAGCTGGGACCACAGGTGCATTCCACCATGCCCAGCTAATTTCTGTATTTTTTGTAGAGACTAGGTTTCACCATTTTGCCCAGGCTGGTCTCAAACTCCTGGACTCAAGCAATCTACCCTCCTCAGCCTCCCAAAGTGCTGGGATTACAGGTGTTAGCCATCACACCTGGCACACAGAACATCTTTTGATGTCAACAAATATTGACCTACCTCATTTTTTTATTTTTTTGATGTCTTCCTTATATTTTATTCCATTCTTTTAATTAAATAATTTATTTTTATTTTTTGTTATTTTTATTATTTTTTGAGACAGAGTTTCACTCTTCTGCCCAGGTTGGAGTACAGTGGTGCAATCTTGGCTCATTGCAACCCCTGCCTCCCGGGTTCAAGCGATTGTCCTGCCTCAGCCTCCCCAGTAGCTGGGACTACAGTTGCCTGCCTCCACACCCAGCTAATTTTTGTACTTTCAGTAGAGATAGGGTTTCGCCACGTTGGCCAGGCTGGTCTCAAACTCCTGACCTCAGGTGATCCACCTGCCTCAGTCTCCCAAAGTGCTGGGATTATAGGCATGAGCCACCGCACCCGGCCCATTCTTTTTATTTTTTTACGTTAAATTAAATTAAATTATTATTTTTTTTAGAGGTGGTATCTTGCTGTGTTGCCCAGGCTGGTCTCAAACACCTGGCCTCAACCAATCCTCCCACCTTGGCCTCCCAAAGTGCTGGGATTTCAGGTGTGAGCCACCATGCCTGGCCTCATTCTATGTCTCAAATCCAACACCCTCACCCATTGTCCAACACTTCATAAACATACCACAAATCAAAATCTCACAAGGATAACTATTTAAATCATTTTACCTTCTTCTTTCCTCGCTCAAAAGGAATGCCCTGCACCATTAGATTATTGTTAATGCCTTTTGGAAAACAGTACAAAAAATAATTAATACTTTGTTTTTTATTAATAGTACACTTTAGATTTACAGACTAATTGAGCAAAATAATACAGAGTTCCATATACCCATCCTACTACCCTAGCCCATCCTTCATAGTCTCTCCTATTAATATTTTACCGTGTTATACTTATTGAAATTGATGAAAAAACATTGATATATATTATTAACTATAGTCCATAGTTTACATTAAGGTTCGTTGTGTTATACAGTTCTAGGGGTTGTGACAATGTAATAACATGTAACCACCATTACATTTCCTTCCCCTTCCCCTTCTCCTTCCCCTTTTCCTTCCTTCCTTCCTTCCTTCCTTCCTTCCTTCCTTCCCTCCTTCCCTCCTTCCTCCCTCCGTCCCTCCCTCTCCCCTCTCTCTCTCTTTCATTCTTTCTTTTCTTCTTCTTGTTTGAGACAGGGCCTTATTTTGCCACCTATGCTGGAGGGTGGTGACACAAATATGGCTGCGGTGTCAACCTCCTGGCCTTAAACGATCCTCCCTTCTTGACCTCCTTTAATGCTGGGATTACAGGCATGAGCCATCATGCCTGGCTAATCCACTGTTTTGAAATATCTGTTGACACATTCATTTCCCATGTTTCTCAGTGGACTGAGGTCCTCTCAGGAAAGGAACATGCCCTCTTGTCCATCCCTTGGTTAGGACTGGCATGTCACAGGGGCTCAGTAAACTGGTGCCATGTAGGCCAGGTACAGTGGCTCACACCTGTAATCTCAGCACTTTGGGAGGCCAAGGCGGGTGGATCATTTGAGGTCAGGAGTTCAAAACCAGCCTGGCCAACATGGCTAAACCCCATAAAAAAAATTTACAAAAACTTAGCCAGGCATAGTGGCACATGGCTATAATCCCAGCTACTCTGGAGGCTGAGACAGGAGAATTGGTTGAACCTGGGAGGTGGAGGTTGCAGTGAGCCGAGAGCACGCCATTGCACTCCAGCCTGGGTGACAGGGCAAGACTCTGTCTCAAAACAAAACAAAACCAACAACAACAATAAAAACTGGTGCTTTATAAGACATGAATGATGTGATAATATTAACACCACTAGCAACAGATCCCCTCAATGTGTGCCAGGTACCATTCTAAGCATTTTATTTGCATGAGTTCATTTAATTCTCAGAATTACCCTAGGAGTAGGTGCTGTTATTATCCACATTTTGCAGATGAGGAAACTGAGGCTCAGAGAGGTTAACTACTGACTTGCCCAGGCAATGAGACCTTGAATCATACAAATTATCTCTGCAAATTGGATGAAATCTGTATACTCTAGGAATCTGCTGCAATATGATAATGTTGCAACTGGTTCTTTTTTTTTTTTTTGAGATGGAGTCTTGCTCTGTCAACAGGCTGGATGGAGTGCAGTGGAGCAATCTCGGCTCACTGCAACCTCCGCCTCCCAGGTTCAAGTGATTCTCCTGCCTTAGCCTCCCAAGTAGCTGGGACTACAGGTGCCACCACCACACCTGGCTAATTTTCTTTTTTTTTTTTTTTTTCAGTAGAGATGGGGTTTTACCATGTTGGCCAGGATGGTCTTGATCTCTTGACCACGTGATCCACCCGTCTCGGCCTCCTAAAGTGCTGGGATTACAGGCATGAGCCACCACTCCTGGCCAGCACCTGGTTCTTTTTAATGGCTTTTAATCATTTCCTGTGGCCCCAACTCTGGCTCTCTGGTTTTTAACTGGATTAAGCTATGTTGCTTAGGCTGGCCTCAAACTCCTGGGCTCAAGCAATCCTCCTGCCTCAGCCTTCCCAGTAGCTGAGATTACAGGTGCATGCCACTGCAAATGGCTCTTGGCTCCCTAGTTTTATTAATATTAGGACTTTTTAAGAATATTAGTATTTTTTAGGATTAACTTAAGCGATGAGAGAAAACTTCAAGAAATTAAATAGTATTTCAAAATCTTTCAAATTTGCTTCTCAATCCCATTGATGTCCACTTTCCAAAGCTAAAATCAGAATAGATTTTGTGCTCTTTTATTGGAGGGGTCTGGGGGGTTGGATACCCTACATGATGACTCAGGTAAATGAATGCTGTTGTCCCTGTAGCACCCTACCCTCAGTGCAGGCTTGTGAAGGTGGGCTTGGACTTGGCCATTGTCTTAGTTCAGGATGCTATAACGAAAATATCACAGATTGGGTGATATTAAAAAACAGAATTGGCTGGGTACGGTGGCTCACACCTGTAATCTCAGCACTTTAGGAGGTAGAGGTGGCCGAAGCACTTTAGGAGTTCGAAACCAGCCTGATCAACATGGTGAAATCCCATCTCTACTGAAAACACAAAAATTAGCTGGGTGTGGTGGCAGGTGCCTGTAGTCCCAGCTACTCAGGAGGCTGAGGCAGGAGAATCACTTGAAGCTGGGAGGCAGAGATTGCAGTGAGTCGAGATCATGCCACTGCACTCCAACCTGGCGACAGAGCAAGACTTCATCTCAAAAAAAAAAAAAAACAAAAAAAAACAAAAACTACCTGGGCATGGTGGTGCACACCTGTAATCTCAGCTACTCAGGAGGCTGAGGCAGGAGAATTGCTTGAACCTGGGAGGTGGAGGTCACAGTGAGCTGAGATCATGTCACTGTACTCCAGACTGGGTGACAGAGTAAGACTCCATCTAAAAAAAAAAAAAAGAAAGAAAGAAAAAAAATTCAGTCCATAGCAGCCACCAAGTGTGAGTTGGGTCCGGCTGTGGGCAGTAGAGAACCTGTTTGGTGGAGTGAGGGCACAATGCAAGGGCACAGAGGCAGTGACAATTCAGGAGAATGTTACATTTAGGGATCCTGGGGAGGGGGAAATAGCAGAAGAGAAGAGAGGAGAGGGAGGTGGAGGCCATGGACTGTTAGAAGTTGTTCAGAGTTGATTGTGTATGGCGTGGGAAGCTCCTGTGGGTATCTGAGCTGTGGAGTAGCTGCTCAGGATTGGGCTTTAGGAGGACAGTGCTGGAAGCAGCAGGTAGGGCAGATTGGGTGGGGGAGGGGACACAGACAGCTGGCAGGGAAATAAGTTTGGAGATGACCATAAATAGCTCTGCTGTCAACACCTCTCCCACAACTCTCTCCTCCTCCTATTCTCCGATTTCTAATAATGGCTGTGCCATTCTTCCAGCCCCAGGGATGGAAGTCTGAGTCACTCTGACTCCTCCCCCGGCCATGCCCCTTGTCCAACCAGCTACAATTCCTGCTGATTCTATCTCTTCTACACCATCTCTGGAGTCCTGCCTCTCTTGGGGATTCCGCCAGCACCCTGTGTCAGGCCTGTCCCTGGCTCAGGAACTCGTCTCCCTTCCCCAGGCTCGATCCCAATACCCTCTCACCACTGTTGCCAGATGTTACCGTCTGCCTATTGCACACCACAAAATGAATGTCCTGGAGTGTTGGCTGGATGAAATGTGAGTACCCGCGGGATTCACTCCTGTAATGCCAGCACTTTGGGAGGCCAAGGTGGGAGGATCACTTGAGCCTAGGAGTTCCAGAACAGCCTGGGAAACATGCTGAAACCCTGTCTCTACATAAAATACAAAAATTAGCCTGGCATGCACCTGTAGTCCCAGCTACTCAGGAAACTGAGGTGGGAGAATCACTTGAGCCCGGGAGGTCGAGGCTGCAGTGAGCTGAGATTGCACCACTGCACCATTGCACTCCAGCATGGGCAACAGAGTGAGACCCTGTCTCAAAAAAAAGAAAGAAAAGAAAGAAAAAGGCTGGCGCAGTGGCTTGTGCCTGTAATTCCAGCTACTTGGGAGACTGAAGCAAGAGAATCACTTGAACCTGGGAGGCGGAGCTTGCAATGAGCCGAGATCACACTGCTGCACTCCAGCCTATCTCAAAAAAAAAAAAAAAAAAAAAAAAAGGGGGCTGGGCACGGTGGCTCATGCCTGTAATCCCAGCATTTTGGGAGGCCAAAGCGGGCTGATCACCTGAAGTCAGGAGTTCAAGACCAGCCTGGCCAACATGGTGAAACCCCCGTCTCTACTCAAAATACAAAAATTAGCTGGGCATGGTGGTGCGTACCTGTAATCCTAGCTACTTGAGAGGCTGAGACAGGAGAATTGCTTGAACCTGGGAGGCAGAGGTTGCAATGAGCCGAGATCCCGCCACTGCACGCCAGCCTGGGCAACAGAGCAAGACTCTGTCTCCAAAGAAAAAAGAAAAAGAAATGTGAGTCCCTGACCACTCCCAGCTGTCCTGTCCAGCCTCCCCCCAGACCTTAGAGCTCTTTGAAGAGGCAGCTAGATGGATGCTCCTTCCCCAGGCTCTCCAGGGGCTCCTGCACCCAAGGTGCTTTTCTCCTTGCCAGATGCTTCAAGTGTCATCTACACTCCTCTTGGGACACCTTCTTTCTCTCTCTCTCTTTTTTTTTTTAAATAGAGATTAAGTTCTCACTCTGCTGCCCAAGCTGGTCTCAAACTCCTGAGTTCAAGGGATCCTCCTGCCTTGGCCTCCCAAAGTGCTGGTATTACAGGAGTGAGCCACCACACCCAGCAGACACTTTCCTCTTGTGCCTGCGTTTATGGTGATTGTATACATGTGTGTCTGGCTCCCAGCGGGTAGGGACGGAGTAATACAAATTTTTGTGCCTCCACAGGGAACTTGCACATGACCTAAATTCAACGACAAATTAGGGTTTGATTGAAAATGTGGAGGGGTGGAAATTTTCAATTCCACTGACCCCAAATGGAGGATCTGAGCCCCTTTCCTTTAAACACCATCTTTCTCTGCAGCAGCTTTCAGGGCCAATAGTTACCATCACCAGGAATTCCAGACCAGCACAATAAATAGGGGCTGTAGTTTCTCCCTCTTTCTCCTTAAAAAAGTAATAGAAAAAAAATTAGCCAGGCATGGTGATGGTGGCATGTTCTTGTAGTCCAAGCTACTCAGGAGGCTAAGGTGGGAGGATCACTTGAGCCCGGGAGGTTGAGGCTGCAGGGAGCCGTGATCACACCATTGCACTCCTGCCTGGGCAACAGAGTAAGACCCTGTCTTAGAAAAAAAAAACCAAAAAAACAAAAACCCAAAAAAACAGGATTGGAATTGATTTGAACTGGAGTTTTACTACTTCCCAGCAGTGCGACATTGAGCAAGTGTGGTAACCTCTATGAGCCAATGGAGCTGGCATCAGCTGCCTCACCAAACAGGGATTATATGGGAAAGGCTGGCATGGAGCTGGGGGTTGGGAGGCAGGCAGTTAGAGGCAGTTTAAAGATTTTGCTTTAATTGCCTCCAGCTGCTGCTGTGCTTACAAGGAACACAAGTGCTCCCTCTCTGATCCCTCAGCAGGCAAAGGCCAGACTCTGGAACACACCTACAGTGCTGCCTCTGGCCAGGCCTCTGAGATACCAGTCCACCATGCAGAGGAAGGGGCAAGTCCTTGGTGGGGAGAGGAGGGCAGTAATTGCATTACCACCATTTCAGAGGTGGTGGTGTGGGTGGCTGACATACATAAGTCTCATTATTTGGACCAGAAGGATCTTCAGGGGTCCAGTCTTCCAGTTTACAGGTGTGGACATTGAGATCCAGGCACCTGATAATACCAGGCTGGCAGGAAAGTCAAATGCCAGAGGCTTCCATGGTCTCTACTTGTGTTTGGAGCAACAGAATTCTGAACAGAGTCAAAGGGATAAGGGGTCTTTTCTGGCACAAGCTGGCCCAAGAGCAGGCCTCTGACAGAGGTCTCAGACTCTGGGGGGCCCAAAAGCAGCTCTCCCTTGGGCTCAGCCTTCTGGATCCTAGGGCCAGAGCAGTAGCTCTGCCGGCTAGGACTTGGTGAGGGGAGCTTTGAAGTCACTAGTTGAAGGTCACCTTCCTGGCCCAGCTCCACCTGGCAATGTTGACTGTGAGGCAGTGGAGGGGAGGGCTGAGAACACAGAAGAGAAAGGTTGCTCCTATTTGGAATGAATTAGTGTGACTGGGAAAGTGGAGAAGGGAAAGAGGTCAGATTTTTCAAAATAAAACCCAGCCCTCAGCTAATGTCTTAGTTTAAGAAAACAGATGAAGAAAGAAACTTTGTGGCAGAACTAATTACAACCGTCTTTTGTGGCCAGATGCAATGGCTCACACCGGTAATCCCAGTGCTTTGGGAGCCCTAGGCGGGAGGATCATCTGAGCTTAACAGCTGGAGACCAGCCTGGGCAACATAAACATAGTGAGACCCCCCCATCTCTACTTTTAATTAAAAACAAAAAACAAAAAACAAAAAAACCATCTTTTCTATGCAAACAGGAAAAAAATGGAACTGTTGTCTACTGTGGCTGCTTGATTACTCTAGGGTCTCAGAATACCCCAAAATGCAGGCCTCAGGAGCAGCTCTCTCTGACCCTCTCCCTCCCTCCTGTCTTTGGCCCCTCACTCTCCCCGGAGGCCAGCCATAGAAACTAGAATCCTTCTTCCTCAATGCAGGTCATAGAAACCAGAGCCCTTCTCCCCCAAAGCCAGATATTGAACCCAAAAATATTACTCTAACTTTCTCCCACACGTTTCTGGGTAAAAACTGGCCATAAATAAATTATCTGACCTACCTTGTTTGCTTGCAGGTCCTAAGACCCCTCCATCCCAGAGAGAGTCCTGCCCCATACTCAGAAGGAAGGAATGCTGCAGAGAGAGGCCAAGAATCTACACGGACAGGCCTTGCTGGGTTTCCCCACTCAGGTTATTGGCCTTCTGGTCCAATTATATTTCTTTCTTCGGTTTTTTTTGTTTGTTTGTTTTTGTTTTTGAGACTCAGTCTGGCTCTGTTGCCCAGGCTGGAGTGCAGTGGCATGATCTCAGCTCACTGCAACCTCTGCCTCCCAGGTTCAAGTGATTCTCCTGCCTCAGCCTCTAGAGTAGCTGGGATTACAGGCGCGCCACCATGCCCGGCTAATTTTTGTATTTTTAGTAGCGATGGGGTTTTCATTATGTTAGCCAAGCTGGTCTCGAACTCCCGACCTCAAGTGATCCGCCTACCTCGACCTCCCAAAAGTTCTAGGATTACAGGTGTGAGCCACCGCGCCCGGCCCATCGTGGGATTTCAACTCTCTACACCAGCTGGACGTGACAGCGGACTCGAGGAGGCGCAGGTGCCGGTGGTCTTGGCTCAAGAATGCAGCAGCCGTGCTGGGCTAATGCGCCTTGGAGGTTCCGCCCTGCAGGCGAGGGAAGCAAGGGTTCGCTCAGATTGACCTTTGGGTTTAAGCTAAAGCGTCAGTAACTGACATCCAGGTTTACATGGGGCATCCTGGAGAGGGTCAGCCTCGCAAGCGGTTCTGCTAATCACCCAGCCCCGATTCCGCTAGCGGGTCCCGGTGGGTCTCACGCCTGTAGCTCCTGCTGAGCCGGGCTTTCAGCGGCGCCCAGAGAAGCACCGGCCGGGCCTGGCAGCTGGGTCCCGGCTTCCGCGGGACACTGGAGGCGTCGGAGGCCCTGGCCCCGCCTCCTCCCCGGCAAGGCCCAATGGGGCGGCGGGCCCGGCAGCCCCGCCCCGGTGGTGTCCGCGCGGCCCGCGCCCGCCAGGCCCAGCGTTAGCCCGAGGCAAGGCAGCTGGGAGGAGTGACGCGCGCTCGGACCTCTCCCGCCCTGCTCGTTCGCTCTCCTGCTGGGATGGCCGGCTACCTGCGGGTCGTGCGCTCGCTCTGCAGAGCCTCAGGCTCGCGGCCGGCCTGGGCGCCAGCGGCCCTGACAGCCCCCACCTCGCAAGAGCAGCCGCGGCGCCACTGTGAGTGCCGCGCGGAGGGTCCTGGCGGGCGCGCGCCCCCAGCTGCGACGTGGCGGATTACCAGGCTGGGGCCGGGGAGTGCGACCAGCCAGCCCGCAGCCAGGGGACGGCGGGGTCGGGCGCTCAAAGGGCCAGGGGGCAGCTTCGCTCCGCGCTCCCCCGCCTGGCGCTTCCTGGCCGGGCCAGGCGCTGGGGTGGGGACTTGAGGGACGGTGGCAACTGGTGGCCCGGGCGACGGCCAGTTCTGCGCGGGCGGGGGCTCGGGGCTGTCGCGCGCCCCTAGGTATTTCGGGAGGGGGTCCTGAGAGTGTCCCGCACCCGAAGGGTGGCCTGCCCGCCCTGCGCCCCTGGAACGAGACTAGCACCCGCTGGGGGCTGGAGCACCCCGCGCGCTCCCCTGGCGAGAGGGAGGGTCGTGGCGCGGCCCCTGCTCAGACAAAGACTGGGAGGCGGGAGGCATGCACTTCCCCTTCCTTTTCAGCCAGGCGCGCGCTGATACCAGGCCCACGTCAGCTATTTTTGGAGCCTTTTACACAGCTGGAGGAGCGTCCTTTTTAATTTTCCCCTTTTGTTTGGCCGCCCCCACCCCCACCCCTTCGCCTTCATCGCTGCACTTGAGGCTCCATCCTGGGGCCTCTCCTTGACTTGACCTGCCTTGGCAGGCACATGCCCTCCCTGCCTGGCTCACTCGCCGCAGAGACCTGGCAGCCCGCGCAAAATGTCACTTTGCGGAATTGTTCCCACGGCTTCTGGGTACCCTTAGCTCCCTGCTTAGGAGAGAAGACAGTAGTCAGGTCGTGATAAGCAAGACTTAGCCCGAGCCTCCGTTACCAACGCAGGCTGCCTTGCCTGGCATGTGGGCATCGGCCTGCCCCCTCACCCTGGCTACCCAACACAGCTACAAAAGGCAGGGAGCAATGTAGGTCCCTTGGCCCTGTCCGATGCCTGTTGTCATGGAAACCCCTATCCTAATCTGGCCAGGAGCCCCTTGCAGTGAGCCAGGAGAGTGAGGAAGAGGGGGTGGAGCCCGCCGGCCCTGGCCTGGCCGGAGGAGGTAATGGTTAACCGGATTGTGGGAGCAGCTGACTAGAGCTGGGGGGTAGGGAGGCTTGGGCCCCAGTCCTGCCTCCCCTGCCAAGGAGAAAGGGGCATGTCTGCTTTTGCACCTCTGGGAATCTGTCTCAGGGATCAGCCCAGCAAGTCCCAGGTTCCAAGTGCCCCAGGCCCCTAAGATTCCCATATAGCACACCACCTTCAGCAAAAATACGGTGGAAGTGAGCTACAAACTTTAATTCTCCCTTCTTTTCTGCCTTGATGGTAAAAAAAGAAACAAAACAACACAACACAAACAGGAACACAAAGCCCCTTTTAAGGGTCCTGAATTTGGATGCAGGAAAAGCAGTCAGTTGTGGGTCCTTCTAGAAGTCCCCATGTGGGTTGGTTATGAATGGGGAAATTGCTTGGTTTTTGAGTTGGACATCAGACTCTACAGTTGCGACTCTGCCAGCTTGTTACCTGGCAACACAGCTGGAGACAGAATACTTGGCATTCCTCTTGATGACAAGGAAAGAATATTTTTGGGCTAAAAGAGCCCCGTGTCTTTGCTGCCTGGTTATTCCTGCATACATCTTTTCCTATTTTGCAACGCCATAGGTTTCCAGCGACTGCTGGTGATGTTTCTGGTAAGTTAGAGCTTGGGGCAGTGGGGGCCAGTTCTGTGAACCGCCCGGTGGGAGAATTACTTATCTAACCTTCCTTTACTCCACTCCTAACCCAGAAATTTCTTAATTCTTGCCCCTTAAGTGTGCAGATCTTTCTGCCATGTCAGATAAGGCCCTAGCTGCCCTGCCAGAGCTGATTTGGGTGGTTGTGTTTAGGCCTAGTAGGTACTGAGGAAAAGCCTCTTTGGAATGGCTGAGGCCTGCTCCCACATCTTCTGTGTGAAGTTGAGGGCTCTTGGGCTGGTTCCATTCAGGGTATGAGGTGCTGGAAACTGCTCTCGGATTACTGGAAGCTGGGGTCTATGGCCTTCCCTGGGATTTATACTCTGTAAACCCATGTTAAAAATACCAGCAGATTACAAATATTAGTACACTGTAGGTTGTAAGCTTCTCCAGGGCATGGGGCCCAGTGCTGGTGAGAGATGCCACCTGTGTACATCTGGTGCAGGCTGCTGGTAAGAATTCACTGGCCCCTGTGTGGCAATGCACACCAGATGAGTGAGAGGGGAGGAAGCACATCTAGTGAAACAGAAGGTAAGGGCCAGGGCAGCCCTGACCACAGATGGCGTTGACTTCAACTTGACCTTTATTTATGTCTTTGACAAAAGTAGTGTACTCCTACTTTGTGCCAGACACCATACTGGGTGCTGGGGATAGAGCTGGAAATGAAACCAGCAGAGACTCTTTCAAAACCCTTAGGAGCTCAAACTCTGATGTGGGAGGGGCAGACAGTAAACAAGATAGACTTTGACTAGCATGATATATGGGTACAAGAGCTAAGGAAGGCCAGGCACTGTGGCTCACACCTGTAATCCCAGTATTTTGGGAGGCTGAGGTGGGAGGATTGCTTGAGGCTGGGAGCTCCAGACCAGCCTGGACAATATAGTGAGACCCTGTCTCTACAAAAATAAAAATAAAATTAGCCAGGCACAATGGCGCGTGTCTGTAGTCTAGCTACTCAGGAGGATCACTTGAGCCCAGGAGGTCAAGGCTGCAGTGAGGTATGATTGTGCCACTGCACTCTACCCTGGGTGACAAAGCAAGACCCTGCCTCCCCTCCCCCCAAAAAAAGAGAAGAGCTAAGGAGAAAAAGACAAGAAAGGTATGTGCACAAAAGTTTGGATAGGGCAGCCAGAAAAGTCCTCACTGAAGGAATTGCTGAGGAGGGGAGGAAGCAGGCCATTTTCTGGAAGCAGGGGAAGAGGGACTTGCAGGTGTCAGGGGCATGATGGAGGAGCAGAGAGGATGGTGTGAAGGCTGGCTCAGCAGGCACCAGGTTGAGTGACGGGATGAGGTTCAGCAGTAGGGTCTGTAGAGGGCTCACAGGCCGTTTTTGAGAACGTTGGCTTTTACTTTGCAGGGTTTTGAGAGAAGTGCTGTGATCTGATTTCCATCTTATCAGGAGCATTGTAGCTTCAGGACCTGGCAAGAGAGGATGATGGCTTGGATCTGGATGGTGGCACTGGGGATGGTGAAGAAGTGGTTGGATTCTGGATATTTTGAAGGAAGAGCCAGTAGTGGGAAAAGGTTCCAGTTCAGGAGATTTTACATAACAATCTAGATACGCAGCAGGCACTCACTCATGGCAAGGATGGGCTTGTCTGAGGGTGGCTTCTGGTTTTGGTGGTTTGGATATGGATAGGAGAGAAGAGAAGGAATGAAGGATGACACCAAGGAAACTACTAGAGTTTGTTCCAAATTGGCTGTTCTGGCTGGATGGGGTGGCTCCCAGGACTTTGGGAGGCTGAGGCGGGTGGATCACTTGGGGCCAGCAGTTCGAGACCCGCTTGGCCACCATGGTGAAACCCCATCTCTACTAAAAATACAAAAATTAGCTGAGTGTGGTGGCGGGCACCTGTAATCCCAGCTACTCAGGAGGCTGAGGCAGGAGAATTGCTTGAACCTGGGAGGTGGAGGTTGCAGTGAGCCAAGATCATGCCACTGCCCTCCAGCGTGGGCGACGAGTGAGACTCCGTCTCAATACATACATACATACATACATACATAAAATAAATTATACAAAATTGCTGTCCAGCCTTCTTGAGCCCCCAGGAATTGGAACCTTTCCCCACTCTCTGATCCTTTGCTGGGACATGCTGACTGAGCAGCCTCTCTGCTGAGAATATGGGTAGGAATGTGGAGGGAGCAGTTATGCCTGGGGCTGGCTGCCTGTGACTGGACCTGTAGCCTCCTGCTGGGAGCAGCAGGAAGCCAGGGATGGGTTTTGAAATCCTTACTTGGTATTGGGTGCTAGGAGCCCCAGACAGGGAGGAGAGTCGGCCTAATGGGCCTCTGATGAGTGGTGTAATTCCATCCTGCACTCTCCCCGAGAGGCCAGTGTTTGTGCAGTGCATCAGCTGAAGATTCACGGTGGCTGTCACTTCAGAGGTTTTCAGGGAGGTCTAACTGCTGCTCCATGTATTTCAGGTAGCTTGTCACCACTTGTCTCCCAGAGAAGGGCAGACCATGGCTGTATCTCCACCATACAGGCTGAACAGCAGACAGGGGTCTCAAACTCCAGTGCCCTGGGCCACACTGGAGGGCACTTAGCTGTCATGGAGTGAAGTGAGAGGCCCCCCTCAGCCCAGCCCATCCTTGCCATGAGTGAGTGCCTGCTGCACATCTAGATTTTTATATAAAATCTCCTGATTTTTTTTTTTTTGACTGGTTTAAATTTTTATTATTTTGGTAAAAAATGTATAAAACTTACCATCTTAATCATTTTTCAGTGTACAGTATTGTTAAGTACATTCACACTGTTGTGCAACCATTACCACCATCCATCACCAGAACTTTGTCACCTTGCAAAACTGAAACTGTCTACCCATTAAATAACACCTCCCCATTTCCGGTCCCCAGTCCCTGGCAACCACCATTTTACTTTCTGTTTCTGTGAATTTGACTATTCTAGGTACCTCATGTAAGTGGAATCATATGGTATTTGTCTTTTGTGACTGGTTTATTTCATGTAGCATAATGCCCCCCAGGTTCATCCACTTTGTAGCAGGTGTCAGAATTTCCCCCCTTTTCAAGACTGAATCATATTCCATTGTAGATACAGTAGTCCCCCTTCTCCTTGGAGGATGCATTTCAAGGCCCCCAGTGGATACCTGAAACTGCAGAGCCTGTAGATACTATGTTTTTTCCTATACATACAGATCTATGATAAAGTTTAATTTATGAATTAGGGACAGTAAGAGATTAGCAATAATAACTAGTAATAAAATAGAACAATTATAACAATATACTATAATGAAAGTTACATGAATGTAGTCTCTCTTAAAATATCTTATTGTGCTGTACTCACCTATTTTCGGACTATCGTTGACTATGGGTAACTGACACCACAGGTAACTGACTTCATGGAAATAAAACCTTGGATAAGGGGGGACTATATCACATTGTCTTTATCCATTCCTCTGATGGACACGTGGGTTGCTTCTACCTTTTGCTATTCTGAACATTGCTGCTATGAACATGGGCATACATATATCTCTTTCAGATCCCACTTTCAATTTTTTTTGGATGTATATCCAGAAGCAGAACTGCTGGATCATAATAGTAATTCTTTTTCTTTTAGCCGAGGAACACCCATACTGTTTTCCACAGCAGCTGCACAATTTCACATTCCCACCAACAGGGCACAAGAGTTCCAATTTCTCCACATCCTTGCCAGCACTTTATTTTCTGTTTTTTTTTTTTTTTTTTTTTCCTGATAGTAGCTATTTTAGTGGTTATGAGGGGATAGTGGGGTGATATCTCATTATGGTTTTGATTTGCATTTCCCTAATGATTAGTGATGTTGAGCATCTTTTCATGTGCTTGTTGGCCATTTGTATATCATCTTTGGACTTGAAATGTCTATTTAAGTCTTTTGTCCATTATATTTATTTCCTGTTATCCAGGCTGGAGTGCAGTGGCGTGATCTCTGTTCACTGCAACCTCCATCTCCTGGGTTCAAGCAGTTCTTCTGCCTCAGCCTCCCAAATAGCTGGGACTACAGGTGTGTGTCACCACACCAGGCTAATTTTTTTTTCTATTTTTAGTAGAGACAGAGTTTCACCATTGTGACCAGGCTGGTCTTGAACTCCTGACCTCAAGTGATCTGCCCACCTTGGGCTCCCAAACTGTTGGGATTACAGGCATGAGCCACGGCGCCCAGCCAGTCTTTTGTCCATTTTAACAAGGAGTTATTTGTTTTATTGTTGAGATTTACTGATTTTTAAAACTTGGTCACCAATTAAGATTTTTTAAAAAAACCACTACCTGGAACAAGCAGAACAAGACTATGCTGGCATCGGCTCATGTGTTTTAGGCATTTCAGTATCCCAGTGGGGTACTGGATAAGTGCTTAGTTAGCACTTGCCGGTGAGTAAATAAGCAGGTCCCATGGTCCCTGAGGGTTGACACACCAGGTCTTTGATCTTGACCTTGAACTCTCCTAGCTATGCCTGCCTGAAGCCCAACCGTGGAGCCCAGGCTGAGGCTGAAACCTGTAAAACTGGCCCCAAGTGAATCTCTTCTTAGGGCTCCAGATTATGATAGTTCATTTTTTTAAAACAAATTTGATTAGCTGTCCTCAAATGAACTCATAGGAGATGCTCCCCAGAACTAAACTAGCTCTGCAACAGCTTAACAGACTTTCTGCAGGTTCTGCAGCTCTTTCCACTCAAGCTTCAGAGAAAAGTGAAAGAATATTGTAGATTGGGTTCAAAATCCCCATCGCATCTTGGGAAAGGTGGCAGAGCCAGCAGCAGCCAGCCACCTTTTGTTCTCTAGGGAATGAAACAGTTCAAGGCTGTGTTTGTGTTCTGCGTCCCTACATCTGACCCACAGGTCTTCCAGAGACCGCATTTGGGTCAGGAACCTGGGTTCTATCTTGCCTCTGATGCAGACCACACTCTCTGAGTCTCATTATTCCCCCTAAATGATCTCTAAGATTATTTTTAGATTAAAAAAAAAAACACGTCTGCGTATCTTTGGAAAGTGAGTTGTTTGAGGTCTGTTAGGCTTTAGTCACTTTTGTTTTAAATGTGCTGTGGTGGTTTCTAGGCCTGCTTTTCACAGGTATTCTGTCCCTTGTCAACTTAGCAGTTGTCAGATCTTCCGACTCTTTTCTTTTCTTTCTTTTCTTTTTGACGGAATCTCGCTCTGTTGCCCAGGCTGGAGTGCAGTGGTGTGATCTCGGCTCACTGCAACCTCCGCCTCCCGGGTTCAAGCGATTCTCCTGCCTCAGCCTCCCCGGTAGCTGGGATTACAGGCACATGCCACCACGCCTGACTAATTTTTGTATTTTTAGTACAGATGGAGTTTCACCATGTTGGCCAGGCTGGTTTTGAACTCCTTACCTTCAGTGATCCACCTGCCTCAGCCTCCCAAAGTGCTAGGATTACAGGCATGAGCCATTGCACCCAGCCCCAACCCAGTGTTTTCAAATAAGTATTCTCTTCCCTTCATTTGCTGTGTCTAATCTAGAGTGGAGCTGGAAGACACATCACTACGTTTCTAAGGACTGTGTGTAACACAAGAGTAAGCAGGTTGTAAGTGAGGCTGAGGAATGCTGCTTTGGGGGAAGGGCACAGCTCTCAGCCGTCCTGTTCCGAGCTGGTGAGATTTCCCTGTGACGGCCGGGCGCGGTGGCTCAAGCCTGTAATCCCAGCACTTTGGGAGGCCGAGACGGGCGGATCACGAGGTCAGGAGATCGAGACCATCCTGGCTAACATGGTGAAACCCCGTCTCTACTAAAAATACAAAAACTAGCCGGGCGAGGTGGCGGGCGCCTGTAGTCCCAGCTACTCGGGAGGCTGAGGCAGGAGAATGGCGTAAACCCGGGAGGCAGAGCTTGCAGTGAGCTGAGATCCGGCCACTGCACTCCAGTCCGGGCGACAGAGTGAGACTCCGCCTCAAAAAAAAAAAAAAAAAAAAGAGATTTCCCTGTGACTGTGTGACTGAAGTTTTAGTAGATCTTGTTCCCTGCTCTGCAGTTGCTGCTTCTTCCCAGGTTGTGGGCAGAGGAGCAGGCTGGTGCTCCGGTGCCCCTGTCTGCTGCAGGTTGAGGTTCAACAAACCTTGTCCAAGGCAGCTGTACTGATTCATTGTTAGGTGGCCAGTTCCTGAGCTTTCTTTGAAATGCACTTACCAGACTGTTGGGTTTTCCTGCAAGTCAGACTCTCCTTCAGTAGCATCTCCTGCTCCCTACCCTCCATTGTCTCCTTGGACCTCTGATCAGCCCCTCATTGAGTCCTTTGATGCTTCTCTGGTAGGACTGACCGACCTGTGTTGACTGGGATCAAGGGTTCAGAGTTCCATTCGCAGGTGCTGTAAGCCTGTCCTTCCTGTTGAATAAGGTCAGTCCTCGTGGCTCTGCTGTTTTCAAGCTCTGTAACCTTGGGCAGTAAGCTGTTAACCTCTCTGAGCCTCAGTTTCCCACATTTAAAATGGAGATAATGGCCAAGTGTGGTGGCTCACGCCTGTAATCCCAGCACTTTGGGAGGCCAAGGCAGGAGGATCACCTGAGGTTAGGAGTTCAAGACCAGCCTGGCCAACATGGCAAAACCCCCTCTCTACTAAAAATACAAAAATTAGCTGGACCTGTTGGCATGTGCCTGTAATCCCAGCTCCTCAGGAAGCTGAGACAGGAGAATCGCTGAAACGTGGGAGGCGGGCGGAGGTTGCAGTGAGCCAAGATCATGCCATTGCATTCCAGCCTGGGCGACAGAGCAAAGACTCTGTCACAAAAAATAAAAATAAAAATAAATAAATAAATAAAATGGAGGTAATGATACCTTCTTGGGGTTATTTTTGGGATTAAATGGAATCACATTATATAGCATTGGTACCCTGTAAGGCACATAGTAGGCACTCAATACCTATCTAGATACCATTTCCTTGATCACTACAAGTTAGTTAAGGGCTCTTGGGTTGCAAGCAACAGACAAAGTGACTGGTTAACTTGGAGAGGATTTTATTATGAGCTACACAGGGTAGCTCATAGAATTGCAGGGAAAACTGTAAAGAACTAAGTCTTGGACAAAAGAAATATCTAGGCATGGGCATGTAGCCCCAGCTACTAAGGAGGCTGAGGTGCAAGGATTGATTGCTTGAGCCCCAGAGTTTGAGCCTGGCCTGGGCAACATAGAGAACTAAAGAGACCCTGTCTCTATACAATAAGTAAATACATAGAAGGGGAGCCCAGGCCCTCCTTAGGAACTAGATGGCAGGAGCCCCTGGACAACCTCTTGCTGATTTGGTGCTGGATGAGGCAGCCGCAGCTAGCCGGCGTTCTTTGTGTTGGTCTCCTTTGCCTTCATATTCCAGGGGGAGAGGATCTGACTGGCCAGGCTGGCCCCCACCCTCTTGGCCACTGGTGGGCTGGGCATGTTTTTGGGTAGTTCTACCTAGCCAGATTAAAGTAGGGGTGGGGTGGGGAGTCCAGCCAGCTTGGGCAACAGGGCAAGACTCCATCTCCACAAACAAAAAAAAAACTTAAAAATTAGGCTGGTGCAGTGGCTCACGCCTGTAATCCTAGCACTTTGTGGGGGTCGAGGCAGGTGGATCACTTGAGGTCAGGAGTTTGAGACCAGCCTGGCCAACATGGTGAAACCCTGTCTCTACTAAAAATAAAAAAATTAGCCAGGTGTGGTGGTGCACACCTGAAATCCCAGCTACTTGGGAGGCGGAGGCCCGAGAATCACTTTAACTTGGGAGGTGGTGGTTGCAGTGGGCTAAGATCGTGCCACTGTATTCCACCCTGGGGGACAATAGTGAAACTGTCTCAAAAAAAAAAATTAAAAATAGCTGGGTGTGGTGGCATGCGCCTGTAGTCCCAGCAACGTGGGAGGCTGTGGTCGGAGGATCACTTGAGGCCAGGAGGTTGCTGCTGCAGTAAGCTATAATGGCATCAGTGCATTCCAGCCTGATCAACAGAACAGGACCCTGCCAAGAAAGAGAGAGAGAGAGAAAGGAAGGACTGAAGGACAGGAAGGAAGGAAGGAAAGAAAAGAAAGGAAGGAAAGAAAGGAAAGGAAGTAAATGAGGATGGATCCAGGTGCTCTAAACCAGCAGTTACCAAACTTTTTGGCACCAGGGGCCAGTTTCATGGAAGACAATTTTTCCATGGGTAGCAGGGTGGTGGGCAGTGGGGATGGTTTTGGGATGATTCAGGTGTATTACGTTTATTGTGCACTTTATTTCTATTATTATTACATTGTAATATATAATGAAAACATTATGCAGCTCACCATAATGTACAATCGGGGGGAGCCCTGAGCTTGTTTTCCTGCAACTAGACAGTCCCATCTGGAGGTGCTGGGAGACAGTGACATCATCACGCATTAGATTCTCATAAGGAGCATGCAACCTAGATCCCTTGCGTGCGCAGTTCCCAGGCATGAGCTCAGGTGGTAGTGCTCACTCGCCTGCTGCTCTCCTCCTGCTGTGTGGCCCAGTTCCTAACAGTCCATGTACCTGCATTAAAGGCTGTGGCCTGGTTTGCTGACCTCTCTCCAGAGCCCACGGTAGTAGTCCATGGCCTGGGAGTTGGGGGCCCCTGCTCTAAGCAGTCAGGGAGCTGATTTGCAGACGGGGGAGTGGACGCTGGGCAGTTGGAGCCCTGGCTTTCTGCCACCGTCTCCTGGTGAAGGGCGGGCCTGGCCGGGAGGAGAGGTCCCCCCACTCCAGCCTCCCCAGGGGCATGATGCACTGTGTGTCCCCGCTTCTAGATGCTGACAAAAGGATCAAGGTGGCAAAGCCTGTGGTGGAGATGGATGGTGATGAGATGACCCGTATTATCTGGCAGTTCATCAAGGAGAAGGTAGCGCCCCCTCCCGAAGTGGGTGGCTCTTCAGGTGGGCTGGCCAGGGAGTGTTCTGTCCCACAGGGTCTTCTGGACTGCAGGTCCCTAGGACTCCCCCGTTGTCCTGGTTGGGCAGCAGCAGCAGTTTCTTCCCCTCTGTCTACCCTTCTTTCACATCTGGTCCGCTAATTGTTCGGAAGTCGTCAGGCAGGGGCCTGTCCCCAGCAGTCTGTGTTGTGCTGGTGCCAAATCCCACGTTGTGTCAACTTTGAGCAGCTTCAACGTTAATCCTGTATCATTTCCGTCTTGATCCCCTGCATTTTACCTCACTTCTTGAAAAGGAGTGAAAGGGGAACAGGGCTGGTGGGCAGGGCAGTGCCCCGGCCTGCAGCTGTGGTGAGCCGCCCTGGCAAAGGGGTCCCAGCGTGGCTGCTTGGTGTCTCCAAAGTTGCCGTGGTCTGTGTATGTCCAGGAGAGCATGTAGTCCTTGTGAAGGCGCCACACTGTGTGTGCGTTCATGGGACACAGGTTGAGAACTGCCACTTCTGATTGTCAGATCTCAAAGCACTTGAGGAGAGGAGGAGACCAGTTGTATGGAGAAATGTAGATGTACTTGGGGTTGGGCTTTGGCTGAGTCGGTGGGCTGTGTGAGGCGGGCAGATAGGCACAATGGGGGAAGAACCCTCCAAAACGCTGCGGCCTGGCCTGCCGACCTCTCTCCAGAGCCCCAGCCTCTGCCAGCTCTGGCCAGGCCCCACTGAGAAATGGCTGACTCCAGCTTTCTGCTGCGCCCCTCCACTCATCCCTGTTCTGACTGTCTCCTGCCGTGGCCTGCAGACTTCCTATCCTGCCCTTTGTTGTCGTGTCCCTGAATCGCTGGGGTGACGCCTTGCTCTGACCCTCTGTCCCCAGCTCATCCTGCCCCACGTGGACATCCAGCTAAAGTATTTTGACCTCGGGCTCCCAAACCGTGACCAGACCGATGACCAGGTCACCATTGACTCTGCATTGGCCACCCAGAAGTACAGTGTGGCTGTCAAGTGTGCCACCATCACCCCTGATGAGGCCCGTGTGGAAGGTGCGAGGGTGTGGAGGTGGGCGGGCCAGGGAGGGTCACAGGCTTCTCCCACCTGCCTCTCCAGACTTGGGGTGGGGCAGTTGGCCATGTCACTCATCTCGGGACTAGGAGGTTGGGAGGCTGCAGAGCTGGGGCTTTCCTGAGGCCAACTGCACCTGAGGCTAGTCTCCCTGTGTGTGCCTGGTGGACAGTGGGGCCTCAGAGGTCACTGTTGATGAGGCTGGGGCAGGCATGGGAAAGGGGCTGGCCTCAGGTTCCACGGTTAGGGCACAGCAGAGCTGAGGACAGAATCTACGTCTTCCATCTCCCAGGACAGTGATGTTTCTGCTGCACTCTAAGGCTCTGACAGTGGTAGGTGTCATTGGTGACAGGGCTGAGGAGGAGGAGGAGGAGGAGGAAGGTAATGCTGATGTAGTCACAGTAATGATGGCTTCTTTGGGCAGCAGTCCATTCTGGCATGGACAATCTTGCAGGCAGGTTTGCAGAGAGATTGTGCAGAGGAGTGCTGTGTGTAAGGCCTGTGTCCTTCAGAGCCTCAGCAGCCTCTGGGGAACATCGCTATTGCCCTCCTGCCGCTGGCTTGGCCTTGCAGGTCTGCCCCTGTCCCCATGGTTATGCAGGATCCCTGAGAGGTGCCCCCACCAGGCCTGGACTGGCTTCTGGTCCTTCGCTGTTGGGGCCGCTCTCGAGGGTTCCATGAAGAGACAGCAGTGTGTGGGCAGAGAGGCTAGGTTTGGATAATTCGAGAAAGGATGGTTGAGGAGTTTTCTGAGCTCTCTTTTCCTACTTTCCACAGTCAGAGGGAGCTGGTGGGAAGCACTCAAGATACATCTGCAAACTCCCAGGCCTGCCCCTGTCCTGCAGGTCATGCCTGACCCACAGCACTGGGATCATTTGAGTGCTGAGCTCTTCATTTCACCTGAGCCCTGGGAGTTATGTATCCCCATTTATGGACAAGGCAGGAGAGGGTCACAGCCTTAGGAACTGGGGCGGCGTTGGGGCCAGGACTGGAGCATGCGGAGTGGGCAGTGTGTTGTCAGGCTTCGTCAGACAAGCCCTTCTCCTGGACTGCACTCCCTCCATGTGTGATGTGGGAATCATAATGGCCAACAGAGCACTTAGCATGGACCGGGCACCGTTCTAGGCCCTTTACACACGAGCTCATTTAGTCCTTATGACAACACTTAGGCTAGGCTAAGTCCTTATGACAACACTTAGGCTAGGTATTTTTCCAGTAATTCTCTTTTACAGCTTCAGTTGAGTCACTTTTGTAAGCCTCACCATTAAAATTGGCAGACTTGGCTCACACCTGTAATCCCAGCACTTTGGGAGGCTGAGGCAGGCAGATCACCTGAGGTTGGGAGGTTGAGACCAGCCTGACCAACATGGAGAAACCCCATCTCTCCTAAAAATACAAAATTAGCTGGGTGTGGTGGCACATGCCTGTAATCCCAGCTACTCGGGAGGCTGAGGCCATCTCTCCTAAAAATACAAAATTAGCTGGGTGTGGTGTCACATGCCTGTAATCCTAGCTACTCGGGAGGCTGAGGCAGGAGAACTGCTTGAACCCGGGAGGCGAAGGTTGTGGTGAGCTGAGATCGCGCCATTGCGCTCCGGTGTGGGCTGGAGCAAATACTCCGTCTCAAAAAAAAAAAAAAATTGGCAGACTCCAGAGCCCACGCATTTGCACTCTAGACTCCACTGCCTCCCTTGTGAAGAATTTTAGGACCGCCGTCTGGCTGTGTTGTTGCTTGGGGTTCAAATTCTGGTTCAAAGGTGGCAGCTGCAGTGGGACCACTTTATCTCTGTCCTCACAGAGTTCAAGCTGAAGAAGATGTGGAAAAGTCCCAATGGAACTATCCGGAACATCCTGGGGGGGACTGTCTTCCGGGAGCCCATCATCTGCAAAAACATCCCACGCCTTGTCCCTGGCTGGACCAAGCCCATCACCATTGGCAGGCACGCCCATGGCGACCAGGTAGGCCAGGGTGGGAGAGGGGATCCACTGACCTGGGTACCCCCCGACCGGAGCTCCTGGCCTAGCCATTCTCTTGTCTCTGCAGTACAAGGCCACAGACTTTGTGGCAGACCGGGCTGGCACGTTCAAAATGGTCTTCACCCCGAAAGATGGCAGCGGTGTCAAGGAGTGGGAAGTGTACAACTTCCCCGCAGGCGGTGTGGGCATGGGCATGTACAACACCGATGAGGTGAGGCTGGCTCCGGCATCCTGGGCCCCTCCTCTCCCAGCTTGTCTCTTCATCTCTGTCTCGTGGTTTTCCTTTCTTCTGTGATGGCCTCATTCTTAGGCCACAAAGAGGCAGAAATGGCCACCAGGGCTGGGCATGGTGGCTCACACTTGTAATCCCAGCACTTTGGGAGGCCGAGGCAGGAGGATTGCTTGAGGCCAGAAGCTTGAGACCAGCCTGGGCAACAGTGAGACCCCATCTCTTGGGAAAAAAAAAAGAAGAAGAAAGAAAAGAAAAGAAGTGGCCACGAACAGCTCCAGGCGTACTCCTGCCTGCTTGGCTACCCTATCAGAAGACCAATGCCTCTTTACCCTCAATTCCAGCTCAAATGCCAGGTTGAGTCACATGACCACCTCTGAGCCAATCACAGAGGCCTGGGGAGAAATGCTTCTGATTGGATAAGCCAGGGACACACTGTCAACCCCAGTGCTAGGCCTAGGAATTAGCCCTGCCCAGCCACTAGTCTAAGAACTGGGGAAAAGGCGGTGCTTTCCAAAGCAAAGTTGAGGGGCCTCTTGCCCCTGGGAAGTTGAGAGGGAGAGGCTGGGCCAGCAGAAACATCCTGTTCACTGCACGGAGGCTGGTGTTAAACAGTCGTGTGGGCGGCGGGGCACCGTTCCTGGAGGTCTGGGCCTTGCCCTGGGAGGTGGGAGGTTGCTGGCAATCTCCAGGCTAGGGCACCACGCCAGGGCCCTGTCTCTCCCCCTGCAGTCCATTTCCGGTTTCGCGCACAGCTGCTTCCAGTATGCCATCCAGAAGAAATGGCCGCTGTACATGAGCACCAAGAACACCATACTGAAAGCCTACGATGGGCGTTTCAAGGACATCTTCCAGGAGATCTTTGACAAGTAAAGCCTCATCCATGTACTCCGTGGCCTTTCTTCCCTCCCCCCCATGCTGTTCCCATCCTATACCCTTGGGAGGTCACTATTAGAATGCATTTGGCTCAGCTCTGAGGCTCAGGGAGGGATCCCCAGCCTGTCAGCCTTCTGCCCTCTCCCCATAACAGACCTTTTTACTCCCAGGCACTATAAGACCGACTTCGACAAGAATAAGATCTGGTATGAGCACCGGCTCATTGATGACATGGTGGCTCAGGTCCTCAAGTCTTCGGGCGGCTTTGTGTGGGCCTGCAAGAACTATGACGGAGATGTGCAGTCAGACATCCTGGCCCAGGGTATGCTGGGAGGATGCTGCTCCCTGTGGGGGTGGACTATTGGTCTTCTCTGGCTGGAGGGATTTTCAGACCCTTTCGGTAGAAAACTCTAGTGGAGCAGCAGGACTCATTGCAGGGTCCTCTGTGGACAGCAGGGGGCAAGACTCCCTGGCATCTGAGTGAGAGAGGATCACAAATTAGGTTTGGACTGGTGTATTACTGAGGCTGCTCTTAGAGAGAAAGGAGGGCACAGGAATTCCAGGGCTAGGTTGTCAGCCTTAGGATGCTCCAGTCCATGATGGAGCCTCATGACTGATTCCAGTAGGAAAATGGGATCAAGCAGGACCGGGGGTTCTTTAAACTACAGCGAATGCTTTTTGCATAGTGAACCTCATGGATGGAAGAGAATGTCGGGAAGCCTGCAAACCCCCAAGCCCTAGGGTGTCCTACAAGACAAATCAGATTGCAGTAAAAGTATAGGTGATGAAGTCAGGAGTTTGACACCAGTGTGGCCAACGTAGCGAAACCCCGTCTCTACTAAAAATGCAAAAAAGCCGGGCGTGGAGGCGGGTGTGGTGGCAGGCACCTGTAATCCCAGCTACTTGAGAGGCTGAGGCAGGAGAATCTCTTGAACCCCGGAGGCAGAGGTTGCAGTGAGCCGAGATTGCGCCATTGCACTCCAGCCTGGGCAACAAGGGTGAAACTCCGTCTTCCAAAAAAAAAAAAATAGGTGAGACCGTTAGAGAAGAACAGCGAGAAATGGGCCAATTGTGTTGGGAACAAGAGCAGGAAAGGTGGTAGACATGGGAAACAGGCAGGACAGAGAGAGTGAAAGAGAAACCTAAGTTTACCAGGGCAGCTCCTGGTAAGGGGAAAGGGGAAGCCCGGGACCGGTTCTGATGAAAAGCAGAGTCGTTACTTTGTGTAAACCTTTGGCTTTACTTTGGAAAGTTCAGTGGGGATCCTCTCACCAGAACAATTCCCATGTAGGATAGAAGGATGAAACGCCGTGGCAGATGAGGCAGAGGCGTGAAAATTAACCTTAAGTGTCTAAGGAATGGTGTGAAGGTGCAAGTAAAATGGAGAAGGGATTGCTCACAGGCAAAATTCTTAGAATTCATAGATAAAGCATTTTCCTGTAGATGTTGTCCATGTTTTCTTTCTTCAATCCTTATTTTGGTGTCATGGGGGTGCCTTTGAAGCCCTGGAGCCCTTGACAATAGAAAAGTTTGCTGGAGTTGACATGTGGATTTGGGAACATTCGGAAATTAATCAAAAAGCTTGAAAGTGGCCTAAGAGAGCAGCTGCAAAAGTGATTGTCGGGAAATAGCTGACCACAGCTTTATTGTTTTGCTTGAATGTGCCTCCAGGTCACGAGCCAGGCTGGGTGGAGGCTGTGGGGGACCACAGGACTCTGTGGGGTCTTGGGCCCTATGGGCCACAGGCTGTGGGGTGCCTGGAGCTGGTGACACAGATGAATGTTAACGTGCTGGTGATAGCCACCCTCTGGTGCCCTCCAGCCCTGTGCTGGGCCCTGGAGACCCACAGCAGGGTGGAGAGGCCTGGAACAGTCCCTGTCCTCCCAGTTGCAGTTAGGGGAGGCTGAGTAGAGCCACAAACTGTGACAGCTACAATATTGGGTTGTAGAGGGCAGCAGGGCTCAGCTGGGTGGCCCCAGGAGAGGCAAGGCCCTGAGAGAAAGGCTTTCTACCCTCCAGGCTTTGGCTCTCTTGGCCTGATGACGTCTGTCCTGGTCTGCCCTGATGGGAAGACGATTGAGGCTGAGGCTGCTCATGGGACCGTCACCCGCCACTATCGGGAGCACCAGAAGGTGAGTGCAGGGCATGGGGCCTCACAATGCCCTTCTACCTCTAGCCTACTGGGCTAAGGGCTGGAAGGACGAGCCTGACCCGCCAGTCCAGGGGTGGGCAGCTGTATCTGGGCAGCCTCCTCGCTAGCTGGCTCAGCTCTTGATCCCCCTGCGACCCCCGTCCCCAGGGCCGGCCCACCAGCACCAACCCCATCGCCAGCATCTTTGCCTGGACGCGTGGCCTGGAGCACCGAGGGAAACTGGATGGGAACCAGGACCTCATCAGGTAAGCATGGAGGGAAAGGCTGGAGCTGCTCAGGACAGGCTCTGAGTCCTGCCCTTGCACAGATGGGGTCTCATTCTGCCCCATCCCCCGTAGGTTTGCCCAGACGCTGGAGAAGGTGTGCGTGGAGACGGTGGAGAGCGGAGCCATGACCAAGGACCTGGCAGGCTGCATTCATGGCCTCAGCAAGTGCGTGGCCTGGGGTGGTGGGCAGACCCTGGGGCCAGGTGGGAGGAAGCCAGGGGACCCTTCCTAAAGTTCCCCTCATGAGTCAGCTTAGCTGCCAGGGGGCCTGGAGCAGGACATATCCATAGCCCCAAGAGATTGCTCAGGCCAGCCTCTGCAGACCAGGCCTAGTGAGTTCCTCCCCATCCCTGAGGCTGGCTGCTCAGCGCTCCTTCTGACCCTGCCCACACCCCTCTCCCAGCTTCTCTCAGGAGAGCAGTTACGTGAAAAGACAGACCCTACCGGTGCCTGCCGAATCACTGTGGCCTCATGGCAGTGGGCTATAGCTGGCCTCTAGCCTATAGCCTGGGTGGCAGGAGATGGCTGTTCTGATGCCCAAGCTCAGGCTGTTCCGTGGAAGGGCCTGGAGCCGCCCCTGATGTGAGTGGTGCTCTCTCTGCAGTGTGAAGCTGAACGAGCACTTCCTGAACACCACGGACTTCCTCGACACCATCAAGAGCAACCTGGACAGAGCCCTGGGCAGGCAGTAGAGGGAGGCGCCACCCATGGCTGCAGTGGATGGGCCAGGGCCGAGCCGGCGGGTCCTCCTGAGCACGGCAGAGGGTGAGCCTCACAGCCCCTCTCTGGAGGCCTTTCTAGGGGATTTTTTGTAAGCGAGATGTTTTTAAAAGCATGTGTGTTTCCCCTCATGGAGATGTGAGGCAGGAGCAGTGTGTTTTACCTCAGCCAGTCAGTATGTTTTGCATACTGTAATTTATATTGCCCTTGGAACACATGGTGCCATATTTAGCTACTAAAAAGCTCTTCACAAAACTGTCTGCTGTGTTTGTCCCTGAGGGGAGGAGGTAGTGGGACCCTGAGGCAGAGGCCCTGCTAGAGTTGGCAGGTTCCCCTGGGGCAGACCAGAGCACCTCAGGAAGGGGCTGCCACCGCGGGGAGGGGACCAGGCAGCCCTGGGATCCCGCATTCCACAGGGGCCCCCTGCGGAGCTCTCAGACACTCAGGGCACAGGCCTGTGAGTTCCCTGGAAATTTCTAGCATGATCCAGTTTCTGTGTCCAGTTCTGCATTCTGAGAGTCAATCAGTCCCTGATAGGTTGTCATTGATTGTTTTCTTCGTTGGTTTTAACCTTCTAAACATCTCCAGATCACTTTCTTAGCCCTTTTCTAGGCACTAAAAACAAGTCCTGCCCACACCTGCCTCACACTTCTCCTTTCCAAGGCTGACTGAGTTTGGCAGGGCTTGGGTGTGGGTGAACGAGGGCCCCGCATTGTCTAGGCCAGCGGTTCCCAGGCTTGGGTTCACTTTCACCATGCGTTGGCAAAACTAGAAAAGTAAGCTTGTGAAAAATTGCTCTCAGCCAGGCATAGTGGTGCACGCCTGTAATCCCAGTACTTTCGGAGACTGAGGTGAGTGGATCACTTGAGGCCAGGAGTTCGAGACCAGCCTGGCCAACATGGTGAAACCCCATCTCTACTCAAAATACAAAAATTAGCTGGGCATGGTGATGCGCACCTGTATTCCCAGCTACTCGAGAGGCTGAGGCAGGAAAATGGCTTGAACCTGGGAGGCAGAAGTTGCAGTGAGTCGAGATTGCACCACTGCACTCCAGCCTGGGTGACAGAGCAAGACTGTCTCAAAAACAAACAAACAAAAATTGCTCTATGCAAGTTCTTTAGCCCCATGTAAAAAGGAAAAATAAAAGTTGCTCTAAAGCTACATATAGTCAAAAGGATTGTCTTCTGCATAGTAAGTTCCGCAAAGCTTCTACTTTTTGGTGTTAAAATGTCCTGGAGAAGAGTTGTATAATCTTTATAAAGCCCTGGACAGGTGTGGTGGCTCACGCCTACAGTCCCAGCACTTTGGGAGGCCGGGAGTTTGAGGCTGTAGTGAGCTATGATTGCACCACTGCACTCCAACCTGAGTAACAGAGTGAGACCCCATCTCTCAAAATCCCATCTTACAAAGTCCCTTTCCTCAATACTGGGGGGACTCCTATGGCTCCTGAAACCTGACCATTGCTGTAGACTGAGTGGCCTTGGAAGGGCTCTAGCCCTCCACCCACACTGGTGACCCCCCGCTTCCTCTTCCTGAGTAATGCCCTGAAACTCTCAGGGCTGTAAGAAGAAATGTGGACTGCTGGCTCCAGCAGGCCCAGCCCCTGGGAGGAAGCTCAAGGTTTCCTGCCTCTTCTTGCCTGTCATCAGCACAGGGCTGGCAGCTCTGCTGAATGCAGCCTCTGAAGCCCAGCCTGGCATCGGGAGCTGGCTTTTTTCCTGAAGCCATGTGGGTGGGTAGGGAGGGGAAGCAGCTTTTCTCTGCCAGTGCTGGGAATGCAGGGGCCTTGGCCGGCTTGACTCTTGGGCCCGGGGCAGTGGCTGTAGACGCCTGGCCCCGCAGGTGGCCATTCCAGTGCAGAGGATGGTCTCAGCCTCCCCTGGGCCGCCCCTGGAGAGTGCAGCCCTGCTGTGTGGGGCTGGGAAGTTTTGCTGGAAGTTCCTACTAGGGGTGAGGGCCAGGTCCCCAAGAGCTGGGGAAAGAAGCATTTGCAGTCACCTCACTAAAGAATATTCATTTATTTATAATTATTGCTAAGTAAACTTCTCTTTTAAACAGGAACATAAAAACACAGTAGGGCTTTGCACAAGTGGAATCTCTAAACAGTTGGTTTGTATACATGTCAAAATAAGTTAGAATGGAATTTGTCCAGGAGTTTCCAAGTCACCCGAGAGGCTGTGCACCTCTTTTGAGAAGGGTAGGGAGGAGTGCAGACAGGAGCCTTGCCGAGACCACCCCCCAGCTCAAACTGTGAGTTGTGCTGTTTCCTCCTCCTAGCTTTGCCCAGGTCCAAGGCACAGGGCAGGGGGCGTTCAAGTATCGAACCTCACAGAGGGCCAGTGCTGACAGTGGGGCTGGGGGAGGGAAAGGAGAGCCCCACCCTGGGGGCCAGACCTTCTCCCTTTGGTTTCCAAGACCAAGGCCACTGCACTGGCAGGTGGGAGGAGGAGGAGGAGGAGGAGGTACAGGGTTCTTTTTGGTACCGGGGAGAAAGACGTTGTAGGAAGAGGTAGTTGCAGGGGATGATGCCTTCTGCTCAGCAGGAGAAAATGTCTTGTGCAGTGACGGGGTCACTGCCACCTGAGGGTCATCATGGCGGGCACCTGGGAGGTTGTGGGGCCTTGGGGTCTGGGAGCCACACTTGGGCCACCTTGTCCATCCTCAGTCCTGATCACAGTCACCCTGAGGCCTGGCTTGGTCCTTCACTTAAGGATCCAGCCTTGGGGGTGGCTGCGCTGCAGATTGGTTCCTCCCATCCCAGGCTGTTCCCCTCTCCGGGTTTCTAGGCTGAAGTTAGTGGCTTCATCTGTGCCTTTGGGGACGACTCCTGCTTGCCACTCCCCACTGAGGCCTCAGGAGGCAAGTGGGTGGGGGTCCGGGTGCCCTAGAGTTCCTGAATGTGATATTTCACTGCCCTGGGCCTGTCGTCTCTGGTTCCAGGGGCAGGAGCTGGCGTGGGAACAGAGGGGAAGAGAGCAGGCGAGCGAGCAGAGTCAGCAGCCCTGACAGCTGAGGATGGGACATGGGATGGAGCAAATCAGCAACTGCAGGAGCCAGGCAGGGGTGGAGGGCTTTCCAGCTCTGCTTTCTCCTGCCTCCCACCCCAGCCTGCTGAGGCTGCTGCCAGCGGCTGCACCTCCAGGGCCAGTGCAACAGTCCCCGTGGAGCCCCGGTCCTGCCCGGCCAGGCTGCTCGGGGTGGGTGGGTAGGAAGCACGCACAGCACACGAGGAAGCTTATGCTTGGAAAAAGAAAATGCATCTCCATCAGAAAAGGTCATAGGTGACACACAGTTGGAAAGAAAAAAATAAGTTACCTTCAGAAGACCCCCTTTGCTCAAAAAAACCCTTGATTTCCCTCTGTGGGCTTCACTTTCCTTTTTTAAATACGTTGTTCTTTCCGGGGAGCTGCTGACTTGTGGTTATCCCCATCACAAGGTGGACACTGAGGAATAAGAAATGACTGCGGTCCCCCTCCCCCGCAGGTGGTCCTGGGCCTTCCCCAAGGACAACCCTTCTTGGTCCCCCGTGGTGCCCTCACTCCGCCCTGCTCTGCCCCATGCTTCTGGTTTTGTTAGTGTGTGCCCGACGCAGGGCCTGTCCCGGCTTTGTTCCTGGTGGGGGCCCCCTGGTGAGGCGTTCCAGCTAGGGCCGAAGTGGATGACGTGTTGCAATCCACTTTAGGGACACCCGCTTCCAGGAAGGGATGTAGGACAGGGGTCTACTGGGGGCTGGGCTCCCCCCAGCTGTCCTGCAGGCCAGGGCCAGGGCCACGTGCATGCCTGGCTTGAGGAGCACGTGGGAGACCCCAGGAGGTAGAAGGCAGAGTGCCCCGCCTGGCAGTCTGTTGACAGGGCAGGGAAGGGGGCCTGGACAAGGGAGGGGTGGGCAGTACTGGCCAGAAGGGAGCTCAGACATCCTTAGAGGCAGGAGTTGGCCGCGAAAAAGACATGGCTCAAGTGGTCTCCTCTTCCAGTGTCAGGACCCCTGAAGAGCTCTGCTGGGCCTGGAGAGACCCCGAGGGCCTGTGCCCTTGTGACCTGTCCCCAGTGGCCCCACTTCTCCCACCCCCCATGGAAGCAGGCCAGGGAGACTCAGATCTGGGCCTCATGTGTTCTCCTTCCCTTGCTGGGATGCCTGGGCCTGTGCTGGCTCACAGCCGGGGCCAGTAGTACAGTCTCCATTTGGTCTAAAGGTCCCTAGTGGTGCAAATGACTTGGGGAGGGAGGGCTCAGAACAGTGGGGCAGTAGCTTGTTTCTTGGCTGCAGGAGGTGCAGCCTGCAGCCCATGGGTCTCACCCCCATTCCCTGGCCCCCCTGGTCCCCGTTGGGGGTGGCCCAGCTTGTGCTATAGCACATTGTAGTAGGCCATCTCTTTCATGGCCTGTTCAGTGAGGACACTGGCCTCGGCGCTGCTGTCCACGCTCGCATAGCTGTAGGCGTTCTCCTCAAAGTCTTCCATCTCCTGCTGGCCGTCGAGCTCAGAAGGGTCAGTGCCTGTCAGCTCCATCATGGGGTCTGTAAGAGAGGGGCACAGTCAGACCTGGCTACTGTCTCATGGGAGGAGCCAGTCACCCCCACGCAGGAAGCTGATGGCCTTTCTAAAGAGAGGGCTTCCCAGTCACAGCCTCCAGGAGCCTCAGCTGCCTCTCAGCCTTCCCACCCTTGGACGCCTCAGGGTCCTGTGGCTTCTAGCTGGGTCACCAGACCTAGGCCGTAAAGCTGAGTGTGGGGGAGTGGGTGCTATCAGTGAGGGCCCTTGTGAGAACTGCAGGCCTGGCCTTGAAGTCTTCTTTGGGTCATTCCTCCATTGACCCATCAAAGTCACTAAGCCCTACTTATTCCTTCTCTGCAGTGTTTCTCGTTGGCCACGGGAAGCTGCCTGCACATCACCTTTGCAACACTTATTAGCACCTGCTGCATGCCAGCCACTTCACAGGCCTCGCCTCATCCAACAGTCACAACAACCCCATTTAGCAGCTCAAAAGGCTGAGGTTTAGAGAGGTGAATCAACTTGCCAAAGGTCACCCAGCACATGCTGTTGTTCTGAGCCACTGTGCTGTTCCGCCTCAAACTGCTGGAGGGTGCTGTTCCTCCTTTGGCCTCCTGCCAGCATCTGTGCTTTTTCTATCGGTTCTATGCATTGGTATCCTTAGGCCTGGCTCTCCAGGGACAGACAAACACTCAGGGTAGGTTCATAAAGATATGTCGGGCAAAAACTCTGAAGAGGCCCCTTGTAATTTTGTAATTATAAAGCTCTTACAGGGGAAGCCCAGGGTACGATCTGGGGGACCTGGGAGGCTGGCAGGGGCTGTGGCTGGCCCCCAAAGTGCATTCTGACCCTGTCTGCTGAGATGTGTGTGTTGTGGGGGAAACAGACCCCAGGCTGGGGGCAGCCCTAGCAGGTCTAAGGCAGGCTTTGTCAGCCTTGGCACTTAGGGCCATAATTCTTTGTTGTGGGGCTGTCCTGTGCATTGTAGGACGTTTAACAGCATCCCTGGCCTATACCCATGAGATACCAGTAGCATCACCCCAGTTGTGACAACCATAAATGTCTCCAAACACGGCCACATGTCACCTGGAAGACATACTCATGCTCAGTTGAGAACCACTGGTCTAAGGGTAATCCCATCCCTTGCCAATTAGTGGTTCAGGAATAGGCATGTGACCCAATCCTGTTGAGTGGGTCATGAGGAAAGGCCTGCTAGTAAGTTCTTAGCACCTTCTCATTGATGTCAGAGAGCTAAGGGGAGCAGGCTGTTACTCTTCCACTGGATGTGAACTAGGAAGCACACACCCTGACGGCCACTGGCAGCCATCTTGTGACCATGAGGATATTCCCACCTAATGCCGTGGACAGAGGAAGCCTCACCCTGATGTCACTGTTGGCGAGCTGAATCAGCCAGCTCTGAAGAGGGCCTAGACTTTGAGACATTTCTTTTCTTTCTACTTTTGACAAGGTCTTGCTCTTTTGCCAAGGCTGGAGTGCGGTGGTGCAATCACGGCTCACTGCAGCCTCACCCCAAAGCAATCCTCCCAACTCAGCCTTCCGAGTAGCTGCCACACCTGGCCTTGAGCCATTTCTTAATTTCCTTATTGTTTAGGCCAGTCTGACTGGGCATTTGTTATGTGTGCCTGTAGCATCTAACACACTGTGAGTCTGCCGGACTTTATAAAACAAGGTCACCTGTCCCATATCTGATAGATTTGGGCTGTTTCTTCCCTCGGTCTAGTGCCACACCTCATGTTACATAGCTGTTTTTTTTTGTTTTTTTTTTTTTTTTTTTTTTTGAGACGGAGTCTCGCTCTGCCGCCCAGGCTGGAGTGCAGTAGCCGGATCTCAGCTCACTGCAAGCTCCGCCTCCCGGGTTCACGCCATTCTCCTGCCTCAGCCTCCCGAGTAGCTGGGACTACAGGCGCCCGCCACGTCGCCCGGCTAGTTTTTTGTATTTTTAGTAGAGACGGGGTTTCACCATGTAGCCAGGATGGTCTCGATCTCCTGACCTCGTGATCCGCCCGTCTCGGCCTCCCACATAGCTGGTTTTAAAAACAAGCTAAATAAAGCACCTTGGGAAAATTTCTACCTGTGGGTCTCTGTACGCCATCCCCATTTTGTTTATCAAGTCTATTGGTCCTGTCCTGTGGGCCCCAGAGAATAGTCTGTAGCATTTTTTATAAGGACATTGATCCACCTCCCCAAATGACAGCCCCATAGTTACGAGATTGTTCTGTCTAGAATGTATGCTGCCTGCCTTCTGCATACGCATCAAGCCTGGGCTTCCCAGACCAAGGCTTTATGTGGGAGGTGGGGACCTGGAGGCCAGTCGTTCCAGGGCCAATTGCTTCATTCTGTCATCTGGTACAGCCAGGGAATAGAGCAATTCTAAGCATCCCTGGTGACTGAGCTCATATAGAAAGAGATTGTACCTTCACCACCCCTAGGAACAAGGTGTACAGGGATAGTCTTTTTAAAAAATCTTGAGGCCGGGCGCGGTGGCTCAAGCCTGTAATCCCAGCACTTTGGGAGGCCGAGACGGGTGGATCACGAGGTCAGGAGATCGAGACCATCCTGGCTAACACGGTGAAACCCCGTCTCTACTAAAAAATACAAAAAACTAGCCGGGCGAGGTGGCGGGCGCCTGTAGTCCCAGCTACTCGGGAGGCTGAGGCAGGAGAATGGCGTAAACCCAGGAGGCGGAGCTTGCAGTGAGCTGAGATCCGGCCACTGCACTCCAGCCTGGGCGGCAGAGCGAGACTCCCTCTCAAAAAAAAAAAAAAAAAAAAAAAATCTTGTTTACAGGGGGCGGGGTTTCTGGTAAAAACTGGAAAACCTGCTAAACAAAATCTTTTTTTTTTTTTTTGAGTCAAAGTCTCGCTCTGTCATCCAGGCTGGAGTGCAGTGGCACAATCTCAGCTCACTGCAACCTCCGCCTCCCAGGTTCAAGCGATTCTCCTGCCTCAGCCTCCTGAGTAGCTGGGTTTACAGGCATGCACCAACATACCCAGCTAATTTTTGTATTTTTAGTACAGACGGGGTTTCATCATGTTAGCCAGGCTGGTCTTGAACTCCCAACCTCAGGTGATCTGCCCACCTTGGCCTCCCAAAGTGTTGGGATTACAGGCGTGAGCCAGTACACCCAGCCTAACAAATTCTAAAAGCGCTGTAACATTGACAGTCTCTTCATGGTCCCAGTTATTTCCAAAAGGGCATGGTCTGCTCTGCTTCCTTCTGGTGGGTTAGCAACAGGGCAGACCCACTGGAACACAGCTGTCAAAATCTACTGCACATGGAATCACCCAAAGTGCTTTACAAAAATCCTGATCCCAGGCCACATTCCAGATCACTTACATTTGAACCTCAGGTCCAAAGTCAGGCATCAGCATTTAAAACATTCCTCAGGTGACTCCCAACATGCAGCTGATTTGCCAGCCAGCCCTCTGGAGTCTGGATCAAAGGTTCTCAATGTGAGGTCCCTGAACCAGCGGCCCTTTTGCTAAGAACTGGGAACTTGTGGGAAAGGCAGTGTCTCACACCCCACCCCAGACGTACTGAATCAGAAACTCTGGGGGTGGGGCCAGCACTTTGTTTCAACAAGCCCTCCAGGAGACTCTGAGGCACTAGTCTGGTCCAGTGTGTCTCAAGCTTGACTGTGCAACAAATGGCCCAGAGATCTTTTTGAAGTGCAGAGTCTGATTCAGCAGGTGTGGGTGGAGCTGAGAGGCCAGCAAGATCCCAGGTGGGGCCGACGCTGCTCATCCTCCTACCACATTTTGAGTAGCAAGGAGCTACCAAGAGCAGCCGATGGGGTTTCATTCTCATCTACTGGAAGCAACCTTAATAGACAACTGAAAAACAAAATAACTGAGATACCTGTTTCTGCCAGAAAACCCAGGTCATTCACTGGTCAGCTGCTCCTGCGTGCCTGACTGCGTTCCAGTAAATAATCCCACGTGGCAAGTCAGCTCACCTGGTTACTGCCAAGGCATGTTCCCAGCTGGTGTGACTCAGAGGCACACCGGAATTTCTTTATTATTATTATTTTTTGGCGATAGGGTCTTGCTTTGTCACCCAGGCTGGAGTGCCGTGGTCCGCTCACAGTTCACTGCAGCCTTGAGCTCCCGGGCTCAAGTGATCTTCCTGCCTTAGACTCCCAAGTAGCTGAGACTATAGGCACACGCCACTGCACCCAGCTAATTTTAAAATATTTTTGTAGAGACCAGGTCTCATTATGTTGCCCGGTTTGGTATCAAACTCCTGGCCTTAAGTGATCCTGCTGCCTCGGCCTCCTAAAGTGCCAGGATTATAGGTGTGAGCCATCATGCCCAGCCAGAGCACCAGAAATATCGCCAAACTGTAGAAGGAGCCTCCCTGTGGTGCTGTCAGCTCCCTCCTTCCTGTGGAGTCTCCACAGCAGTCCCTCCCCACCATGAGGCCAGAGAGGCTAATAGCTTTGCTGTCACCCAACAGAAATGCTTTTAGTACTGACCACTGCTGGAGGGAAAGGCTACCGCTAATACTTGGCATGTTTTCTAACAGCCTCTGAAACTTCTATGAACTGCTGAGGTGTAGGATCCTCTCCCAGAATTTCTCCCAGATCTTAACGTCAGGCCCGTCTGGCCCTTTCATGAGTACATGGCTTACAGTTTGCGGCAGGCACTTGTGAAGAGTGTGACTGATTGACACTTTTTTGCCTCAGTTGCTGGGAAGCTCAGATCTCCCCTCTGCATGTCCCTTCCCTAGGACTTCCCATGGTGTAATTAGGAGTTGGGACCTCACCTGGCTCTCCCTTATCTTTCCAGCTGCCATTTTTTCCCTTTTTAACTTTCTTTCCCATCCACTTATTTGAAATATTATCTTGCGGTAACAAAATAAAGTGTCTGTCACCTCCTGCTGTGTTGTCATCTTGCATGAGCTACCTAACGTCACTGTTCTTCAGTTTCTGCATCTGTAAAATGACGATAATAACAGAGCCAACCTTGCTCTGAGGATCACGAGTTAATAAAGGCCTGGCACACAGTTAGCACTCAATAAATGTGAGTTACGATTTTTATTGTTTACGTGAGCTCATTTAAGTCCTTTGAAGAAGACATAAATATCCCATCGTTATTGTCATCATGGCCCTCCAGGGTCCCCCCCTCTCCAGACCTGAGCCCATCCCAATGAAGTCTCAGCCTTGGCCAGCCTCCCCACTCCTCTAACTGGGCAGGAGGCTCCTGAGTGTGCCATGTTGGTATCATTCCTGCTCTGTCCATTGCGCTTGGCCCACCCACCTTGGCTGTCCAGGCCGATGTCCATGACGCCATGCTTGACCTTCATGTGCCGGCTCAGGTTGCCCTTGAGATTAAACTTGCTGGAGCAGTAGGGGCACTTGAAGGGCTTGCTGCCCGCGTGCAGGTGCATGTGACCCAGCAGGTTGTACATGCGGTTGAAGGACTTCCCGCACACCTAGAACACATCAACCCGGTGTCCTGAGCCTGTGGGGAACCTGCTTTCCCTGGACCCCAGCCCACTCCCACCTCTATGGCTGGGCCAGAATCCTATTCTTTTTTTTTTTTTTTTTTTTTTTGAGACAGACTCTCATTCTGTTGCAGTGGCGTGATCTTGGCTCACTGCAACCTCTGCCTCCTGGGTTCAAGTGATTCTCCTGCCTTAGCCTCCTGAGTAGCTGGTTTTACAGGCATGTGCCACCATGCCCAGCTAATTTTTTGTATTTTTAGTAGAGAAAGGGATTCACCACGTTGGCCAGGCTGGTCTCGAACTCCATACCTCACATGATCCACCCACCTCAGCCTCCTAAAATGCTGGGATTACAGGCATGCACCACCATGCCCGGCCCAGAATCCTGTTCTTTATGGACAGTTCTCTCTTTATGCTTTTCCATGTGACCCCAGACACCCGAGAGACAGGGACACAAGCCATCCATTGCGGGTCACTGCTCCTGTGGGTCTGCCCCACTTTCTCTGAGCCAGAGTTATCAGAAACCCAGGGCTTGGATCTCTAGCAGCACTAAGTCCCCAGGATGGGGTCCTTTCTCTGTGGCTGCACCATGACCCTTCACCCCCTCTCCAGCTCTCATAAAAACCCAACTTCAGCAGCTTTCAGGATCTGAATCCCCACCTGCCCTCCCAACCCCCAAAGCCCACACTGTTTCACCCAGCTGGGGCTCCTTTTGCCCACACTGGCCAGGCCAGCACTTGGTGGGCCACAGCTGCTGCAGGCATGCTGATTCCAGGCCACCCTTGGGGAGGTCCCAGCCCCGGGGCCTGATGGCCTGGTACCTTGCATTTGAATGGCTTCACGGGCGAGTGTACAATCATGTGGGTCTTGAGGGTCTGCTTCTGCACAAAGGTCTTGAAGCAGATGTGGCACTGGTAGGGCCGGACGCTGGTGTGGATCAGCATATGCCGCTTCATGTTTGCCTGTAGGGTGAACTCCCGGCCACACACCTCACACTTGAACTCCTTCACGCCCTGTGGGGTGGGGGGTGATGGTCAGGGCCACCCAATGGGCACAACCTCTGGCAGTGACCCTCAGTGGGGAGCCAGGTAGGTGCAGGGCCATAGCATCACAAAGGCACAGTTTCTGGGAAATGTCTCTTTTTGAGGGTATTCCAAAATAGGTAACACTTGTTTAAAACCACCAAAGAATGCTGGGGCAGAGCCACTTACTCCAGGAAGCCTTTCAGTAATAGACAGAAATAGGCTGTGCCTTACTGTAACAATCCAGATACCTGCTGTCTCCTGCCCCCAGGGTGGATGTGTACATAAGGTCTGTACTAGTGCACTAAGGCAAATGCGTGCTCATTCATTCAACAACCATTTACTGGGCACCTGCTCCAAGCCAGTACCACACTAGGTGGCAGGGGCCTGTGGTCAAGAAGACACAGGGTCTGCCTGCTGTCTGTGGACTGTTTCATCAGATCAAGGACATGTGTATGTGTTTTTATCTTCCGTGCTGTCTCTTGGTGGCCTTTTTGGTTCACAGACCCTTTTGATAATATGATTGAAGATATAGACACCCCCCCAAAAATGGCACTTAGGTCTATGTAGAATTTCAAAGGGTCTTAAACTCCTGGAGCCTATCCACTGACCTCTTGAAAGTGTTTTCCTAACTTCCATGGTGATAACAGCCACCTGTAGTTCTGTCCAACATACAGCCTTGCAGGCCGCTCCCTGGAGGGTCTAATTTGTGGGGCCTGGGATGGGCCCAGGAATTTTTATTCTCAACAGGGCCCCCAGATGATTCTTATCATTGATGGACTTTGGGCTATTCACCCCCAGGAGACATGGATTCCAGGGGAAAACCCACTGGTTTGGACTGTGAACATGCTTTTCTATGGTTTGGAGGTCACTCCCAGAGCAGGACAGGGTGTTGTGTGCAAAAGGGTCCAATTTATTATCCATGAAGGAAAGTTAGGATAAAAGCTGGGAGCTGGGCTGGGCACGGTGGCTCACACCTGTAATCTCAGCATTTTGGGAGGCTGAGGCAAGAGGATCACCTGAGGCCAGGAATTCAAGACCAGTGTGGATAACACGGCAAGACCCTATCTCTAAAATCTGAAAAAGGCCAGGTATGGTGGCTCATGCCTGTAATCCTAGCACTTTGGGAGGCTGAGGCAGGCAGATCATAAGGTCAGGAGTTCGAGACCAGGCTGGCCAACATGGTGAAACCCCATCTCTACTAAAAATACAAAAATTAGCCAAGTGTAGTATACACCTATAATCCCAGCGACTCAGGAGGCTGAGGCAGAAGAATTGCTTAAACCCAGGAGGCAGAGGTTGCAGTGAGCCGAGACCACGCCACTGCACTCCAGCTTGGGTGACAGACTGTCTCAAAAAAAAAAAAAAAAAAAGTAAAAATAAATAAAAATTTATGGGAGTGTTTTTCTTTTTGATGAGTTAGTAATTTAGTAGGAACCCAATGGGACATGTGTCTGTGGTCACAGCTGCTGTCTTAACTGCTTGTTTGGTATAAAACTTTGTATTATAACGTAACAGTTCCCGTGTCTATGTCTCTTGGCAGCAGGGACTTGTGTTGTATACCCTCTTGACACATCGCAGATGTGTGTGACCACCAGGGGGCCCTGCCATTCAGGAGTTTATTTTATAAAACACATGATGTGCACATTGTACAAGGTTAGGCTGATAATAGGGACGTTTTCAGTTTTATTAGCCTTTGGATTTTGCTTTCAGCTTTTCTTCCCAGTATTAACACTCTATGGACTTGGGATTTTTTTTTGTTTTTTTTGAGACGGAGTCTTGCTTTTGTTGCCCAGGCTAGAGTGCAGTGGCATGATCTTGGCTCCCTGTAACCTCTGCCTCCTGGGTTCAAGCAATTGTCCTGCCTCAGCCTCCCGTGTAGCTGGGACTACAGGCGCCCGCCACCACGCCCGGCTAATTTTTGTATTTTTAGTAGAGATGGGGTTTTGCCATGTTGGCCAGGCTGGCCTCGAACTCCTGACCTCGTGATCTGCCCACCTCGGCCTCCTAAAGTGCTGAGATTAAAGGCGTGAGCCACTGCGCCGGGCCCTGAACTTGGAATTTTTAAGTCCCCTAGTAGAGGAGAAAGATGGCAAATCTGTAGCACATGTGCTGTCACCCTGCACAATCACTCCTTGCAGACATTAACAATCAATCATAAGGTTTTATTGCCAGGCCTAGATTCAGTTTCAGAGTCCTTTTCTCTTTTTGGAGACAGCCTTGCTGTTGCCCAGGCTGGAGTGCAGTGATACAATCACAGCTCACTGCAGCCTTGACCTCCTGGACTCAAGCGATCCTCCTGCTTCAGTCTCATATGTAGCTGGACCACAGGTGTGCGCCACCATGCCTGGCTAATTTATTTATTTATTATTATTATTATTATTTTTTTGAATAGAGTCTCACTGTGTCACCTGGGCTGGAGCACAGGGGTACAATCTCAACTCACTGGAATCTCTGCCTCCTGGGTTCAAGCAATTATTGTGCCTCAGCCTCCCTAGTAGCTGGGACTACAGGTGCACACCACCACACCCAGCTATTTTTTAAAAAATATTTTTAGTAGAGCCAGGGTTTCACTGTGTTGGTCAGGCTGGTCTCAAACTCCCGGCTCAAGTGATTCTCCTGCCTCAGCCTCCCAAAGTGTTGGGATTACAGGTGTGAGCCATTGCATTCGGCCCAGAATCCTTCTTTTTTTTTCTTTTAAAGTCTTGCTATGTTGTCCAGGCTAGAGAGCAGTGGCTATCAATAGGAGCAATCACAGCCTCAAACTCCCAGGTTTGAGCAAACCTCCCACCTCAGCCTCCTGAGTAGCTGGGACTACAGGTGTGCAGCACCATGCCTGGCTAGACTCCTTCTTGACATCACATTTTAGGCAGCTACTACCAGTTGACTGGAGGAGCCTCTGCAATGAAATCTACAAATTGCTGGTTTCTAGGCCTGGCCGGGTGTTAACAGCTCCCCGACTCCCTGTAGTGTCTACTGTGAGAGACAGGGTCACGCATTTGACCTGGAGAATCACTTACAGGCCACCGTTATGGGGAGAGGAAGCTCCATGTACATTCAGCTTTGAGGGGTAAAGTTGGTGGGATTTTGGTGGAAACCATGGAACAGCCAACTACCAGAGTGGGATTGTGGGACCCAAGGGGCCTCATTCCACCTACCGGGATATGAGGGCCTCTCAGAGGAGGTGATGTTGGCTGAAAAGTGGGGAGACTAGTGGCTGAAGGCAGGGAATGGAGGGCAGGGGAGTATGGGTTAAGGCTGGGTTTAGGGACATGGTAGATTAGAAAGTGCTGCTCAATTTTCTGCCCTCCCGAGCCACTGTTTCTAGTTTAGCTATATTCTAGAACGACTTGTACTTTTCTGTAACAAATATTTTTCCTTACATCTTCGCTGCTTTGAAAATTAAATATATTTAGCCTGTTCCTAAAGGGAAGTCACAGGTTTTGATTCGCTTTTGTAATGACAAGGAACAAAGGACACCCTCTCTACTTCTGACCACTGAGCTAGGACGCCTCCCTGTTGCATCCTGGCCTTTCTCTGGCCTCTGTCCTCCCATCTAGAAAATAGGGAGGGTAGGCTATTTCAGTGATTTTCAAACTGTGTTCCTTGGGTCTTGCAGGGGTTCCATAAACATTTCATTTGAAAACTTTTTTTTTTTTTTTTTGAGACAGGGTCTCAGTCTGGTTGCCCAGGCTGAAGTGCAGTATCGTGATTTCAGCTCACTGCAACCTCAGCCTCTCAGGCTCAGGTGATCCTCCCACCTTAGCCTCCCAAGTTGCTGGGACTATAGGTAGTGGCACATAATGTTTAAAATTTTTTTTTTTTTTTTTTTTGAGATGGAGTTTCGCTCCTGTTGCCCAGGCTGGAGTGCAATGGTGCGATCTCGGCTGACTGCAACCTCCACCTCCTGGGTTCAAGTGATTCTCCTGTCTCAGCCTCCCAAGTAGCTGGGATTACAGGCATCCGCCACCACACCCAGATAATTTTTGTATTTTTAGTAGAGAGAGGGTTTCACCACATCGGCCAGGCTGGTCTTGAACTTCTGACCTCAGGTGATCTGCCCACCTTGGCCTCCCAAAGTGCTGGGATTATAGGCATGAGCCATCATGCCCGGCCATGTTTAAATTTTTTTGTAGCAATGGGGTCTCCTTATTTTGCCCAGGCTGGTCTCAAACTCCAAGACTAAGCAATCTGCCTGCCTCGGCCTCCCAAAGTGCTGGGATTACAGGCGTGAGCCACTGTGCCTGGCCAAATACATGTTTTTGAATGCGTAAAGCTTTACTACTTAAAAAATTAATTTCAATTATATAGCATTTCTTTCTAATACTCACCAAAATAAGTATGTAATGATAAAACTAGGAGACCACCTAAATGGTCCCATCTGGGACTCTGGAAAGTACTGGATGAAAAATTGGCAGGAGGGGCAGGCCGATCCCCAGGCCCTGGGGATGGTCTTACCTTGTGGGTGAGGGAGTGCTGCTTGAGGTGGTGGATCTGGCTGAACTCCATGCCGCATTCAGTGCACACGAAGGGCCGCACGTTCTGGTGCTTGAGCATGTGGTTCTGCAACTGGCTGCGGTAGTGGAAGGACTTGTCACACTCGAGGCACTGGTAGAGGGTGGGGCCCTGATGAGAGGCCAGGTGGCGCTTGAGCTGGGTCAGGGTGGAGAAGTCCAGGCCGCACTCGACGCAGACGTGGCAGCGGCCACTCTCGTGCTTCACTTCGTGGGCCTTGAGCTCGCTGGGGTAGGCGAAACCGCGGCCACAGAAGTGGCAGCTGTAGGGCTTGACCTCCGAGTGCAGCAGCATGTGGCGCTTGAGGTGGCTGGTCTGCGTGAAGGCCTTGTGGCATACCTGGCACTTGTGGGGCCGGGTGCCCTGGTGCGTCAGCAGGTGCGTCTGCAGGTGGCTGGGCTGCTTGAAGAGCTTGCTGCAGTGTGGGCACGAGTGTGGCTTGATGCCGTTGTGGCCCAGGATGTGCGTCACCAGGTTGTACTTGGACGTGTAGGACTTCTCGCACATGCGGCACTGCCAGCGCTTCTGGCGGTCACCCGCCTCCACCAGGTAGGAGTCGTCGATCTGCACGTTGATGTCCAGCCGATCCAGCTGGGCCTTCTTGTGGCGTTCCACGGTCGAACCCGCCACGTCAGCCTCGAACTCGCCGGCCTCCTGCCACACGAAGCCCTGTTCCGGCTTGACAGGCTCCGGGGACTCCATGCTGGGGGCCTCGGGGTCACTCAGCGGGGCCAGGTGGGGTGGCTCGAACCCACACTCTGTGGGCAAGGCCTCTGGCCCAGGCAGCGCCATGCTGGGCTCGGGGAAGCCATCCCGGGCCGGGGCCGGGAAGTGAGGGTCATACGGGGCCACGTCCAGCTCCGGTCTCGGGGTTCGGGGCACATGCCGGAGCGTCCGGGGCTTGCGGCTGAAGGCGCTGAGGTCGATCATCTTGACGGCACTGCTCTGCACCAGGGCCTCGCAGCCGCCACTGGCTGCCTCAGCCGGGGCTTCTGCTGGCCCTGCTTCCTTGTCGTCACCCGGCACAGAAACCTCATAGACCTCCTGCTCCTCTTCCTCCACCTTCTCGAACTTGACCTTGGGCACCAGGCGCACAGGTGGCCGCGTCTTCCGCCGGGTGTGCTTCTCGAAGGCTGCCTCCACCTCCAGCACCTCCTCCTCTGCCGGCTCCTCCAAGGCCCTCCCGTTGCAGGCCAGCTGGTAGACGTCGGGGCCTGGTGGCCCGGGCTCTCCCATGGCTGCTCCAGAAAGCTCGGGCCCCAGGTCCGGGTAGAAGGCCTCAGCGCTTATGGTAGCTCCAAAGAGCTCATTTTCGGAGACCAGGCCAAGCACGGCAGCCTGAGCCAAGGACAGCACCACCACAGCGTCCGTCTGTGTCCCTGAGTCCATGAAGCCCTCCATCCCGTGACGGCTAGCTAGGAGGGCATCGCTGTGGGTGGAGAAGGGAAAGTTAATATTGCTGGCTCACTGCTGCACGGACAGACAACAGACACAGCGCGGACAAGAGCTTGGCTGATTCTGGGTGTGTCTGACCCTGATGTCTTTTCTACTCCTGCCTTGGGAACAGTGCACACTTGTCATTACAGGGAGCAATGATTCCCGCTGTGTATCTGAGCATCTCCTCCATCTCCCTGGGGGATCCTGGGTAAGCTCTGCCCCCTTGCTGGCCTCAGTCTTCCCATCTGTACAACAGGGAGGTGGGATTTCCTCAGTGGTTCTCAAATTGTGTTCTACAGGTCCTTCAAGAATTCCTTAAAAAGGCTGGGCATGGTGGCTCACATCTGTAATCCCAGCACTTCGGGAGGCTGAGGTGGGCGGATCACCTGAGGTCAGGAGTTCAAGACCAGCCTGGCCAACATGGTAAAATCCTGTCTCTACTAAAACTACAAAATTAGCTGGGCGTGGTGGCGGGCGCCTGTAATCCCAGCTATAGGAGGCTGAGGCAGGAGAACCGTGTGAACCTGGGAGGCGGAGGTTGCAAGTCAGCCGAGATTGCGCCACTGCACTCCAACCTGGGCAGGAAAGTAAGACTCTTTGTCTCAAAAGAAAAAAAATCCTTAAAAATTGGATTCAAAAATGCAAAAATTAAAGATTCTACTATTTAAAAACTGATTTTAAAAGGCCCACCTACTCAAATGTAGTATGTGCCACATTCTAACACATTCAGTAGCCCTACTGGCTTTGGTGCCAAAGTAATTAATTTGCACAGACCTTGGGACCGTGCGGTGAGGTGTTAACTGTCATTATTTGTAATGACTCGGCTGTATGAATGAGAATGTATGGCAAAAAGACACAACATAAAAAAATAAAATAGGTGCTGAGGCCGATCTCAAACACTGGCTATGACTTGTCAGCCCCGATGCTAAACATATGCATCTATGACAACTGGTTGTTGTTTTTCTTCATTAACTAAATGTTATACATTTAAATATCTAAATTTATACTGATAAAAATATCACTTTTATCTGATTTATACATTGGAGTTTCATGTCAGATCTGATTTGAAAGAAGGGCTCCTTGACAGCTAACATGTTTGAGACCGCTATCCGAATTGAATGCTCAAACAGGCTCCCAGGTTCACATTCATAGTTTCTCATCTAACAGGTTTTTTTTTTCTTTTTGATTAGAGATAGGGTCTTGCTCTGTTGCCCAGGCTACTGTGACACAATCATGGCTCACTGCAGCCTCAACCTCCAGCACTGAAGTGATCCTCCTGCCTTAGCCCCTTGAAATGCTAGGATTACAGACATGAGCCACTGTACCTGCCCCTAACATGATCTTCTAAATAGTGCCAATGTGCCCACCTGCCCAGGTACAAATCCCCAGCACAGCAGCCTCTTCCCTCGCTGTGCCACATATGGAGGCATCTGCTCCGTGAGCCCTCTGTGGAGCCTGGTCTTTGCACCCATGGGTCTTCCCACCTGGGGCAGGCTTTTCCCAACCCCATTGACCCCTGCTCCTCCCACCAGCCTCCGAGGCATGGCTGGAGGTCCACCTGCTCCTGGGGCCTTCCTGGCTCTCCCGGCCAGCCCTTGTGCCCTCTCCAGGCTTCCAAGGACTGCAGCACGCCAGGCAGTGTGCCCATAGGGGGTGGCGGCTTCCTCCTGGGTCTATACCCCTTGCCCTGGTTCAACACCTGGCACATCAGAGGAGGGGGGATGGCATTACTGGGGTGACTCTCGCCTGCGCTGCTCCCAGGGCTCCCAACCGACCAACTACCAGCTTCTCCCAGAGCTACGGTCAGGCACACGGTCAGCAGCCCTTCCTTAGGAAACCAGCTCTGGGCAAGGCGTCCCCCTCCCCCCAGCGCCCAGCGGAGCTTCCCCTTCCTGAGGACGGCTAAAAATACCCCAGACAGGAATTCAGCCTCCTTGAAACGGACACCAAAGATTAAACTATTAAGCTTAGAGCGAGGCTCTCGTGGAAGGGATCAGATAGAAGGAAACCTCGGCCTGGGGGTCAGGGTGCATCTGAAATAAGCTGGAGGGGCTAACCCTGCTTCCAAACCACCACACCCCACTCCAATGTCCAGCTGCTGTTCCCAGCTGGACATTAAGCAAAGTCACACCAGTGGCTCAGTTTCCCCATCTGAAAAACAGGGATGAAAACACTCACCCATGGAAAGGTTGTTAGAGCCCAGGGTCCTAACACAAGTGAAGCGGCTTGGTTCATTATAAAGCCCTAACCAACTGTAAAGAATCACTATTGGCCGGAGCATGGTGGCTCACACCTGTAATCCCAGCACTTTGGGAGATTGAGGCGGGCGGATCACTTGAGGTCAGGAGTTCGAGACCAGCCTGGCCAATATGGTGAAACCCCATCTCTACTAAAAATACAAAAATTAGCCGGGCGTGGTGGCAAGTGCCTATAATCCCAGTTACTTGGGAGTCTAAGGCAGGAGAGTCACTTGAACCCAGGAGGCGGAGGTTGCAGCGAGCAGAGATCACACCATTGCATTCCAGCCTGGGCGTCACAGCAAGACTCTGTCTCAAAGGAAAAAAAAAAAAAAAAAAAAAAACCCAAACAAACGAACAAAAAAAACCCATTATTATCTGCCCAGATCTCTGGGAGAAGCCTTTTCTGAAAAAAGTCACAGAGCCAAGAGATGTTTCCATTCTTGGGCCCCAAATTCAGCAAAGCTTAAGTGATTCTGAGGACAACTGCTAGAGACTGAGAACTCATTCATTCATTTGTACAATAAATAGCTGCTAAATCCCTGCTATGGGTTAGGGCTTGTGCTTGGAGACAGCAAGGTGAATGAGGTAGGGGTCCTGCCCCTCGGGGCCCACCACAGCCACCCCCAGTGCCCTCCAGCCACTGTCAGGTTTGTAGAGCACGCTGAGGAATGTGGCTGCCTCCTGTCACTATGGTCTGTCTGACACAGCACCCAGTGGCAACCCTCCTGTCTGTTGTGGGGTTTGGGCAAATGATGTGTTCAGCAGTTTTTGTAAACTTCCTCAAAGGCAGGACCAGCAAGAAGGAGGAACTGAGCATCAGTGGCCAAGCCAGTGCTTCCCCCTTGGCCCTGGATGCTGAGTTCAGTCTAGGCCCTGCTGTCTACTAGCCGTGTGACATCAGGTGATTCTCATCTCTATGGAGGGAAAAGGCTCCTGACTCATGGGACAGTGAGATGAGAATGTCAGTGTCATTAGTTCCCTTTCCTCTCCTTTCCCCTGCAGCCTAATACCAGGCATCAGCCCCCTCCTGCCAACCTCGAGCGCGGGCACAAGGAAACAGTTAACACTGCTTTAGAGGCGAGGAGAGGGCAAAAATGTCAGCCAACGAACTGCCCATGGGAGCTGAAATGTGGTTCCCTACAGCAAGGGTAACCATGGAGCTGACTGTCCACACCAGGACCCCTTCTACAAGGAGCCATTCCTTATAGTCACACCAGGACACCAGAAGCAAACCCCTTCCCATATGAACAGGTAGTTTGGACTTGAGAAGGTGCATCTGTCTCAGGAGCCTGTGCTTGGCTATAGAAAGGGACTAACCCAGAGTCCTTGCTCTTGAGGGTTTGTGCCTAAGTGTGGACAGGAGAGCGGCACAGAGAGCTGCCAACAACTGACGACGAACACCACGGAAGAGCTACAGCTTCTCATTACAGAGAGTTACCAGGTCCCCAGTGAGTCATTTAATACTAGAAACAACCCGGGGGGCAGGGGTGGGGTAGTGCGCTCCCCACCTCATGCCCCAGGAAACCCAGGCTTGAGTAACATACTCTCGAGTGCCTCATCAATGAAGGGAGAGCTGGGTCTGCAGCCAGGCCCGTCTAGCCCCACAGCGGGTCCCATCTGTGCTCCTGCAGCTATGCACCTGCAGAGGTCACATCTGAGCCCAGCTCCTCAGTTCTCAGGAGCTGTCCTGGGTCACTACGGGCCAGCAGGGGCACATAGGCAAGACCTGGGCAAACTGCAACATGAAGCCTTGGGCTCCTTCCTGGCTGGCTGGTCCAGGGCCTCAGCCGGTTCGGGGAACTGGGGTCTCTCCTTCTACTAGAAGTCTTCATTGAGCCACCGCCCACCTGGGCAGTTGGCCCCATGCTTTCTTTTACACTGGCCTGGACACTTGCTTGAGTAGAACACACACCACCCTGTAATGCTCACTTTGTGGGGCTTATGGGGGCAGGCCCTGTGTCCATGTTGTCTTGTTCACTGGGGACGCCAGGCAGGCTCTGCGTGCGTGTGTGCAGAAGGGGCTCTGCTGAGGAGGGAATCTAATTTACCTGTGTTTCGCATGTGTGTTCTGCCTGCCTATGACACACGGAAATGAGGAGTGGGGAGCCCCGGTATCGCTCTGTTCTTCTTCCTCCTGGGCCAGCATTGTGGCTCGTGTCTCCTCACCCGCTCTGGTTCCATCTCCCAGGCTAAACCCTTCTGTTTATGTCCTGGCACAGGGCCGTCCAGGGCAGGAAGAGAGCCTGCCAGGTGTGTGTCACCTGTGTGCCAGGGCTGCCTCCCCACCCACCCCAAGGCCCCTCTGTCATCTGCCTGGGGCCCTACTGGGGCCCCTCCCTTCTTAGAGCAGGGCCTCTTCCACCACTTGTGCTGAGGACTCAGAACAAAAGCTCCCCCCAGGTCCAGGAGAAAGGGGAGCTCAGACTGCCCCAGGCTGGCGAGATGAGGGGCGTCCACTGGCTGGGATGTGGCGTGGCCTCCCACCAGGATGCCCTTGGTCCCCAGGGTAGGGAGAAAGTCAATGTGAAAGGCGGGGAAATAGAGACGCAGATGAGCTGCCTGATTGTAGTTGTGCTGGGAGTGGGGGAAGGGAAGCCATATCAGAGAGAGAGAAAGGGAGAGAGAGAGAAGAAATGAAGAGACAGGGAAGGGGGAGCAGAGGAGGAGCCTGAGTGAGGGGGAGGGAGAGAGAATGAGGCTGTGGAGGCCAAGAAACAAAGGCGGGAGGGGGAGGGGCGTGCAGTGACACCAGAAGCCCAGGACTGCCCTATTTCCCAGGGCTCGGCACCTCCATCTCCCAGGCCTGAGGGCCAGGCCAGCCCCTGGGGAGGGAACAAAGACTCATCGTCTGGGGGCCGGCAGGGGACCTTCCCCACCCAAGCAGAGACACAGGCTCCTCAGAGCTCTGGAATCTCTCACTGTGACTTCTATGGCTTTGCCTCATGGGTCCTGTAAAGGCTGGGCAAGTCACCTGGCCTCCTCCACGTGTCTGTTTCCTGATCTGTAAAATGGGCACAAGAGCCTACTTGGAACGCGGAGGCGGGCAAACTATTGACCTACCTGCTGGTTGCCAGGGTCCCTTCCCCAAGCTGTGACAGCACCTCCTCTCATCCCACACTGCTCACAAGAGTGCTCCTGTCCTCTCATGGGGACCCCATCACACCCCTGCTCTAGGAGCAGGGGAGGATCGGGTGGGATCAGGGTGGCTGGTGTCCCTTGGGACACAGATCTCAGGGCAGAGAGTAGGTGAAGACACCCAAAACCTGGTCTGGCACAACAGGAGCCATTTTGAAGGAAGAACCAACAGGACCTTGTGGCCACCTGGATACTCTGACTAATTCCCACCACTAGGGAGATCTCAAACACCAACTGAAGGGTGGGTGCAGTGGCTCACACCTGTAATCCCAGCACTTTGGGAGGCCAAGGCAGGCGGACCACTTGAGCTCAGGAGTTTGTGACCAGCGTGGGTAACATGATGAGCTCTCGTCTCTACAAAAAAAAAAAAAAAAAAATGCAAAAATTAGCTAAGCATGGTGGCATGCCTGTAGCCCTAGATATTCAGGAGGCTGAGGCAGGAGAATCGCTTGAGCCCGGGAGGCGGAGGTTGCAGTGAGCTGAGATCACGCCATTGCACTCCAGCCTGGGTGACTGGAGTGAAACTCTGTCTCAAAAAACAAAACAAAACAAAAGTATAGAAATAAAGAAAAAACAAACAAACAACCAACAGACAGAAGTCTGGGGCTTCTGCCAGGCCAGGCGTGGGACATCACCAAGTACCCCTGATCAATGTAATTTGATGACTATTTCCTGAGGGCCCAGTGAGCCCATGCTCCCTGACACAGCCTCAGCAGTGCCTCGAACTTATGCTGGAAGGACAGGTTTGCCTGTTGTCTCCCTCACCTTGGCCTTGAATTACCAGGTTGCTCAGAGACTGCAGTCTCCAGCCCTGAGCTGAACCTCTGACTTTTTATTTATTTATTTATTTTTTTGAGACAGAGTCTCACTCTGTTGCCCAGGCTGGAGTGCAGTGGTGTGATATTGGATCACTGCAACCTCTGCCTCCTGGGTTCAAGCAATTCTCCTGCCTCAGCCTCCAAAGTAGCTGGGATTACAGGTGCCCACCACCATGCCCGGCTAATTTTTTATATTTTTAATAGAGACAAGGTTTTGCCATGTTGGCCAGGCTGGTCTCGAACTCCTGACCTCAGGTGATCCACCTGCCTCGGCCTCCCAAAGTGCTGGGATTACAGGCGTGAGCTACCACACCCGGCCTGACTTTTTATTTTTTTAAGAGATGGGTCTTCCTCTGTTGTCCAGGCTGGAGTGCAGTGGTGCCATCATAGCTCACTGCAGCCTCAAACTTCTGGGCTCAGGCGATCCTCCCGCCTCAGCCTCCCAAGTAAGTGGGACTAAAGGCATATGATACCACACCTGTCTAATTTTACATTGTTTCTGTAGAGGTGGAGTCTTGCTAAGTTGCCCAGGCTGGTCTTGAACTTCTGGGGTCAAGTGATCTTCTCACCTTGGCCTCCCAAAGTGCTGGGATGACAGGCATAAGCCACTATGCCAGGCTTGAGCCACTGATTTAATGCACATTTACTAAGCACCTATTAGGTGCTTGCTTGTGGGTACATAGAAGGGGCAAATTAAAGTTCTCACCCTTGGGGAGTTGACTTGTATGAGATCAGTCCACATGAAGCACCAGGATCTCTGGGACGTGGGGGCTGCAATATGGGGGTGGAGTGGGGACAGGACTGAGGGCTGGGTCCCATGGAGGCAGTTCAGGACCCAACAGAGCAAGAGCAGGGAGGGGACTCCTGACCCTGGGTCTGGCATTCAAGTCCTCCAGGATGTGACGAGGGGCCTTTTGCCCCTCGGAGTCCAGGGCCCTGGGGCTGAAGAGGCTGAAGCTGGAGTGGGTGGGACAGGTAACCAGGTGGGAGGAGAAGAGGAAGTTCCAGGCCTGTACACAGCTATGAAAAACATGCATGGGATTTCACCGCCTAAGGAAACCAGCCTCTTGGTTTCCCCTGTTGTCCTCCTCGCAGGAGGCTTCAAGGGAAACTCTACTCGCATGCGCAGAAGGGAAGAGGAAGCGAGAGCTGGGAGGCCTGTGCACACCTCGGGGCCCCTTGCCACAGTCTCACTTCTGCCCAGCCCACAGGCCTCAGGAGCCAGGGGCCCAGGGAGCTGCCGCCTGCACAGGGGAGGGGCAGGGGAAGCTCCAGAGTCTCTTCCTCCTGGGATCCTGTCTCTGCCTTTGTTCCCCTTTCTCTATGGACAGATTCACTGAGCCCTGCCTCTGGTGGCTGGGCCCCTGACACAGGGCCACCAACCCACAAACCACCATGATGTGCACCGTGCCCAGCCCTGTTAACAGATAAGGAAACTGAGACCCAGGGAGGGGAAGGGAATGGTCCAAGGTCACACAGTGAGACAGTGAGGGAGTAAGGACTAGAATGCAGGTCTCCAGCCCTGCAGCCCCCACAGCCTTTTGGTAGGTGGGATGCACTGCCCATGCCTTCATTTGCTGGCCAAGATGGCTCCCAGGCAGGCTCCATGGCCCCTCTGCCCCCAACTCACCGATGTTCCCTACCTCGGGGCCTCTGCACAGGCTGATTGCCCTGCCAGGACTGCCCTTCCCTCGAACTGGGTGAATTTCCCATCATCTTTGAGGATTTAGTGCAGGCACTGCCTCCCTTGAAGTACACGAGGGCAGGATGAGGACCATTCTCCCAGCCTGAGACCATCACTGTGATGGTAAATCTTGTGCGTCATCTTGGCTAAGCTATGGTGCCCGGCTGTGTGCTTGGCTAAGCTAGATGTTGCTATGAAGGTATCTTGTAGATGTGACCCACATTTACAATTGGTTGACTTTAAGAAAAGCAGGTGACTCTCCATAATGTGGGTGGGCATCAAACAATCAGTTGAAGGCCTTAAGGACAAACACTGAGGTTTCCCAGAGAAAGAATTCTGCCTTGACATATGAATCTTGCCTGAGTTTCCAGCCCCCAGGTATGCCCTGCAGATTTTGGACTTGCCAGCCCCCACAATCACAGGAGCCAATTCCTTAAAAGAGACCTCTCTGTATATATATGTGTGTGTATGTGTACGTATGTTGTGTGTGTGTGTGTGTGTATATATATATGTGTGTATATATATATAGTATCTCCTACTGGTTCTATTTCTCTCTAGAACCCTGACTGATACGATCACACTGTGGATCATCTCCCCCCACAGCCAGGCCCCCCCATAGAGTGACTGCAGAGGAACAGAGGGGGCCCAGCGGGGGAGTGTCTCTAGAGAAAGACAACAGGGTACAGAAAAGGGAAGAGAAGGAAGCTGACAGTCACCAAGGGACCAAGACTGAATGCAGTAAGTGAAATGGAGAGGTAAATCCTTGCCTGAGAGTTCTACCAAGGCTTTGCTCTTCTCTGTGCACCTCATTCCCAGGACAGTCCTGCCTCCTCCTTGGGGTGGTCTCCAGGCAGCATAGGGAAGGGCCTCTCCAAATTAATTAGCAAGAACAGACACAATCTCAGTGACCTGACCTTGTCTGGTGAATCAAGCCAGAAGGCCCTCCCCACCCCAGGTACCTTCTTCCTTGCCTTCCCCTAATGGCAGAGTCTCCAGGAGCTCAGGCCCAGGAGCGCTGAGTTCTTTCTCACCTGACGCCCTCCCAGGAGAGAGAGCCCCTCCTACAGGGCCTGCTCTGACAACGGTAGCTCTCTTGATCCACCCCCCAGGCCCAGGTGCACCTACACCTGACCTGGGAGCCATGCCTCTGCTTCTATAAGCTGAGGGCTGAGGTGGGCCTGACTGCCACAGGGTGGCCCCTGTGTGAGGATCTCCCTCCTCTAAGAGGTCACAGTGATCCTAAAACCCAAGGAAATGAGGAGTGGAGCCCCCATGGCAAGGCCTGAACTATTCTGATGTGACTTCTCAGACACAAACTCTTGTGAAGACAGAGACTCCGGGTCCACAGAGTTCCAGAACTGGTATTGTTTGATTAGAATGCCAATACCGGGGTCTCACTCTAGACCAGTTAAACCAGAATCTCTGGGTTCAGGGCTTGGACACAGGATTTTCTAGAGGCTTCTCAAGTGATTCTGATTCTCCAAATTATTATTATTATTTAGTCTTGCTCTGTCACCCAGGCTGGAGTGCAGTGGCATGATCTCAGCTCACCGCAACCTCCACCTTCTGGGTTCAAGCGATTCTCGTGCCTCAGCCTCCTGAGTAGCTGGGACTACAGGAGTGCGCCACCACGCCTGGCTAATTTTTGGATTTTTTAGTAGAGACGGTGTTTCGCCATGTTACCCAGGCTGGTCTCAAACTTCTGGGCTCAAGTGATCCACCCAGCTTGGCCTCCCAAAGTGCTGGGATTACAGGCGTGAGCCACTGTGCCCGGCCTCTTGAAATTAATTAGCAAGAGTTGATGCATACTATCAGTGACCTGGCCTTGCCTGGTAAATCAAGCGGGAGGCCCCTCCCCACACCAGGTGCCTTCTTCCTCACCTTCCCCTGATGGCAGCTGCCCCACTTCCACCCCTGGCATAGCATAGCATACCTCCAAGCATAGCACACCCCCACCATCTAGGGCAGTTCATACAGAAGTTGGGCCCAGACCCATGGCCTGGCCCTCCCCATCCCCTGAAAGAACTTGAGCCAAACTTTCCTCTCTTGGAAACATGGCTCTGCATTAAGCCTCAGTCGTCCATCAGCCACAGGAGCAGATGGGCAAAGAACACACAAAGGAGCGCCATGGGGTAGAGTGAGGCCAAAACGCGAAGGGGCAGAGAGCCTGGGCAAGTGGTGGTGGCGGGGTGGGTGTCTGAGGAGAGCCCAAGGGAACGCTGATTCCAGAAGGCACCTGGATTCCAGATGGTGCCCGGCCCCTGCCCCTAACCTGGGGGACCCTCGCTGGAAATCAACCTCCGTTAGCCCTGAGGTGAGTTGGGTGGGCCTCTGGTTCTTATAGAAATGAGCCTGCCTAAACTAACAGGGCGTCTGCTGCACAAATTACTGTGGGCAAATGCTGAGCTGCCTGCAGAGCTGCATAAAAAGCCCATGGTAGGTTTTCTTTGATGCTAAGTACAGGAGTAATGCGCCGCCTGTGATCTGAAGACACCAGGATCCCAGAAGCCATGGGCCTGATCCTCCCACCTCGAAGCTCACATGCCCAGTAAACGCATGCGTGTTTCTTTATTGCAAGGGAGGGACGCTTGGCTCTCCCGTGGCAGGATGGTGGCCTTGCTGAAGACCCTTTGCTTCAGCCACTTTGGCTCTGGGTCTTAGAATCTTCACCGGCAGGGCTGAAAGGAACTTTGGGGACTCTCCTGTCCAATGCCATCATTTTACAGATATGGAAACAAAGACCCCAAGGCCCCCACCCCTCACTGAGGACTAATCTGGAGCTCTTGATTTTTTTTTTTTTGAGACTGAGTTTTGCTCTCGTTGCCTGGGCTGGAGTGCAATGGTGTGATCTCGGCTCACCGCAACCTCTGCCTTCCGGATTCAATCGATTCTCCTGCCTCAGCCTCCAGAGTAGCTGGGATTACAGGCATGAGCCACCACAGCCCAGCTAATTTTTTTTGTATTTTTCGTAGAGACAGGGTTTCTCCATGTTGGTCAGGCTGGTCTCAAACTCCCGACCTCAGGAGATCCACCCGCCTCGGCCTCCCAAAGTGCTGGGATTATAGGCGTGACCACTGCGTCTGGCTTTTTTTTCTTTAGACGGAGCCTTGCTCTGTTGCCCAGGCTGGAAGGTAGTGGTGTGATCTTGGCCCACTGCAACCTCCAGTAGCAGAGCGATTCTCCTGCCTCAGCCTCCCAAGTAGCTAGGATTACAGGTGTGCACCACCATGCCTGGCTAATTTTTGTATTCTTTTAGTAGAGATGGGGTTCACTGTGTTTCCCAGGCTGGTCTTGAACTCCTGACCTCAGGTGAGCTGCCCGCCTCGGCCTCCAAAGTGCTGGGATTATAGGCGTGACCACTGCGTCTGGCTTTTTTTTCTTTAGACGGAGCCTTGCTCTGTTGCCCAGGCTGGAAGGTAGTGGTGTGATCTTGGCCCACTGCAACCTCCAGTAACAGAGCGATTCTCCTGCCTCAGCCTCCCAAGTAGCTAGGATTACAGGTGTGCACCACCATGCCTGGCTAATTTTTGTATTCTTTTAGTAGAGATGGGGTTTCACTGTGTTTCCCAGGCTGGTCTTGAACTCCTGACCTCAGGTGAGCTGCCCGCCTCGGCCTCCCAAAGTGCTGGGATTACAGGCGTGAGCCACCATGCCTCTGGAGCTCTTGACTCCTTGTGTTTCCTTCCATCCATGTCAAACATGGGGGTCACCCCCCAACTCAGGCTCTCCCACCAGGGTGTTTACCTTCTACTGTGTGGAGGCCGTGAAGGTGTGCACAGGAAATTGTATGGGGCAAGGAATTTCCACCATTCAACCCACCTGATGGAAATGTTTTGAGCTCTCAAGAGTTCTGCCACGTACCCTTGCCCTAGGATGCTAATAATCAGTCAAAAGAGAGAAGACTGAAGCAAGCCTTGTGCTTGTACCAATCGGTCACGACATCCCACCTGCTCCACATCCCAGTCACCTCCCATTGCTCTTGCAATCAAGCCAAACAGCTCACCAAAGGCCTCCAGAACTTGCCTGGTTGGTCCCTGCCTCCATGACAAGTCCACAGCGTGCTGTCCCCTCTCTCCATGTGAAGCCACATGGACTTCATCCATGTTCTTTAATAGACCTTGCCTGCACACGACCTCTTCACATATGCTGTCCCCTACCTGGAATGCTCTTCCTCATTCTTCTCCCTTCAGCTTTCAGCCCAGGTATCACTTCCTCAGGAAGCTTGCCCTGACCCCGTGCCCCACCCTGACCAGGTCTAGACCCCAGGTCCTGAGCAGTCTCAAGTTTCATACTTTTCCTTCCTGGACCTTATTTTAACTTGTAATCATTTGTGAATGATTTATTTATTTATAGAATTACTTGCCTAATAGCTACCATCCCAGTTAGATTCTGACATCCCAGTTAGATTACACTCTCCAAGGGCAGAGACCTTGCCTGTTTGCTCACTACTGCATCCCTAGCAGAGCACACAGATAGAATAAATTGTTGCCCTTTTGAGAACACCCATATTCAAGGGCAAAGAAAAAAGAGGCCCCTTGCTAAGCCCAGCTTTGGACAGCAGCCAGATAGACCCTGCCCGCCTCTTTTCCCTGAGCTTTAGGGCCAGTTCCTGTTCTGAGGGGGAGGGACAGCAGGCCTCATGTTTCCAGAGGGCTCCACATCTTTCCTCCAAGTCCGGAAGCAAAGAAGCACATCTGTTCCCCAAACAAGTACACTATCCTGGACCCAGAGGTCACCAGCTTTAGGTAACGGGAAAAACAGACGCAACTTCGGCTCACAAGTTCAAGGGGACAAAGATAAGAAGCAAAGGAAGTAACAACAGGACCATTCACTGGGCTTGAACTTCATCAGGGCCTGGGATGAAAGCACACCATTTCTAGCCCTCAGGGCAGTCCTCTGGGATGGGGCGTACCATTTCCACTATACAGACGTGGAAACTGAGGCAGTTCCCCGCAGGCAGGATAGAGCAGGCCAGGGCCGAGACCCAGCCCTCTCTACCTCAGCTGCCAGGGATGGGCTTTCTGGGTCTTGTCTTCCTCCTGTGCCAACCTGTTTTCCCACACCGGGGCCTAATTCACACCTGGGAGCCCCTCATGGCTTCCCTTCCTCCTCACCAAGCCTCGCCTCAGACCCCTCCTGCACCAAACCCTCCGCCTTCTCCATCCCATCTTCCTCTCCCTCCATTCCTCCCCTCCTTCGGTTTCCGTGGCAACCCCATCCTCCGCTCCGCCACTCAGTCCTGCCTTCCCATCTCATCTCTTTCTTCCCTCTTTCATCTCTCCCCTCATCACAGTGTACAGTCCAAATCCCCCTCTGTCCTCTGCCTCTGCTCTCTCGCTCCCTTTTACTCTCCTTTTATCTCCTTCAATGTTCTCTTGTCATCTCAGGGTGACATTTATTTATCTCTTGCTTAAAAAAAAAAAAGAAAAGAAGGAAGAAAGGAGGGAAAAAGAAACCCCATTCCATCAGCCAGGGCTTCTCCAGATCAGTCCCGGCCTTCTCTCTCTCCGTCATCTCTAAGGGTCAGACTCCCCACGGGGGCCAGGAGAGGGGAGACAAACCCCAGAATGGACCCCTGCCTGCCACAGGGAAGCTTCTCTATTGACCTCACCTAGGGAGGGGAGGAAGAAAACACACGGGTGGGAAGTGTGTGTTGGGGGGGGCTCCCTGGGAGGAGGCATCCCAGAGAGTCTGGCCCTGCTTCCCTGAGGTCAGGATAGGGGAGAAGCCAGCACCTCCCTCAGGATGAAGCAAGGGCAGGATCTAGAACAGGGGGTGGCCAGGTGCAGAAATCCCCCATGACCAGCCCCAGGCAGGAATTCACTGCTGACTGGCGCAGTGGCTCACAACTATAATCCCAGCACTTTGGGAGGCCAAGGCGGGAGGATCACTTGAGCTCAGGAGTTCGAGACCACCCTGGGCAATATTGTGAAACCCCATCTCTACAAAATATTAACAGGCCATATGGCACGTGCTTGTAGTAACAGCTACTCGGGGCGCTGACTGGGAGGATGGCTTGAGTCTGGGAGGTCGAGGTTGCAGTGAGCCATGATCACACCACTGCACTCCAGCCCGGGTGACAGAGTTAGACCATGTCTCAAAAAAAAAAAAAAAAAAGGAGTTCACTGCTGTCCAGGGAAACCCAACCATTCACGGCCCCATGCTGCCTCTTCAGGCCCTACCTTGCATTGTGTGAATGAGACACAGGGCCTGGCCCCAGGCTGAGGCACCCAACAAATGCTCAGGGTGCGCAGCTCCCTCACTCCAAAAAGGATGGTGAGGTTCACCAATTCTCCACAATTCACTCTTCTATGTTCCTAAATTGCCTCTGAGTAAAGGAAGCAAAATTCACAGGTGGGACTCTGTGCCCCAAGTTTAAGGCAGAATGAAAGGTTGCCAGCTCTTTCTAATTTATTTTCAGTCATCATTTACTGAGCTCATATTATGGATCAGGCACAAGAGACAGGCTGTCCCAGGGAGATAGACATTTTATTTTATTTTTATGATTATTATCTTATGAGGCAGAGTCTCTCTCTGTTGCCCAGGCTGGAGTGCAGTGGCAGGATCTCAGCTCACTGCAACCTCCGCCTCCCTGGTTCAAGTGATTCCCCTGCCTCAGCCTCCTGAGTAGCTGGAATTACAGGCATGCGCCAACACACCTGGCTAGTGTTTTTGTATTTTTAGTAGAGATGGGGTTTCACCATGTTGGCCAGGCTGGTCTCGAACTCCTGACCTCAGATGATCTGCCCACCTCAGCCTCCCAAGTGCTGTGATTACAGGCGTGAGCCACTTAACCCAGCCCAAGATAGACATTTTAGTTTTCATTTTACAGATGAGCAAACTGAGGCTTAGAGAAGCTATGATTTGTCTAAGTCACAGAGCCAGTAAAAGATAAGGGCAGGATTGGAGCCGATTATAATCACATTCTTCCCCATTTACTCCTCTTCTTCCTGTGTTCTTGGGAGGAGTGAGGTCACATCACTCCGAGTCCTCCTTAGCTCAGCCTCCTCCTGGCTTCTCCATTGCTGTGTTTAATCTCGAGTGATCAGAAATGACAGGAGAAACAAAGATCCGGGAATGGAGACTGACTGCAGAAAATGAAGCAAACCGATTATGGTTGTGGCCCCAGCATCTCAAAATGACCAAGAGAAGAGATCCCCTGTGAAAAAAAAAATGTCACATGGGGATAAAGAAAGGGGCCCTAGGTCTTCAGAAGCCCTCGAGCTGTGAGAGTGTCTGGCTGCAGGTGAGAAGTATTGCTGTGCCAGGGATCAGGCCAGGGAGGAGGCTATGGTATTGGTAGTCCTCCACTAAAAGGCTGGCTCAGCACCTCCTGGACCCCAGGAGCAGGGTCTGAGGATGGGGAGATGAGAAGCAGCAGAGGTGGGGAGGAAATGGGGAAGGACAGCCCCTTCCTCTGTAAGTGGTAGGAGGGAGGGGTACATGGTTCTCAGCCCAGCAGACCTGTCCTCCACCCTCAGCTCTGCCACTTAGGAGCTGCATACCCTCAGGCAAGTGTCTCAACCTCCTCCCTGGGATTTGGTTTCCTTGTCTGTATAGTGACAGGAGAAGGGTCTAATCACTGCACCCTTCCTTTCAGCCTGGAGTTGTGCCTATTGAGATCATTTTTATACAGCACATAATCTTGACAACAAAACCTATTTACAGAGGAGGAAACCAGAGCACAGGAGTTGAGCGATTCACCCACGGTCACCAGGTACACCAGAGAATAAGTGGAGTTGGGTCTAACTTAAATGCCTCTGCTTTTATTTGTTTATTAATTATTATTATTATTATTATTTTGAGACGAAGTTGCCAAGGCTGGAGTGCAGTGGTGCCATCTCAGCTCACTGCAGCCTCTGCCTCCCTGGTTCAAGCAATTCTCCTGCCTCAGCCTCCCAAATAATTGGGATTACAGGCGCGTGCCACCACACCCAGCTAATTTTTGTATTTTTAGTAGAGGCGGGGTTTTGCCATGTTGGCCAGGCTGGTCTTAAACTCCTGACCTCAGGTGATCAGTCCACCTTGGCCTCTCAAAGTGCTGGGATTACAGGTGTGAACCACCATTCCTAGTCTGCCTGTACTTTTAAGATAAAGGACATAAGGGAAATGATGTGTTTCCTAAGGGCTGGTGCATAGTAAGGATCCAGCTACTGGGAGTGACTGCTAATTTTTTTTTTTTTTTTGAGACGGAGTCTGGCTGAGTCACCCAGGCTGGAGTGCAGTGGCGCCATCTTGGCTCACTGCAACCTCCGCCTCCGAGGTTCAAGAGATTCTTCTGCTTCAGCCTCCCAAGTAGCTGGGACTATAGGTGTGTGTCACCACACCCGGCTAATTTTTGTATTTTTAGTAGAGATGGGGTTTCACCATGTTGGCCAGGTTGGTCTCCAACTCCTGACCTCAAGTGATCCGCCCACCTTGGCCTCCCAAAGTGCTGGGATTACAGGCATGAGCCACCGTGCCCCAGCCTGTGCGATTGCTATTATTATTGTTCCTATCATCCAGCCAGGCTGGTGCTGGGTGCTGGCGAGGCACAAAGATCCCCAGTCTCAGGACCTCACAATTTGGCTAGAGACAAGATTAAGAACCACAAAGTAGTAGTGGAAAGTATCAGATAGGAAATAGCAGTAAATAAATGTGCTTTAAAAAAAACAAACAAACAAATTTAAGGGATCAGGAATGTTCTTCCATATAAATGGGCACGTTAGGAGGCGATAAACTCAGGGCATGGGCCACAGAGTCAGAATGCAGTTTGGCCCCATCACTCATACCTTGGTCTGTGTGTGCCTCAGTCTCCTCATCTGTGTATGAGATAATGGTTCTCACTTCCTGGAGTTGTTAGGGGGTTTAATTGAACCCATTAGACAAATGAGTATGATCTGTGGTGTCTATTACCCAAAGGTTGGGTGGAGGGGTATGGGGAGGTCTAGAGAAGAGAGAAGTTGGTTAGGAAGACCCCTTCCCCCACAGACCCAGCCAGAGAGGAGGGCCTGCCCAGGCTGGAAGCACGAGATGGAGAAAGGAAGGGAAAGCGGACAGAAGCGCAGGAGGTAGGGAAGGTGCTGAGGTCTGAGGGCAGGCGAAGAGTATGGCCTGGGCACAAGCCCTCTCCGTTCTCACAGCAGCGTTATGACTCCTCCCTGGGCCTCCATGCCAGCAGAGCCCCTGGCAGTGGCTGCCTCCCGAAGCCACTACTGTAATCAACATTTATTTTGCAGTCACCCACACACCCAGCTCGAGTACGGATTTATGCCAGGAGGAGTAAAGAATGCCTCTCTCATTCACGTAATGCCTTCGTGTATCTCCTGGGGGGAGGGACGGCTGGTGCAGCATATCAGCTGATAGTGTATACACGCAGACATCAGACACATGCTGCCGTCCACACAGGCTCTCATAGAGGCAGGCAGGAGCGGTGTGAAAAGCCATGCCTTCCTCAGTCACCTGACAACGATACTTTCATGTAGTGAGCCGAGGGGTAGGACCTATGCAAGGGGCGGAAGCTCGGGTACCCACACTTGACCCTGCAGTCGAGCTGGAGGGAGATGCACGCCTCAGATAAGAGGTTCAGAGAAGGCAGGAGCTGCATGATGGGCATCCCAGCCAGGAGCTCCTGGGTCTGCACATTACCAGGAGCTCACAGAGGAGAAGGCCAAGGCAGCCTGTTGGATGCAGGGTAGAGGAGAGGCGGGAGGAGAACCAGAGGACAGTGGGGCCTGGGAAGGAGAGACAGAAGAGGGTCTCGAGGGCAGGACAATGGATGTCAGCGGGGAGGGTACCCAACGTGGTCGGTTCAGCCCAGAGCAGGAACTAGTTTCCTCTCCAATCTGGATCACAGAGGATGACCTGTAGGAGCTTGGAAGCCCTATCTGCAGGGTGGTGGGCTCTGGGCCATGTGTCCCAGATGCTGGAATCCAAACGCACGTGTGACCCAAGGGCGAAAGTGACTTTAGCAGAGGGGATGATAATAAAACTAGCAAATGCCTGGCCATGACTAGTAGTGTGAGGGTTTCCATCCCCTCTGCCTGGGGTGCGACTGCCTGTGGGGTTGAGGTCCCTTGGGGCAGGCCATGGAGGCAGGGTGGGGCCCCTCAGCAATGGGAAGCTCTAGAATTGGCATGGCCACCTCTTTGCTCTACTGTGTTGGGCAAGTTGCTTCATCTCTCAGGGCCTCTGTTTTCTCAACTGTAAAATGGGGGTAACAGCTGCCTTCCCCACAGGATGGGGAAGAAGATTCAATAAGATAATGCAAGGGGATACACCTGGAGCTGGGGGCTGGCTTCTGATAAACGGTCAGTTTTAGCTTTTATACCACAATGTATGTACACATACAATATGAGTCACCCAGGGCCCCTAAATATTTGGCATGTTCTAACTATCACTAAAAATATCTAAATCCCATGAAGGAGTTGGGAAAGGATGAGCACTTGGAAAAAGTAATGAAATCAGGTGTGAGGAAGGACAGAGATGCTGGGAATGGACCCGGTCCCACAGAAGGTTCTAGCTCAAGTCCTTTGTCCACATGGGAGCCCCTGGATTGCCAGGAAATGGGCAGTCTCAACCCCAGTGCCTGTGGGGCTGTGAGGGTCCCTTGGGCCCCAGGACCTGAGGAGGACGCTGGAGAGGTGGAAAGGCATCTTCTTTGGGCCTCTAGAAGTCTCGTCACAGATGCTACCTCTTTTCTGAAATTTTACAACTCATCCAGGTAGCTCAGAAGACCGCATTCCTAAATGAAGTGCAAGATCCAACTCTCCTCATCAGAGTGTAGATAACCTCTTTCTGGGATCACAATCCTGCCACCTGGAATGACCCACTCCTCAGCAAACAAACGCAGCTCAGATGGGTCACAGAGGGAAGGGCTGGGTCCAAGAATGGGACCCCCACCCCGCCCCATGCTAGCCCCGACCCCTGAAACCAAAACACCCAGAAGCTTCTTGTGTGAAGCCCACACACACTCATGTGTGAGCATCCAGGAGACAAGAGTCACCCTCCTCGCTGTGCTGACGCAAGGACGGGCTCGGCTGTGTCCTGGCTCTGAAGTGCTCAGGGCCTGCCCCTGGGAGCCTTGGTGGGTTCCCTCCTTCAAATGCCCCCAGCTCTGGGTGCCAAAGTGAAGAAGGAAACACAAGGTCTTCTGGGACTCCGAAAGACAGGCTGGGCAAGAGAATGAGCAGGCCTGCTCACACAGCCACCGCCCTCTACAGTTTACAAAGCCCTTCCCAGGCATGAAGTCATGGGCCGTTCCCTGCCAGGTTCTGCACTGGCATCTGAATGGGCAGCACCTGCGTGGGCTCTTATTCCTGATGGCAAAACCTGACGTTCACAGACTGGCTGGCTGCCCTGAGAGTGACAGTGCCAGCCTGGCCAACTTTCAGTACAGTGTGTCATTTAATCCTGACTGCAGCCTATGGTTGGTACTGGTGCCATCACCCTGTTTTACAAATATGGAAACTGAGGCACAAAAAGGTTACGAGCTTTCGAACATTGCTCCTCGCAGCATGGCCCTCGAGCTCTGGCACTGCTTCCAAATAGATAAGGGAAGCCTTAGAAACTTGGCTGGGCGCGGCAGCTCACGCCTGTAATCCCAGCATTTTGGGAGGCTGAAATGGGTGGATCATTTGAAGTCAGGGGTCCAAGACCAGCCTAGCCAACATGGTGAAATGCCGCCTCTATTAGAAAAAACAAAAATTAGCTGGGCGCGGTGGTGCACCCCTGTACTCCCAGCTACTCAGAGGCTGAGGCAGAAGAATCATTTGAACCCGGGAGATGGAGGTTGCAGTGAGCTGAGATTGTGCCACTATACCCCAGCCAGGTGACAGAGCAAGACTCTGTCAAAAAAAGGACGGAAGGAAGGAAGGAAGGGAGGGAGGGAGGGAGGGAAAGAAAGAGAAAAGAAACTTGTATAGCAATGTGACAACGCTGTGACATCTGAGCCAGGTTGATAAAGTATTAGTCTGTGAGGCTTAGAAATGGACTTAAAAAAAAAAACCCACCAGGTTTTGAAGCACCGGTTTAGATCCAGACTCTAGAGTTGAAGGCCTGAGTTTGCATCCTTTGCTACTTCCCAACGGCATGACTCTTTCTCCTTACTAAAGTGGGGTGGTACCAAGAGCACCTGCCTTACCAGTTAAAATATGTAAAGTGCTGAAAGCAGAACCTGGCACGCCTATGGTGTTTACTGCTATTATTAGCATTCAGCAGCTCGCTTGGGGCCACACAGTAGCTACTGGAGGAGCTGGACTCCTTGATGCCAGTTCTCAGTGGGGAATTGACTGCTAGGTCCCCTGCCACCTGGGAAACTGGGGCCCCAGAAACATGCCTGCCACTAAAGCCTGTCCACAAACTCAGACCCTCGTCCTGTCCCCACCCGCCTCCAACCCCCCTTCCATCTCTAGGCCAGCTCAGCTGTGGGTGGGCGTCTTAATGGGTGTAAGGAGATGTTCTTGCCCAAACCGGAAAAACCTGATGGCCAGGCAGGCCCGCCCTGGCAGCTTCCGGGTTGCTAGTAGTATCCTGAGAAGCAGGTGGGGCCAGGAAGAGCAATGGTGGCCTCCTCCCCTCGGCCCAGGCTCACATCTCTATGGTGCCTGCCCCAAAGCCATTTTGATCCCTTTCTTGGAGCATAAATCCCAAATGTCCCTAGATAAGCAGACTCCTTGCCACCTTTACCCACAGTTCATCTTGTCTTGGTCACCCAGACCCAAAGGGAGGACGGCTTTTTCCCCAACCCTTTTGGAGCCCCAGACCCTCCTCCTGGGAAGTGGGTGTTAGCACCCAGCTTGTACATAGTAGGGACTCAGCACCATCTGGGACTTCAGATCCACCTCCCTCATTTCCACATCCGACTGACATTCTTCCTCTACCTGGGTCTGGTCACTACTGATGAGTGGGCTCGTTGTCCCCACCCGTCTGGGTGTCTGGCTTGGTCACTAGTCCTTCCTTCTCCTGCCGCCCTCTGTACCTGGCACTGACTTATCCCTCCGCCCTCCTCTAGTCTTCCCTGGGGAGGATATGGCCCCTTCCCTGAGGCCCTGTGCTCTGCGGGGGCAGCGATAGGACTCCCATTTGCATGAGGCTTTACAATTTACACAGCACTTGGCTGTGAGCTGTACTGTTTCCACTCTACATCTGTTAAAGACACATGCAATTCACACATCAGCAAACATTCATGAAGCACCTACTATGGGCCAGGCACTGAGCTGGGTGCGCAGGAGGAAGGGCACACAGGGTTCTGCCTTGGGAGGGTCCTGCCGGCCACACCTCCAGGCCTGATGGCTTGTGCCAGCACACCTGGGCCTGGAGCCCTCGGCTCACATAGCCCAGGCCACTCACATCTCAGGACTCCCTCCCAGAGGGAGCTGCCTCCTGCAGAGAGCCCCGTGCCCCCCCAGAGACCATGGTTTTTCCTGTGGCCCCTGGGAACCCTGGCTGGACGGGAGCCCCACAAGCTTTCTCTATGGCCCTGGGGGACCAGGGTGTGACCAGGTCCCTTCTTCTGTGCTCTGAGGAGGTAGCCAGGGTCTTCCAGACCCACTGCCCGACGTGCCCCTTCTGCAGGGCAGAAATGTGCCCAGACATGCAGGTAGGTCCTCCCGAAGAGACCTGGGTCCTGCTCCCTTGCGTCTCTTCCTCTCTGGCCTTCGGCTCAAAGCTTTCATGCACACTTAGTCTCCCTGCCTGCACCACAGCCCGCTGCAACCCTGGCAATGTCCAATTTCTTGTTTTCTCTCCACCCCCTGAACTGGGGCCAGATCTATGTCCTCCATCACCTCCTCAAGCTCTACTCTATGATATCTGTCCCCTCCACCAGAGTTCAACTGTCCTCTGGAACGTGGCAGCCCTTTGCCAAACACAGGAGCTTTGAGCTGGGCCTCCTCATCTGGCAGCAGCCACACAACCCTCTCTGGGCTCACAGGCCACGCAGCACCACCCTCTATCTCGGCCCACTCCTTGGCCTCCTGCATCCCAGCAGCCCCTGGGCTCAGGCCTTGGCCTGAGTGGGCTCCCTCAGAGAAACCATCTCTCATGGCTTCTGCGCTCACCTCAGTGTTGACCTCACTAGAGCTGCACCCTTACCCAGGTCTGCAATGGTTCCTAGACGGCAAACCTGTCAGCCGTCACTGTCTAACCTCTCCATGGCTCGTGTCCTTGAAGCCATCTGCCATTTCCAGCTTCCTTCTCTGCTGTTCCAGTTGACCAGGCTCAAGCTCTGAGGTCACTGTAGAGTGACTGAGGTTTTGCAAGGCTTTTCTGCCTGGCAAACACGGACAGCACACCATTCTCCTAGGAGCTAGAGAGATGAAGACAACAGTCTCCGCCCTCCAGCAGCCACAGTAAATGGATGATTACCTTAGTGAGTTGATAGCTATGACATACAACTCCCAGAAGGTAGATAAAGGGAGATGTGATTAAGTCTATGTGGGGGAGTCAAAGGGGGAGGTGGCACCTGAGAAAGGTTTTGTAGGTTGTGTAGGAGTTCAGCAGGCGGATTAACAGAAGAAAGGCACTCCGGGGGAGGGAGCAGTGATTGTAATGTGGAAGTGTGACACAGTGCAGAGGTTTGGCCTACACAGGTATAAACACACCTCAAGAGTAGGCAGGGCCACCTTTACTCCTCAGACCACAGTGACTGGTGGCCCCTGGGGATGTAGAAAGTGGAGGCCCTGCTGCGGTCCTATCCACTCAGCCACGCACACAGGAGAGGAGCCACTGCTTAGCAGGTAAAGTACATGTGCTAACCAGGCATACGCACACGGCTGATTGACAAGCGTATGTCGGCTCTCAGAAGAGGTTCGTTTCCACAGGTTTAAAGAAAAATAAAGAGGCCTACAGGGAAAGAATCAAACTGTTCTGTTTGGATAATTTAGGAAAACCTGAGTGAATATTCTCTGTAGCTCCCAAGTGACATTTTAAAATCCCTCTGATGCGTGGGACACATGTGTCCCTGCCACAAAGGATGTGTCAACACAGGCTGCCAAACCCAAGGTGGCAGGCCCCTTATTTGGTGAGGGCTATCCAGCTCGGCCATCGGTCCAGCTTGTGTAGTGTGGACTGGCCCCTTCCTCACATTCAGCCCCTGTGTCATGTTCACACGGATGCCACTTAGCCCTCCTTGGCAGGGAATGGTGACACCAGGCTCTGCCAGAGTGGGGAGGCCCATGGGACCACATCCATCTCTGCCTTCACCCTCACCTCGAGCCCCATATTGGGCCAGGGAGAAGGGAGGGATCCCAAGGCCATGTCTAGATCCTGCCAGTCCCACCCCAGGCCTTCAGTCACCTATCCTTGCTGACCCACTCAGGACTCCTCCTGTGTGACAAACAGGTCCCTCCAGCTGGTGGAGACCCCCAAACACTCTTCCCTCTTTAAAGCAGGAGCCTAAAAGAAAACAGTGCCTTCAACAGGTTTTTTTTGTTGTTGTTGTTGTTGTTGTTTTACACATTTAGAGCAATGGAGAAAAAAACTATTCTCCCTTCCTCAAGTAAACCCACTTCTCTACTGGTCCCTTGAAAACAGAAGCACTATTCAAAAGGAAAAAGAAAAAAGAAATTTAAAAGAGAGAGAGAGGCAAGAGGGAAAAAGAGGAACTGAATAGAAGAAGAAAAAGGGGGAAAAAGAGAGGGAGAAGAGAGTGAACCCCGAGGGAGGTGGTGAGGGCTTGGAATGAAAGGCAAAAGTGAAGGGAAGGAAGGCAGAGACACAAAAGGCAGGGGAGAGAAAGACAGAAGCTTTGAAAGAAAGAATGTTCTAGCGTGAATGCAGCGTGCAGGGGAGAAAGGCGTGCTTGAAAAGGAGCAGCCTGAAGCAGTGACCCCTCATTCACAGGCGGTGCCAATCACGGTGACAATGCAAACCCTTTCTTCTTTTCTCCTTCTCTCCTTTCTGGGGAGGGAGAGGCTGAACACTGCAAGTTAATTCCTAAAAGTACAAAAAATAAATTCAGTTCCACTGGAGAAACATCAAAGAGCTGCTGTAAAGGCTTCCCCCAAACAGGCTACAGCCCCAAGGGGAGTGCTCCCATCAGCTTTATTACAGGGTCGGCTGCTCCCTGCCCTGGCGGCCCGGCTGTGGCCTCCTCCCATAGGGTCCTAGGTGAGCCAAGGGAGAGAGCCTGTGATGCTGTGCACAAGGCTCGGTCTCCAAAGGCAGCTCGGACCTCTGGGTGCCCGCAGATCTCCTCTCTCAGAGCCCTTGGGCCCTTAACCAGGTAGCGGGGGGCAGATGAGAGGGGTCTCAGTGAGACAGCTCCTCTGGCTGGAGGTGAAAGCCGTGGCAACTCACCCTGCCTGGGCCATGTCCACCTGGTTCTCCGGCTGCCTGCACACAGGAGGTGCGCGGTCCCCGGTGGATGTGTGCGGTGAAGGACATTCTGAGTCAGCCCTAGGATGGGCTGTCCCCTCGAGGGACTGCTCCAAGGAAGCCTGCCGCCTGCTCAGGCTGGGCCCTGACTCCAGGAGGGTGAGCGGGTAGGTTGGCTCTTTTTACAGGCCACCAGCTGTTGGGTCTATGTCACTCACAAGGGAGGGCCTCTGTGGACGTTGAGGCGTGTTCTTACATCATGGGTCACTGCAGACCAGCACCTTCCTGAGTTAGCCAAGACCCAAAGACTACGCACAATATACGTGCCCTGACCTGGATTTAGATTTCCTGTCCTTCCTGGTTGGGCCTCAGTTACACACCAGATAATGCCGGCAAATGCCCACACACAGCCCTCAGTCTAGTGACCGAGTGTCTCCCAAAATGTCCCTCTGCGCTCACAGGTGAGCGTTCCCCATCCCCCTTCTTTGTCTTCCCTTCTCCTGCTGTCTCTCAGTACCTATCGAGTCATGAGGAAACCTGAAATGGGGTCACCTTTACGCAAAGGCTCCTTTTTCCTTCTGATCATCCAAACGCTAGATAATGAGAAATGCCTGGGAGCAGAGAGGCTGAGTGGAGGAAGACTGATTGGTTTATTGACTGATTGATTGAGCGAGTCTCAACCTTACTTATCTATTGAGCACTCAGTCTGTGCCGAGCTCAGTGGTGTGGGCTGGGATTATAAAGCGACAAGGACCAGTCCAGAGCCCTGAGGTGCTTGGGGCCAACCTAATGCTGCCTGGAGGAGATGCAGGGAGACACATGGATCAGGGAAAGAAAACCCTTCCTTTGCTATCTTTATCTGGAAAAGGCTGTTATTTCTTGGAATAGGCCCCAGGAGGGCCTCCGAACCCAACAAGGAGGCTGGAGAGAAGAGGGGCATGGAAAATACAAAGAGGCATAGGGGCCGGGCGTCGTGGCTCACACCTGTAATCCCAGCACTTTGGAAGCCTGAGGCGGGTGGATCACCTGAGGTCGGGAGTTCGAGCCAGCCTGGCCAACATGGTGAAACCCCGTCTCTACTGAAAATACAAAAATAAGCCAGATGTAGTAGTGGGCGCCTGTAATCCTAGTTACCTGGGAGGCTGAGGCAGGAGAATCACTTGAACCTGGGATGCAGCGGTTGCAGTGAGCCGAGATCACGCCACTGCACTCAAGCCTGGGCAACAGAGCAAAACTCCATCTCAAAAAAAATAAAAATAAAAAAAATAAAAAACAAAGAGGCATGGGGCAGATATTTAACCTAGCCACCAGCAGCCTATAAAATCACCCTTGCGCTTCCATTTGACAAAGGCAAATCCCACAAATACTTTTTGAGCACCTACCATGTGCCAGCCAGCTCCTGTGCGTTCCTAGGGAGATGGCAGTGCACAAGACTCAGTCCTGCCCTTAAGAACTTACGGTGTTGTGAGAGCAACAGGCAAGAAAACAGGCAATTTTAATTTGGTGTGTAAGAACAGAGGAGGGGCAGCCTTAGAGAGGCTGGGCGGGGGTCAGGGAAGCTCTTTCAGAGGAGGTGGTATGGAGTTACTTTAATATATTAAAGTGAACAAAATTTTCATTTGTTTTGAAAAAGATTTAAAGAATTTCACTGGTGGCCAGGCCCAGTGGCTCACACCTATAATCCCAGCACTTTTGAGAGCCCAAGGCAGGAGGATCGCTTAAGCCTGGGAGTTTGAGACCAGCATAAGCAATATAGTGAGACCCAACCTCTACAAAAAATTAAAAAATTAGCCAGGCATGATGGTGCATGCTGGTAGTCTTAGCTACTCTGGAGGCTGAGGTGGGAAGATCACTTGAGCCCAGATGTTGGAGCTGTCATCACACTGCTGCATTCTAGCTTGGGTGACAGAGTGAGACCCTATCTCTAAAAACCAAACAAAGAAACAAACAAACAAAAAGAAAAGAATTTCACTGGCAAGATACCTAGGTGTCTAGAAAAAAAAATAGAATTGATCAGTGAACCAACAGATAAATATCCAATGATGTTTTCCTAATCTGTTGGTATATTAGGAGGAATCAGAAGCACAGAGAAAAGTAATGCAGTGAGAACAACAGAAACAATAATGAACTCTTTTTTTTGAAGAAGTAATAGTAGTTCAGTGACATGTTTAGCAGTGAATAGTATTTACACTGTGGGCTTACCCCAAAATTGCGACCTGATGATAATACTAAGAGAGGAGGAGGAGGAGGAATGATAGGGTGGTGGAGAGATGAGTCCTCACTTACAAGAATATGGAGGCAAAAGATAATGTCCAAAATTGATAAATCAAGAAGTCATCAGAGTAACATATTATTTCAGAACATGGAGGTAAATAACAGGAAGGAGGAAGTAAGCAGTTTGCAAATGGTTAACTAGCTGGAGGGCTGGAGTCGGGAGTGAGGTGGGGCGGGGCCTACTGTGTTAGCACTAGAAGCCCATCAGTATTGTTTGATATAAAAAAAGATACATATATTACTCTGATAAAAAACAAAATTCAAAGCAAGCAAACAAGCAAAAAAGGCTTGGTAAAGGCGTCACTGTTAAGTCAAATTGAGATCAACGTGAACTCCCCAGAGCATTGAGCCAAGAAATAGAAGGGGCACTGTGCTTACGAATTGATGGGAACAGAAATTCCTTCAAGAAAGAACAGAATTCAGGGAGCTGCTGCCCATGGTGACACATTTGGGTGGAAGAGGCTGGAGGGCTTGTACCTCGCAGGGAAAATCTGCAGTGTTCACATGTGGCTTTAACAACCCCATCCGGAGCACTAAGGACACTTCCCTGGAGACTGGGGGATCTGGGTACCAGGGTTCCTGCTGTTGCCTAGAGGTGGGGACCAGATCCTCAGATACAACCTCCTCAACTAAGGTGGCATGATCTACATGCGTAGGAGGCAGTGGCCACAGTGCACAGGCCTGAGGCCTGGGTGTCCTCACCAAGCCATAGCCTAAGCTGGCATGGTCATCCGGCAGCATGGCCACCACAAAGTGCCCCCGGGCTCTGGCTCTCACCGCGTGCTGACTGTTTCCTTATCAGGCACCTCTGCTGTACATTATGGTCTTTCCTCATATGTGACAGCAAGATTATACTTGTCCAGAGATCTCTTCTCTGGACACCTCAAATTTCCCCCAAAAGACTAGAGAATTGCAGAGCATATCAAAAAGCTGAGAGTCCAGAATGAAACAGATGTGGGTGACTTGAAGAAGGGCCTTTGGTGTCCCAGGCACTTTTCTCTTTATGGGACAATGCCCCTTGTTTGGAGGCTTTGGACTCAGTTCTAACAAGCATGGTTATCCAGCTTCCCAGACCATGGCAGATGCAGAGGGAACCCAAGGAGGTGAAAGGGGTGCCACTCGCTGCTGGAGGCTACGACAGTGGCTGGCCAGGATGCAGGCTGAAAATGACCCAGTGATAGTTTGGGGCCATTAGGGATGGGGCAAGCAGCTCGGACACCTCCCTACCTCAGCTCAGCACCGAGGGCTCCTACTCATGACTTGCAGTCATCAAGATGGATTGGACTGTAGTAGATTACATTCAATACTCGGCTGAGCACTCAGCCAAGCACACGTTGGATCCAGGAGTGAAATGAGGTGAGACCACCTGTCATACAGTCGTGGGGCAAGACTCCCAGCTGTCACTGCAGAGAGCCCCACGCTGGGTCACAAGGCAGGGCTCTAGTCCACTTTTGCCTAAGAGAGCGGACCTGGGCATAGCCTCGACCTCTCAGAATCCCACCCACTAAATGAAGAGAATATCTGCCCTCCCAGTGAAATCATCTTTACACATCGATGCACTTTTTTTTTTTTTTGAGACAGTCTCACTCTGCCATCCAGGCTGGAGTGCAGTGGCACGATCTCAGCTCACTGCAACCTCCATCTCCTGGGTTCAAGCGATTCTTCTGCCTCAATCTCCCGAGTAGTTGGGGTTACAGGCGCCCACCACCACGTCTGGCTAATTTTTGTATTTTTAATAGAGATGGGGTTTCACTACGTTGGCCAGGCTGGTCTCGAACTCCTGGCCTCAAGTGATCCACCCGCCTTGGCCTCCCAAAGTGCTGGGATTATAGGCGTGAGCCACCTCACCTGGCAGGAAGCATTTTATACATAACATGTCATGTTACCAAAGCCATCGTTTTTTCTAGGTGGTTGGACAGGATACCCCACGACTCACACAAGGACAGAGAGCCAAAGAGATAGCCTCTCTGCATTAGGATTTTCCTGGACACAATGAAGCAATTATCAGGCAAGTTTTGAAACTATGCAAACTTAACCTGAACATATTCGATTACACGAATCTATTGTGTAACACAGCTGGCCTTCCTGGACTCTTCAAAGCCAATGTCTCTCTCTCTCTCTCACACACACACACACACACACACACACACACAGCAGGGAGGCTGTTCTAGATTAAAAGAAGGTAAAGAAACACAACACCCAAATGTAATGCATGAAGCTTTTTGGATCAGGAAAACAGCCATACAAAACACATTTTTGGAGTTCAACTGGGGAAATATGAATGGGATGTAGATTGGATATTATTGGACAGTGGTAATTTCTTAGGTAGGATGATGGCACCGTGGTTGCAAACGGGGAAGTCCACACTCCTGAAATATACCTGCTGACGTACTCAACGGCGGGCTGTCTGCAACTCACTTTCAAATGACTCAGCAAAACCACGTGAAAGAGAGTGTGATAAAGAAAAGGTGGCAAAATGGCAACAATGAGTGAATCTGGACGAACGTTTCTGTCAAGTCTAAAAATTCCAACTAAGGAGTTGGGAGGAAACACACCACGTGGGTGAGTTGTGACTTATTCTTTGCGTCTGTGGGGCCAGCCTTTGGCTTGTTCCCCAACCTGCTCCACAATGAAAGTGATGCACTGGTGATAGAGGAAGGGGCCTGTGACAGTGCTCCTGATCTGCATGGCACACCTAGAAAATCATATTTGGACCATATACTGGGGTAATTGGGCAAGGCTGGTCCAAACCATCCACAGACCCACCTACCTCAGCCGACTGAAGGTCAAGAGGAAATCAGTGCCTAGGCACCACTCAGCGGCCCCAGCATTCACTTTGGTACAGCACCCTGGCTGGAAGGCCAGGCCTGTGGTTAAAAGGGAGTAGACACCAGACCCTCACTTGTCTCTTCACCTCCTCATCAAGGCTTCCTTCGGGGAATTCGTCTCTCCCTGCTCAAGCCTGTCTCTTATAGCTCTGGAAGCCTAGGGACCGTATTAGAATATTCTATGCTTAGGCCCACTGCCCCCTCGAGATCTGGAGTTCTTTGAGGGCAGACACCTGGCCTCCCTCATCTTTAAGCACAGATTCTGGCATGCCACATCCGAAGGTCAGAGAAAGGGATCCAGCCTGCTATGCTTATGAGTGCTGAAGATGCTCTCATAATCGTGGCATGCTCGGGTCGGAGATCATTTCCTCAGAAGTGTTCCAGCTCAGCCCTCACTCCATCCTAGCCAGTGGTGTCCAAAGCTGAAAAGCCCAAGCTCTGCTACCTGGTGGTGGTACTTGCTGGTGACTGAGACTCACTTTCCTCTTCTGAACTAGGTCCCTTCCAGCAGACTCTCTAGGGACATCTGTGCTTAGTGCTCCCCTAGTTCCTTCTGTCCAGGGGCCTGGGGCTGACTGAGCAAGGCAGCCTTCCCATCACTGGAGAAAAGCCCCAGTGCACAGAGCAGTTCCTGACACTTTCTAAAGCCCTCCTGGGGATTCCCAGTCCCGGTGGCCCTGGGAGGGCAAATGCCAGCGCCAATACTCAGGCTGGACCTAGCCCCAGGGACTTTCTTCCAAGGGGAGGGGAGGACCAGGAAGAAGGATTGGAGAGCTAAACTTAAAAACAGTGTGTGGCCCACCCAGGGAATGAACCTGGAACAACTCTGATAATTTTTAAAAGCCCTTCGAATGACTTCAGTGTGCACCAGGATTGAGATGCTCCACCCCCGCCCCCCTACCTGAGCCCCTGCCAGGTCCTCCAAGCTGAGTCAGGCTTCGAACCCATTCCCACTTCCCCTCCTCCCCACCATGCCTGACCTCCCATCTCTAGCCTGACCCTGAAGGCGGCCCTTGCTTGTGCTGCTCTCCTCCTCCCTACCTCTCCAAAATTATTGCATTCTTTGAAATGTGCTTGAAGTGTCTCTTTAGCAACCTGGGCTGCCTCTCCAGGAGGGCCGGAGAATTCCCTGACGTGGAACTGGGAACAGTGGCTGGAGATGGGGCAGACAGAGCCTTGAAGGCCATGTCTGGATGCCATTCTCAGGCATGGGAAGCCAGGAAGTAACATGATCCCATGCATGTTGCTGAAGACCCTTCTGGTTCCTGTGTGAAGAGGACAAGGGGGGCCAGGACTGTGTCTTGAGCTTATCTATTTAACCCTTTCCCATGCCCTGCCCCACCCCCAGCTCGAGGCCTGCATGGGAGCCACAGACCTTGGGAATGATGGCCAGGTCTGTCACTAGAAATAATGGAGCTGGCTTTCTTTCCACTGCGGCCAGTAGGACTGACAGCTGAATGTGGGGAGGAGGTGGTTAGTGATGAATGCTCACAATGAGAATTCATTCCAGGCTCCCAATGGAGAGAGACCATCTGGACAGAGCCAGAGGCCACTGAAGGGACGTCCCTCGGTGGGGAAGACGCTGGCTCCAGCCACTTCAGAGAGACGCTTTGGAAACCCAAGGAGCACTCGCCTGGTGTCATTCAAAGGAACATTAAAATTGAACGGCACCAAGTGAATGGAAGAGAAATGTTATACAGCAAACCTGTGAAGGGGTTCCCCCAGATAAAAGCAAAGGAAAGAGGAAGAGAGAAACAGAGGCGGATGGGGGTGGGGGGCGAGCGGCAAGAGTGAAGGGGAAGAAAGGAGGAACGGGAGGGGAGTCTCAAAGCTTTCTGAGTTCACAAAGAAAGAAGGAAACAGGGTAGAGAAGAACAAAAAGGAGAAGGTGAAGTGCTTGCGCTTCGAAGTGGAAGTCACTCCAGCCCTTGAGAAAGCTGCTTGTGGGGCCGGGTGGGGCGAGTGCGTCTCAGGATATTCTACCAAGCGGCTCTTCTACCAAAGAGGACCCAATCCCTTCACCCTCGGAAGCATCAGGACTTCACAAGGCTGGGAAATGCTGACTCCAGGCTGCCTTGGGGATGTGCAACGGTGCCACTGCCCGGGGCCCTTGCCTGGGGCCTCACGTGTAGAAGGGCCCGCATTTGGTTTCGTGCTCTGCTGTTCTTTAAATTTTACTAATTTTTAAACATGGGGCCTGCGTTTTCATTTTGCACCTGGCCCTGAAAATTATGTAGCCAGTCCTGGCTGACCTTTCCAGAGGACATTTTTGCTAGCAGGCGGGTGCAGGAAGGCAGTGGGCTGGCTCTGCTGCTGATCGCTGTTTGCTATCCAAATACACGTCCCCGTGTTGTTGACTCAGCCACCAGGTATTAGGAAGTGCAGGGCTTCCCACCCCAGCTAGAGAGCCCAGCCTAACTCAGATGAGATACGTGAGTGCTGGAAAGCATTATCATTTAAGGAGCTACCAGGGTCTGCCGGATGCTAGGCACAACATGGTCCTGACCCTCTCCCAGAACATAAGAAGCACGATGGTGCTGAGGCCCAAAAGCCAGCCTGCTAACACCCTCTCAGCCCTGGGAGTCCTGCCTTCTGCAGCCAGCTCACTATAGAGGCAGCAGGGGCAACTGTGCAAACCTGTCCACACCCAGGAGCTGATGGGCTCATGGGTCCAGAGTGGAGATGTCACTGCTGCAGGAGCTGGATAGCCAATGCTGAGCCAGGGCAGGAAGCCACAGCAAGTCACTGGCACCCAGCAGCCGGAAGCGGGGGTGTTTGAGACCAAGACCACTGCCTCATGTCTCAGCCCCCACACCATGCCCCAGGGCCACTGTGTGGTTGCCAAGTCCCCACGTGAAGTGAGGCAGATGCGGCCAATCACCATGGCCACGGGCCTGTGCCCAGCCTGGCCCAGCACCCCACATCCCCCAGCAGTGCTCCCCTTCTCTGCCTGGTCCTTCACTCAGGGATCCAAAATTCCTGTACTGTATAGGCCTCTTTCCCTTGCCAGAACCTCCTTCTGATGACTGAAAGCAGAGGCCCTCCAGACACCCCTTCTACCAGCAGGGAAGCCCTGGGGCCCCTGCCATCAAGCCTCCTTCTCTGAGTGAACAGAGGGCTGTAACAGCATCACAGCATCTTTTCTAAGGGCTTGCAACTCAAAAGATCCAAATCTCTTAAGCCCGACCTGGGGGCGACGTGGAAGAGGTCTAAGTCCCCGACAGGTGCCAGGTGTGCAAAGGAAATGCACCTGCAGGCAAAACCTGAGGCAGGTGGGGCCGGGTGCCCCACCCATGGCCAGAACAAAGAAGGCTCAGAAGGCCTACAAGGGTGTCCTGGGCCCTAGGGTAGCAGGAGGGCGGGTGGGCCTCTTGGAAGGGGCGAGAAGAGCAGGCGGGTGAGGCAGAGGCCGGAGGAGGCCCAGCCAAGCTGCCAGGCTTCCCCTGCTGCCAGGGAGGGCCCTCCAGGAACTGAGTTAATCAGCAGGAAACCGATGGTTGTTTCCTGACAACCCTGCTGCTGCCGACACCATGGCCACCACCACCACAGGCACAGAACACACACACGCGCGCGCGCACACACACACACACACACACACACACAGGAATTTGGAAACAGGAAGGACAGCTGGCAACTTCCTGAGGACCCACAACGCAATCCACTTTTTCAAATAACATAGACAAAACAACACAAAGAATTCCTCCCTTTCCTGAGTGCAGACTGTGTGTGGAGCCTCTTGTATGTGATATCTTGTTTATATCTGGCAGAAGAACCCCTCCAGGAATGACTGTCATTCACCTGTTTTCTTTTTTTTTTTTTTTTTGAGACAGTCTCACTCTGTCACCCAGGCTGGAGTACAATGGTGCGATCTCGGCTCACTGCAACCTCTGCCTCCTGGGTTCAAGCGATTCTCCCACCTCAGCCTCCCGAGTAGCTAGGACTACAGGTGCTAGCTACCATGCCCAGCTAATTTTTGTACTTTTAGTAAAGACAGGGTTTCACCATGTTGGCCAGGCTGGTCTTGAACTCCTGACCTCAAGTGATCTGCCTGCCTCGGTCTCCCAAAGTGCTGAGATTACAGGTTTGAGCCACCGCGTCCAGCCATTCCTGTTTTCTAAACTCTGAGGGGCAAAGAAAGTGGGCCAAGCTTGCACAGCTGGTAGTGCCCACGTTTCCATACCCAGGCCAGGCAGGACTCAGAAGGCCATCTCTTAAACCACCTTGCTCTGCCTTGAATCAAGGAATTTCTCCCCAGGCTCTGTGACCAGAGTCAAACCAAGTCTATGGGACAAGCTGGGCATGGTAACGAATGCCTAAAGTCCCAGCTACTTGGGAGGCTGAGCTGGGAGGATCGCTCAGGCCCAGGAGGTCAAGGCTGCAGTCAGCTATGGTCACGCCTGTGAACACACACTGCACTCCAGCCTGGGCAACAGAGCGAGAACCTGTCTCTAAAAAACAGGAAAAAGGAACCTATGGGACAAGGCTCAACGTGGAGTAGCCGGCTAGTCTAGGAGCCAACCCCTTTCTGCCTGAACTGGTCTGTCGGGATCTCGAGGGTGAAGTGGGAGTGAGAAGTCTTTTGCCTGTCCAACTCTTCTCCCGCTTTCCACTTCCTAAGCTTAAAAGCACACCTCCCGCTGCAAACTTTCCCAACCTTTAACATCCCCAGTGCTTCTCAAACTCTGTAGTGAAAGGTCAGCTTGATTCATCTTAATCCTTAATCCCTCTCAGATGTAACATCAACAGGCAGTTTAGTCCTGAGTCCTGCCCCGTGGGGTCAAAGGTGCCCACCCTGGCCCACACCCTGTTCGAGATGAAGCCACCAATCGCCCATTTGGATGTCATCCTGCCAATGTCAAACTACAGAAATTTCCAAACACCAATCCCATTTTCTGTGTTTAGCTCCTCCTCTTGGTTGGCTAACATTGTCCAGAACAGCACTGGTGCATGGCCCGTACTTTTGTGGGGCACTAGCCTAAGAATACACAAGAATGTTTATAAATTAAATAAGTTTAAATACAGATATATATTTCCTCTTAAATGAAAATTCTAGTCACAGAGCCTCAAATTTCAAACACATACTTTTTTTTTCTTTTTTTTAGAGACAAGTTCTTGCTATGTTGTCCACGGTGGCCTTGAACTCCTGGACTCAAGGAATCCTCTTGCTTTAGCCTCCTGAGTAGCTAAGACTATACAGGCCAAACACACATTCTTTTTTTTTTTTTTTTTTTTTTTGAGATGGAATCTTACTCTGTTGCCCAGGCTGAAGTGCAGTAGCACAATCTCAGCTCACTGCAACCTCTGCCTCCTGGATTCAAGCAATTCTCCTGCCTCAGCCTCCCAAGTACCTGGGATTACAGGTGCCCACCACCATGTCCGGCTAATTTTTGTATTTTTAGTAGAGATGGGGTTTCGCCATGTTGGCCAGGCTGGTCTTGAACTCCTGACCTCAAGCGATCCTCCTGCCTAGACCTCCCAAAGTGCTGGGATTGCAGGCGTGAGCCACCATGCCTGGCCCCAAACACACATTCTTGTTACTTTTTGGAGGCCATTTAATTTTCCAAGTTCATCCAGTCTGCCTCTCCTCTCTCTTAAAAATAGAAAATAATACATTTAAGTGTCCTGGAATTTACAATCAACCATATGTGATCTGCTGAGTTCCACGGAACTGAGGTTTAAAGAGAACGTTCTGTTAATGAGAAATTCACAGTGGCTGGACACAGTGGCTCACGCCTATAATCCCAGCACTTTGGGAGGCTGAGGCAGGAGGATCACCTGAGGTTGGGAGTTTGAGACCAGCCTGGCCAATATGGCAAAACTCTGTCTATACTAAAAATATAAAAATTAGCTGGGCTTGGTGGCAGGCACCTGTAATGCCAGCTACTCGGGAGGCTGAGGGCAAGAGAATTGCTTGAACCTGGGAGTCGGAGGTTGCAGTGAGCTGAGATCGCGCCACTGCACTCCAGCCTGGGCAACAGAGCGAGACTCCGTCTCAAAAAAAAAAGAAATTCACAGTCAATACTCAGTACACAATATAAAGTTCGTAACTGGATGGCTTCCTTCAGATGAAAATGGGCTTTAGTTTTTACTAGCCCAAGCATCTGCAGGTTTAATTTCAGAATAAAAGGCCACTGTAACAGTTCATAGTTGGCCCAGGCTGGCCGTAACAACACTAGCACCTAGGAATATCTGAGGGTATTTTAAGATGCAGGCACTTGGTTCCCATCTACCCAGATCCAGTGCATTTGGGGCTGGACCCAGGCAACTACATTTTAACAAGCTCCCCAGCAGAGAGTAAGAGATGACGTGGCCACTGAAGATGCCCCCACTGCATGAAAACAAGCGAGATGGGCTATGACCAGTGGCTCACAAGAATTGGTCTTCGGAATGCAAAACAAGCAAAAACAAAACCAACTGGGTTTCTCCCATGGGGCAAGTGCTGTGCAAAGACCTGGCATTGAGAGACCAGAGTTACAGTATTTTAGAACTTCCTGTGTGTCCTCACTTAACCTCTCTAGTCTTCCGATTTCCTCAAAGGAGACAGGACAAATGAGAGCAATGCTTCTCAAATGTGCTGAGGAATCACCCGGGGAATCTTGCTAAAATGCAGATTCTGGTTCAGCAGGTCTAGGGTGCTGTGAGAGACACTTTATTTCTATTAATAATAAGCTCCCGGGTGATGCTGCATCCTGGATCCCCCCAGGGTACATTTCAATCCCTAGAGTCTATGATTACTCACTATATTCACGCAGCTTATGTGTTCTTTTTCATTCACTTCAATGTGTTGGACTAAACTCACGACCATCATTCTCATTTATGAACAAAACCCATCACCACCAACTGTTGGGTCCATAACCTCTTGAGATGAGCCTAAGCTTCCAATTCAAATGTTTATTTAAAGAAAGAAAAAGAAAAGTAGATTTCGTGTTTGCTGGTATCCGTTTGTTACCAAACAATCCATTAAGCAATTTTTTTTTTTTTTTGAGACAGTGTCTTGCTCTGTCACCCAGGCTGGAATGCAGTGATGCAATCTCCACTTACTGCAAGCTCTGCCTCCCAGGTTCACGCCATTCTCCTACCTCAGCCTCCCGAGTAGCTGGGACTACAGGTACCCGCCACCATGCCCGGCTAATTTTTTCTATTTTTTTTAGTAGAGACGGGGTTTCACAGTGTTCGCCAGGATGGTCTCGATCTCCTGACCTCATGATCCGCCTGCCTCAGCCTCCCAAAGTGCTGGGATTACAGGCGTGAGCCACTGCGCCCAGTCAATTTTTTTTTTTTTTAATCTGAAATGATCCTCTTTGCAGCACAGATACGGCCCTTTCCTGCTGGGCATGTGTGACTGCCCCGTTGGGAAGGTGGCCTCATATTTCCACCCAGCTGGGCCTGCTTGGTGTCCCCTCCCCCACTGGTTAACACACACTCTGTGCACACGTGTTCAGAGTGTTCGGCCAGGGCCTGGCACATAAGCACTCAACTCCTGCCAGCTGTTTTGTTCAGAGACAAGGAAATGAAAGGCCAGAAGACTTATGATTTGCTGAAAGTCAAGTTCTTGGCAAAACCAAGACAGGCCCTGAAACCCATCCCTCCTTCCTCTGTGCCTCAGTTTGCTCATCTATAAAATGGAGCTAATAGCTAATTCTTTCTTTCTTTCTTTTTTGAGATGGAGTTTCGCTCTTGTTGCCCAGGCTGGAGTGCAATGGCGTGATAATCGGCTCACTGCAACCTCTGCCTCCCAGGTTCCAGCGATTTTCCTGCCTCAGCCTCACAAATAGCTGGGATCACAGGCATGTGCCACCACATTTGGCTAATTTTGTATTTTTAGTAGCGATGGGGTTTTACCCTGTTGGCCAGGCTGGTCTCGAACTCCTGACCCCAGGCGATCCATCCACCTTGGCCTCCCAAAGTGCTGGGATTACAGGTGTGAGCCACTGTGCCTGGCCGATAGCTAATTCTAATGGTTGTTGTGAAAATTAAATGAGGAATGTCTGTAAATGCGCTTACACTGGCACTTAATAACTGCTCATATGATCTTGATTGTCCAGCTTGATCTTTTTAATTACTAAAAAATTTTTTGGCCAGGCATGGTGGCTCACACCCGTAATCCCAGCACTTTGGGAGGTCGAGGTGGGCGGATCACCTAGGGTCAGGAGTTCGAGACCAACCTGGCCAACATGGTGAACCTCTATCTCTACTAAAAACAGAAAAATTAGCCAGGCATGGTGGCGTGTGCCTGTAATCCCAGCTACTTGGGAGGCTGAGGCAGGAGAATCACTGGAACCCAGGAGGTGGAGGTTGCAGTGAGCCAAGATCACACCACTGCACTCCAGCCTGGATGACAGAATTGAGACTCCGTCTCAAAAAAAAAACAAAAAATTTTTTTGTAGAGACTGGGTCTTGCTATCTTGCCCAGGCTGGTCTCAATCTCCTGGCTGCAAGCGATCCTCCCACCTTGGCCTCCCCAAGTGCTAGGATTACATGTGTGAGCCACTATACTTGGTCTATTATCAAGTTTGAAAGTCCCAGAATGACATAAAATCCATTCTGGTTTGACTTGGAGTTTGTTCATTCTCTGTGGTTCGTATCAGCACTAACTGCCCTGGTGATGCCAAATGGCCAGAATGGCCCCTACTCCTTGCTGGGGCCTTTTTGATTGGACCAGAAGAGTTCACCACCCTGTAAATATACCCCATGACAGACACCTGGCTGGTGCTCTCCCGGGGAAACCTTCCCCTGCTGAGGGAAACCCTGTGCAAATATGTTCCTGGATCAAAGTCCTCTGAGAGGTTTCCCAGTGGGCACTCGTTCCACACCCACATTTATTATCTCCATAATTGCCAGGCATGGGAGTAGGTGTTGGGAAAAAGTAACAGCAATAAACAGAGCACAGCCTTTCCCTGCCATGAGCTTACTAAACTGGAAATAAATTGCTTTTAAATTAACATTTTCCATTATAAAATTAATAAAACCACCTGTTACAAAAGGTTTGAGAAAGAAAGATGGAAGAGAAAAACATGAATACACCTTCTCACCCTAATGCAACCACTTCTTGCGTATTTCTTCCTGGTCCTCCTCATGCATGTGTTTTTCACATGGTTTTGATCAGTGTATACAGTCTGGTGTCCCACTGGTTTTCCCTTACCTGGATGCCACAAGCGATTTTCCAACTTGCATGTTTGTAATCGATCACCCATGTTCATAGACCATTCACACAGATCCCCATCTGCCTGCCAATTCTTGCACTGGAGGACATTCAGATTGCTTCCAGTCTGTCCACACTGCCCAACAAATCACCTCCATGCATTCATGCACAGAGAAGATAAAGGGAAGAGGCAAATATCATATAATTTGATGGTGTCAGAAGGGACTCGGTGAATAATGACACTGTGTCAACTAGGGCAAGTTACTTAACCTCTCTGAACCTCAATTTCCCATAATATGGGTAGAATTGTAAAAAGGATTTAAATAGGAGACTATTGGTAAACTCCCAGCACAGGGCATGATACACAATTATAAATGCATGTTTTCTTTTCTCTTACACATCAGAAGGTCATGTCTATGACTCCTAAATACCCTCTCAAGGACTGGGACCATCTGCAGACACACCCTTGGAGCACAGTGCAGCAGCTTCCCATACCCTGCATTCAGATTGCTACATTATGGGCGATTGAGGATTTGTATGCCGAAGTATTGAAGGGAGAAATGATGTGTGCTCTGTAACTTTCTCCAAAATGGTTCAGGAAAAAAAATATATACCTGTGCAGATGAAGCAAATATGGCAAACATTAACATCTATTACATCTCAGCCATTGGCGTAAGGGTATTTACTGCAATATTCTTTCAGTTTTTCTCAATAGTTGAAATTCTTTCATAATAAAATCTTCCAAAAACTCTCCTAATTTAAAAAGTTAAAAATGGTATACTTTCAAAACTTGTACTGAATTCATTAATTTCTTCAACAAATATTAATTCAATAGAGTTAACAAATATTAACTCAATATAGTATCTGTTATGCAGAACTGACCTGGTTCCTAGCCTCAGGGAGCTTACCATTTGGCATTTTCTTTAGGTCAGGCATTTGTTTGCTAATTATATTGTCTGTGCATATTGTCTTCAAGTTTAAATCTTTTTTTTTTTTTTTCGGGACAGTGTCTCACTCCGTCACCAAGGCTAGAGTATAGCGGCACAATCTCGGCTCACTGCAACCTCTGCCTCCCAGGTTCAAGTGATTCTCATGCCTCAGCCTCCCGAGCAGCTGGGACTACAGGCATGCACCACCATGTCCAGCTAATTTTTGTATTTTTAGTAGAGACAGGGTTTTGCCATGTTGGCCAGGCTGGTTTTGAACTCCTGGCCTCAAATGATCAGCCTGCCTTGGCCTCCCAAAGTGCTAGTATTACAGGCATGAGCAAGGCCTTCAAGTTTAAATCTTGATTTTTAAAAACTAATCTATATAGGATCTTGGCAGAATTAAAATATCAGTGGCTGGGCACATGGCTCATATCTATAATCCCAGCACTATGGGAGGCAGAGGCAGGTGGATTATTTAAGGTTAGGAGATTGAGACAAGCCTGACCAATATGAAATACAATAATTAGCCAGGTTGGTGGCGCATGTCTGTAATCCCAACTACTTGGGAGGCTGAGGCAGGAGAATCGCTTGAACCCGGGAGGTGGAGGTTGCAGTGAGCTGAGATCTCGCCACTGCACTCCAGCCTGGGTGACAGAGCAAGACTCTGTCTCCAAAAAAAAAAAAAAGAAGAAAAAGAAGTTACAATTTTTTAATGTAGTCAAATCTGTTGAATTTTTTGATGATTTCTGCTATTTGTTCTAAACTTTGGAAATCAACCTCTAGCCTACGATTTGGTAGAGGGCAAATTGTACTTATTGTTATTTAATACTTTTACTTCTTTGTAATATTTACATGTTTCTGTTTCAGTATTATGATGCTGACTAGAGTGTTAAAAAGCAATGTTAAATAGTGATGGTGATGGCAGGCCTCCTTATTTTGTTACTGGTTTCTACAAGAATGCCTCTAGTGTTTAAGTTAATTATAGAATTGGTTATTGGTTTGAAATAGATTATTTTTGATTATGCTAAGAATGCACGCTTCTGTTCCTTTTTTTGCTGTATTGATTAGGTAGACATGGTTGTTCAATTTAATCATTTTTCCCCAGCACATATTGGAAACAATACGGTTTTACTTTTTTAATGCATTAGCATGACGTAGTCACTATATTAAGCTTTCCTAATATTGACTATTCTTTCCTCCTGCCCCACTGGGTTATGGTGGATGACTTGTTTAATATATTATTGAATTCTATTTCCTACCCAGCATTTTTATGCTTCAAAATAGTCTCCTTGCCATGTTTAATATCAGGCTTATTTTGCTTTGTAGAATGAATTGGAGAGCTCTCCATCTTTTGCTAAGCTATGGAACAGCTTAGCGTTATCAGTATTATCAAATTTGAAATAATTAACTAGCAAAAACACTTGGGACCAGTGTCTTTGGTGGGTAGAGGGGCAGTGCTTTGATCAGGATTGAAAATTTTTCTCAATTAGCAACATATAAATTTTCAGAAAAGCATGCATTTAATTGAGATTTTGAAATTATGCCTATGATTTGCATAAATTTCTATTATTTTAAAATCTCCTCTGTATCTATTGCAATGTCCCCTTTCTCATTCCCTTGTTTTTGTTGTTTGTTTGTCTTTTTTTCATTTCTCCCTTTTATTTCTCAAATAGAATTGCCACGGGTTAGTCTACTTTACTGTTTGTTTAAAAACAGAATCAGTTCTTGGATATGTTTGCTAATTTCACTGTGTTTCTGTTTCCTAATTCATTTATTTCTGCCTTTATGTTTACTTTTTTTTTTCCCCCCGGTTTTCCTTAGGGGCTGTTTTTATTCTTTTTTTTCCTAAGCACTCAGGCTGAATGCTTAGTTTATTTGCTTTTTCTCTCTCCCTTTTTAATAATAAAAGCATTTAAGGCTATGAGAATAGTGCCAGCTGTCTCCCATAGGTTTGGGTATGTGGCATTCTAGTTCTCAATGCTTTCTAAATATTTGTCAGTACATTCTTTATTTCTTCCTTGAACCAACAGCAATTTAAGTGCTTTAAATTTTTTCAAGTGGTTGGGTTTTAGTTTTAGTTTGTTTAAATTTACAATATTTTGGCGAGGTTTACTGCATGGTGATCAAAGGACTCCCCGACTGGCACAATTTCTGTTTTGGGTAGAATGTGAGTTTTTGCAGTTGGTTACTGGTAGCTGACAGAAATGTTTGCAAAGCATATGCTCACTTGTAAAGCCCATGTGCTTTTTTAAAGTTTTTGTTTGCCATAATGTTATGTCAAATGAAAAAGAAAAAGGATATAAAGTTCAATGTGCTTGTAACCATGTTTAAAATACAGTGTATTTACATATATGCAATGAAAAAGGCTGTGAGGAAATACACAAAAATACTAAATGGTGTTGGTAATTTCCAGCTTGTGAAATTATGGGGCAATTTGTACTGTCTTTACCGTTGTCTGTATTTATCAAATTTTCTACATAAGCCATAAAGCTGACTATTTTAATAATAAGATTTCTTTAAATATGTATTTGCCCAAGGTCTCGTCACAGACATGCTCTGCTGTTAGAACAGTAGTTCTGCAAAGCTCTCCCTGGCCAGAGAGTGAAGGAAGCTACAAAGAAGAACTTGAGGAGTAATTGGATTTAGACCCAAAAGAGTGTTGATGCCTGAAGACGGTGGCCCTGTGAGGGACTTGGTCACCCCGGCTCTGGTGGAGGAAATTCATTCTCAGGGACACCCCAGAGAACTGCCCTCATCCCTCCACGTCCCCCACTCTCAAATGAGCTTCCCCCACTTACTGTCATGGCTGAGTTTTCTCTCACAGGGAAAAGACAGGTATATGAAAAATAGCCAGTGAAATCCAACCACAGCAACATATTCGTGCAGACTATTTTCTTTCTTCCTCAACATGATCTCTAAAGCCCACTCAAAAAACTGCATTTTCAACCCAAGGTCAACTGCCAGAGACTAAGTGAATTCAGAGGAACTCTGGCCAAATCCCCGGTGCGGGCCCTTGCTAATGGAAAGGGTGGCCGATGTTCACCTTGGATGTTCTATCAGTTCCTGCCACCCACCCCAACACCGGCAGCTCTGGAGAGGAGGTGGCCAAAAACTCAGGGAAATGTAGCAGCCTGATCTAGCAGGGAGATCTACCTGCCCACCCTCAGAAGAAAGCAAGGATGCAGGTGGAGGGAGAGGCAGCAGAGATGGTAAAGTATGAGAGGAAGAGGGGGCGTGGCAAGGAAGCCACAGACAGAGTAGTTCCTGGGGACCCATCATTTCACAAGCAGGCAACGGGCAAATGCACTGCCCAGGCGCCACGGCCTTGCAGCCACCTGCGCTCCCTTCCCCACACATCTACTGCCATTACTGGGAGTCGTCTTGCAATGGGGTCTTCCTCCTCTGTTTCTCTGCCGCCCATCCTCATGGATCTGAATCCTCTGGACCAGACGGGAGGAAGGAGCACAGGTAGGGGGCCATCAGCTGTCTCAGCTGCCATCCAATGACCCTCCCACCCCCAACACAGTCTGGTGGGGTCTGGGTCCATAGGAGTCAGAGGGAGGAAGACACTCCTAGAAAGTCAGGGGAAGAGCATCCTGACCGAGCTGCCCTTTTCTGAGGGGGATGTGTTAAGATGGCCAATGAAATATGGCATGGGCCAAAAGAACTGCAGTGATGGGCAGAGATGCTGGGATGCCCAGTGCCCCAGTGAAGCATCTTGTTTTCTGGGAACGCTCACCGCCTGGGCATGGCTTAGGTAAGGGGTGGGAAGGAGGGTTGCATCATGTGGCCAGGGAAAAGAGCCACAGACATCCTTTCTCTATAAACCTGGCCCTTACCCCATCCCTACTCCATGGCTGGGTGTTCTGGGTTGTCACCTTCAAGCATGCCTTTTGTTTTCTGAAGGTCTCACTCTGTCACCCAGGCTGCAGTGCAGTGGCATGATCTTGGCTCACTGCAACCTCCACTTCCCAGGCTCAAGTGATCCGCCCATCTCAGCCTCCCGAGTAGCTGGGACTACAGGTGTGTGCCACCATGTCGAGCTAATTTTTTGTATTTTTGGTAGAGACCGGGTTTTGCCATGTTGCCTAGGCTGGTCTCGAACTCCTGAGCTCAGATGATCCACCTGCCTTGGCCTCCCAAAGTGCTGGGATTACAGGCGTGAGCCACCATGCCCAGCCAAGCATAGTTTTGTTTTATTTTGCTTTTAATAGAGTTGGGGTCTCACTCTGTCACCCAGGCTGGTGTGCAGTGGTGTGATCATGGTTCACTGCAGCCTTGAACTCTTGGGCTCAGGGGATCTTCCTGTCTCAGCCACCTGAGTCATAGGGATTACAGGCATGAGCCACCATGCCTGGTTCTCCTACAAGTGTGTTTATGTTCAATTTGATGCCACCTACAGGTACCAACTTCCTACCTGCTGCTCCATGCAGTGGGCTGAACCTCCAACTCAGAATGTAGCCAAGAGCTTGCAGTCATCACTCTTTGGAAGAGTGCTACCCAGAGAACACCTGGCTTCCAGTTTGTCAGTCAGCAGAAGAACTTGTGCAGGGAGAATGGAAATAAGCCAGTGTTTTAGCTCTGATTTTTATCTAGACGCCACCAGGCTCTCCAGTGGCTCAACCACCTCTGTAGCTCCTGCTTTACTTTTCTGGCAGGTCTTAGGAGCTGGGTGGCAGAGTCGTTCAATGGATGGAGTGTGAGCTTTGGACTCATCGCTCTGGGTTCAAATCCCACTATCACCCCTTATAGGTGTGAGGCCTTGGGAAAGCAGCCACCTTCATAAGCCTCAGTTTCCCTGTCTGTAAAATGGGGAGAGGAATGCTATTTCTCAGTGGGTCACTGAATTCAAAGAATCTAGATCAGTGTCTGGCCTATAGCAGCTTCTTGACAGACATTAATTCTCCTTCTCTTCCCCTTGCCAGTACTGGGGAAAACCCAACCTGAAGATGTCATGTACTCCTGCAACATTTCAAAAGAGCTTTCTACATTCTCAAATGGATTCAGTAACTACAAATATGTATTAAGAACATGCCCCAGTGGAAAAATTTTACTTGGGGTTACTTCTCAGTGAATTTTAAGAAACACAATCAAGCCTATTAATGTACTTTTGTAAACTATCTGTAAACAGCTGGTGCAAAGCAGAAATTCTAGGCAAAATGAAAAGGAATTCAAGCAAAAGTGCCATATGTATTCAAGGGGTTTCTCATCTCTCAGGTCAACATTTCCAAATGGATTTCCCCATAGGGATTTAACAACACAAGCCCCAAGTCTCCCAGCTTATGCCAGAGTGATCCGCCATATTGTTTCTTTGCTCAGAACCCACTGGTGGCCTCCCAGGCTTCAGGATGAAGCCCGAGCCTTTTGACACATTCTCAGTTGGTCCCCACCTATACCTGCAGCCTCATCTTCTGCCGTCTCATCCACAATCCCCCTCTGACTCCTCAAACGTGTCCCCTGCTGCCTTTGCATGTTTGAGTCCCCCATGCCTCCTTTTTGTTTGGTTTTGTCTTTTTTGAGACGGAGTCTCACTCTGCCCCCAGGCTGGAGTGCAGTGGTGCAATCTCGGCTCACTGCAACCTCTGCCTCCTGGGTTCAGGTGATTCTCCTGCCTCAGCCTCCCGAGTAGATGGGATTACAGGCACGCACCACTACGCCCAGCTAATTTTTCTATTTTTAGTAGAGAGGGGGTTTCACCATATTGGTCAGGCTGGTCTTGAACTCCTGACCTAGTGATTCGCCCGCCTCGGCCTCCCAAAGTACTGGGATTACAGGCATGAGCCACTGTGCCCGGCCTTGTTTTGTTTTTTGAGACAGAGTCTCGCTCTGTCACCCAGCCTGGAGTACAGTGGCTCGATCTTGGCTCACTGCAACCTCCGCCTCCCTGGTTCAAGCGATTCTCCTGCCTCAGCCTCCCAAGTAGCTGGGACTTACAGGCATGCGCCACAATGGCCAGCTAATTTTTGTATTTTTAGTAGAGACGGGGTTTTGCCATGTTCACCAGGCTAGTCTTGAACTTCTGACTTCAGGTGATCTGCTCGCCTAGGCCTCCCAAAGTGCTGGGATTACAGGTGTGAGCCACCATGCCTGGTCCCCCATCCCTCCTTTGTCTGCTAGGACTCAGCCAGACACCACCTCCACCAAGCAGTCTTCCCTACAGCCCCCACCCCTCCAGCACATTTGAAGAGCTAACTTCCTGTGCTTTTGTGTCTATATCCAATATCTAGTACCCCTTCTGGATTGGGGGCTCATTGGGGGGAAAGACCATGCCATTCACCTTAATATGACAGAGTTTAGCACATGGGTGGGCAGTTGGTAAATGTTTGCTGATTGAATTAAGTTAAGAGATGACAAAGGGAGATTTTTCAGAGAACAGAGGATTCAGGATGGTGCAGGCCTTTCTCCTGACTTCATAGCCCCACGGTCTGCAGGTAATAGTGATAACCATGGGTTATATACAAATACACGGCATAGCTATGAAAAGCAGGCTCATGAACCCACTTCACAGGCTGTGAAACCAAGGCTCGGGGAGGCTGTGGGTCATCAGGGCTAGGAGATGGCGAGCCGAGGCTGAAAGCCATGGGTCCTCTAATCCTGAGCCCCATGATTTAAGGATGAGGTCCTCCCCTTGCCTCTAAGCCGCATCTGCGGGGATCTTTCAGATCTGCACCTACTTGTGGGGAAAAGAGAAGCTCTGTGTTTCTGCGTCTAATGCAGTTTCCATCCAACAAAGCACACAGTTGAGAGAGCTCCCCAAGGCTGAGGCGGGGCCAGGTCAGAAGTCTGAACACACACTGGAGCAAACACTTGACTCCATCGCAAGGAACCCAGGGCTGAAACCCTCACCCTTGGAGCTGATGCCCCCCGGGCTGCTAAGGGTGGGGTGCCACACCCTCTCTCACAGGACACCAAAGTTGCCCACTATTCGTGTTCTTGGTGGGTCCAACACTATCACAAATGGAGCCCTGCTTTCCCCAAATCTTAGTTGACTAAAGAAGCAAAGTGACAAGTTTCATCTGAATCTAAGGTTGCAGAACGGGATCTGTAACACTGTCACAAGTTGCGGGGAGGCGGTGAGGAACCCACCATTCAGGGAGGACGGGAGGACCGGGCAGATAAGAGATCTCATCCACTAGACAGATAACAGGGCTAAAATGACAAAGGAGCTGGGAGCCGTTGCTGGCACTTTGAGAAAAAGGAAGAGCATATTAAAATTTAAACAAAGTCCACCCCAGGGGAAGCATGCAGCCTCCCTCTCCCAACCTGTGCCTCTCATTTCCAACACACATGAGTTGTCAGGTTCACAGAAACCGAAACGTCCCTCATCTCAAGGGGCTGGAGTTTGTGTTTTTGTTTTTTGTAACCCATCCGGGCAGCAGCTGGCATGCTGTGTCTCCCAGCGGTGAGGCAGCTCGGGCCTCCAACAGCCCCCATGGCCTTCTTGGCAGAACTGAGAAAAAAGGGTGGGCTGGGGCCTCAGCTGGGACAGCCCTGCCTGGATGGAAGGGTGCAGGGGGGTTGGGAGCAGAGCTGGAGGAGGAAAGGGGCAGTGAGGTGCCTGGATGTGCCCAGTCCTGAAGGTGGGCACCAGTCTAGGTCCCAGCAGGAGAGAAAAGGGAAGAAAGCAGCTCAGCAGACAGGAAGGGCCCCAGAGGCGCCATGAAGAATGCGCTGTCACGCAGGAGGAAGAGAGCGGAAAAGGAGGAAGAGCTGGTCAGGAGTGGGAACAGGAAGGTCCGATTTAGACCACGTAAATGCTACTTCCTCAGTAATTCCATCAAACTTCCCTCTGTTCCCCCCACCAAGTGATGACGAAGAACTGGGCTTCAAGGGGCTGAAAGTCTGGGCAGAGGCACTTCCTTGGCCTGGACTCCTGGGCCAAAGTCTGAGGCCTGCACAGGAAATCCTCAGCTCCCCCAGTTACCGCCCCCCATAAGCACCAACCTAGTCTCTGAATTAGGGCAGGATGTTTGTTTAGGAGCATTGTCTTGGAAGAAAGACCAGCCTAAGTTCTCTGATAGACTCTGGAATCCTCAAAACCAGCTCTCTGCCCTGGGCACCCTAACGGCTGGCACCAGAGAAGATTTCCCTGGGGAACCACAGGCGTGCAGCTTCCTGGGGTCAGGGGAGGCAAGACAGGGTCTCTGGGCCCAGCCCTTGCACTCCCATGGTAAAGCGAGGGGCCAGGATGATAGACTCCCTTTCCTAGGTCAGCTATGCCCAGAGTCTCTCAGGCCCTTCCTTGCCATTTACTCTCAGCCAACCTGTATGACCTGTGAGAAACATTAGGAAACAGAGGTCTGAAAGACTCACAACCATGTTTAAAAGAATAGGAGTTAGTATTTGGTTAAACAGAATCCAAATATGATACAATGTGTGCAGGGGGCAATTTACCCATCTAGATCAACAGCCTTGGCCCAGTGATTCTCTTCTGGAGATGTATCCCAAGGAAATAATCAAGTCTCTGGGCAAATATACCCAAGGATGTTCACCACGGTATTCTTTACAAGACAGAAACAGAGGAAACAAGCTACATGTAGGAGATTGCTTAAATAAATGATAGTCCATCTGTTCAAAAGAACTATACAACCCTTTAAAGTGACTTGATGGAGGCTGCTTAACCTGATGGAAATTTTAATCACATGTTGTAAAGTAAAAGCAAAAAAAAAAAAAAGAAAAATTAAAATGTAATAAGATGGTATAAACAGTATGATCTCATCTTTTTAAACTGAAAAATATTCTGGGGGGCTATACAATATACTAAAATATTAATAATTATAGGTGGTTTTTATCTTCTCATTGCCTACTTTGAGTCCCTAAATTTTCTGCAATAATCATCAACCTCTTTGTAGCAAGAAAAAAAATCAATAAAAGCTATTTTCTAAAAAACAAAAGAAGAGATACAAAATCCAAGAGACTGTTCATTCCTTGGGCTTTCAAATCTTAGCTGGATTTGAAAACAAACAAACAAAAAAACACTAGACAGAGACATCTTAAATCCACCTAAGAATATTTAAGAATATTTTCAAGGTGGTTTCCAGGACAGGGGAATTAGAATCTTCCATAAGGCTCTACTGAGCACAGGAAGAGTGAGAGCCACCAGCAGGGAGACACATCCTCCAGCAACGTCCATGAATATCCAGGGCCCAGCTTTCCTGTGCGGGCCCTTCCAGTCACTATAGCTGGAGCGGGGAGGTAAGGGGCAGGCAGGGGCCAAGGTGCAAAAAGGCAAAGCAGACATGACCTCCGTCCTGGTTTAGGGAAAGGGTAGTGGCTGTTTCTTTAGACAGTGAATTCAAAGAGAAGGGGAAAAAAGGCCAGTTCCTAACCTGAGATTTGTTCATCTAGGTGGCGACAGGAAATTAATTTTTACCACCAAGGTAGAAAAACCCCAGCTGGGTGCGGTGGCTCATACCTGTAATCTCAGCACTCCTGAGGTCAGGAGTTCAAGACCAGCCTGCCAACATGGTGAAACCCTGGTTCTACTAAAAATACAAAAAGGAGCTGGGTGTGGTGGCACACACCCGTGATCCCAGCTATTTGGGAGGCTGAGGCAGGAGAACCGCTTGAACCCGGGAGGCGGAGGTTGCAGTGAGTCAAGATCACGCCACTGTCCTCCAATCTGGGTGACAGAGCAAGACTCCATTTCAAAAAAAAAAAAAAAAAAAGCCCCAAAACAGGGATTTGGAAGAGAAATTCCAACAAGCTCTGTAATTGAAGCAAAAGAACACAGCTGATGTTACACAGAAGTTTTTCTGGATAGTGAGACAGAACACAAGATGATGATGGAACAGAATGCTGGGGAGGATGTCCAGAGCACTCACAGAGCACTGTGAGTGAGAAGCTAGCCTTTGCTAAGACAGATGCCCTGGAGCCCAAGGAAGGAGATTCCAGAGGGCATGGCCCTAATTATTCAAGCACCAGGAAAACCTGAGGAGCAGTGGGAAGGTGTCTCAATGTTTCCGGTCCCTTTATGATCAAAAGCCAAAAGCTTTAAAGTGTACTTCAAATATCAAAATGCATCCATTTGGGAACCGTTTCCTGGGTGCTTCCCATCCATTCTCGAATTCTACAAACAACTGGGCACTGATGGGTATAAACTTTACAGGGGAACAGCACCATGCTGTTCAAGACGCTCCTACCTTCAACAAGCAACCAAACAAAAGTGGACAGGGTGGGTCATTAGGACGCATCCCTTGTAAGATGCCAAGCAGTATAGTGACAGGATGTTGGACATGCCAGCTCAGGCCCACAGATCCTGAAAACTTCCTGCTCCCGAGAGCATTCCTCAGCCCAAAAGGACCCTGTCTCTTTCTTAAAAGAATGATGACTCCAAGTTAGAAAATAAATGTGGCACCACACACAAGGACAGCTGGAGCTAGATGATTTTGTATCTCTTAAAGACATCAAATTCTTCCCCTGGTGAAGCTATAGCCTATAAATTACAGCCTCGTATTATATATGGCCAACACTTTCAGCTTTGTTCTCCATACAGCATTTCTCATCAGCAAGGAGGAAGCAGTCAACACCCTGCTTTGAAAAACAGCACGGGTAGTTCTGGGAAACAAATAATAAAAATGCACCTCTCCGTCCCTTTAATTAAAGAGATGCCATCCAATGGCACTTCTGAATAGAAAAATATTTTTTTAAAGTTATTCTCCCAGAATCTTCCAAGTACCAATGCCTTTACCCCTAAAAAGTTCCCTGCCATAAAACAAAAGTGAAGGCACCAGCTTAGGCAGCCAGGAAATGCTCCCTTGGCACCTGGCAACAGCTGGCACCTACCTGAGGCCAGTTTATAGACAGAAATAAAAGCTCCCTTGAAATAACACTAAGGTTCAGACATTCTGATAAAAGCTGGGAACTTCAAAGGCAGGACTGCAGAGCCCATCCCTAATCCTCCTCATGTGTCTGATGTGGCTGGCTGGGCTCTGGGCTTGCCTTCACCATCTACTGCCTGAGCTTTTGCCTCGTAGGCACAAGCTAGCTGCAGAGGCAGGAGTGGAAGTTTCTTTACAGTCACTCCCTTTGCAGAGATGGGTCTAGGCCATGGTGTATGGCCATTTGTCCTTGACCAGTGAAATGTTGGTTAAAAAAAAGAAGAGGCCAGGCACAATGGCTCACGCCTATAATCCCAGCACTTTGGGAAGCCAAGGTGGAAGAATCACTGAGGTCATTAGTTTGAGACCAGCACAGACCCCACCTCTACAACAAATTTAAAAATGAGCCAGGCATGGTGGTACATGCCTGTAGTCCCAGCTATTTGGGAGGCCAAGGCAGGATGATCACTTGAGCCCAGAGTTTGAGACTGCAGTGAGCTATGATCGTACCACTGCACTCTAGCGTGGGTGACAGAGTAAGACTCTGTCTCAAAAAAGTAAAATAAATATAAGAAGAGAGCAAGAAAAGAAAACTGACAGAGATGAGCCCAATGGCTCTGGAGTCAGGACTGAATTCCATGCCAGGTTCCAAAGCTAACTCTCTCCATGAACTTGGGCAAGTCATTTCAGACTTCTGAGCTTCAGTTTCTTGGTCTAAAAACGATAACCTTGCACCAGTTTCTGGAGAGTATAAACTGAAACCGTCTATGTGAAAACGCAGAGCAAAGGTGAAAGCCTTCTTCTCCCCCTCAGCCTACCCTCCTTTCTTTCTACCCATCCTTTTTTCCTTCTTTAAAAACAAATTATTAGGTAGTATGTGCACAAGGTACAAGATTCAAAATACAGAAAAAGATACACAGTAAAAAGTTTGCCCCCACTGTGGGAAACCACTGTTACCAGCCTCCGAGGTATCTTTGCAGAGCTACTGCATAACCAGGCATTCTATCCCTCACTTTCTCACTTAAAATGTCTTAGTTGGTACATAGTATACATTGGTACATAGGGCGTGTCCATTCTTACAACTGCACAGAATTGCATCGTATGGCATTGGGCCCAGTGACTCACACCTGTAATCCTAACACTTTGGGAGGCTGAAGGGGGAGGACTGTTTGAGTCTAGGAGTTTGAGACCACCCTGGGCAATACAGTGAGACCTCATCTCTACAAAAAATTTAAAAATTAGCTGGGTGTGGTGGCATGCACCTGTGTTCCCAGCTACTTGGGAAGCTGAGGTGGGAGGATCGCTTAAGCCTAGGAGGTTGAGGCTGCAGTGGGCTGTGACTGTGCCACTGCACTCCAGCTTGGATAACAGAGCAAGACCCCATCTCAAAACAAAAAAATAAATAATAATAATAATAATAATAATAATAAAGAATTGCATTGTATGGTGGCAGGATAATTTATTTACCAGTTCTCTAGTGATGGACATTCTGGTTGTTTCCTTTCTCTTTTCCTTTTACAAGCAATGATGCAATTAACTATCTTGAAAAAAATGCATCATTTCACACGTGTACAATTTATCTGTAAAGAGAAATTTCCAAAAGTGGAATTGCTCATGTAAAAGTTGTACTGATCTACACTTCTATCAAAAACTATGAGAGTATCTGTTCCCCACCGTCACATCTCCACAGAAAACTTGTGTTTCTCTTCTTGCTAGTGGGCTCAACACATTCTCATATGGTTCAGAACCTTTTCTGTGAACTGTCCGTGTTTTTAGCCTGCTTTAAAAATTCGGTTGATGGTCTTTTTCTTACTGATTTGTAGGAACTCTTTAGATATTAAGGAAATGAGCTCTATGATATATGTTGCAAAAATGTTTTCCCAATTTTGAGAGCTGGGAGACTCCTTTGATTTTATGATGGATTCTGCCATGAAGAAATTCTCTACATGCATAGGGTCAAATGTATTAATTTTTTCTCTTATGACTTCTGGGTTTTAAGTCATTCTTAGAAAGTACTTTCTCCAAGTTCATTTAAAAAAATATTTAGCATCTATAACCCAACTGAAATTTATATTGTTTTAATGCATTAATTTTTTAGATAGCCACCTAGTTAAATCAAGTCATAATTTCTTAAATGCCATTTTTTTTTTTTTAAGAGATAGGATCTCACTATGTTTCCCAGACTGGATTCAAACTCCCGGGTACAACTGATCCTCCCACCTCAGCCTGTAGTGTAGCTGGGATTACAGGGACACACCATCATGCCTGGTTCCGCCATCTTTATTTTATATTAACCCATCTTGAAGTCCCTTCTTCTTCCTCTCTTCCAACTCATGCCCAGTTACCTCAGAATTACACCCTTTCTCACCACAGCCCTCCCATCCCTTCATTCAATTTGTGAGTCAAGAGTTGATCCATGGTATTGTGACTGACAGCCACACAGCTGCACTGGATCTCAGTGTCTTAGAACAAGTAGAGACCTCAGAGCATCCTTTCATTTTACAGCTAAGGATACTGAGATCCAAAGAGGTGAACTGGCTTTGTCTAAGACCAGGGGGCAGGTTAGTGATTGTGATTTTTTTTTTATTATTACTATTCAAAAAGAAGAGAAGTACTGGTTTTGCCATAAATTCGATGTGATTAATAAATATCTATGGAACAACTATTCTGTGCAACAGTGAGCCAGGGACTGGGGCTCCAGAAATAAATGATATAGCTCTGTGCTTTCAAAAAGCTCAGAATCCAGCATGGGGTCCGAACGCGTATACTCACAGACTAATAGGTAATGCAACAGTGGCCTGTGAATGTGGAAAGATAATTTTGCAACATATGGTGTGGGGAAGGCTCAGGAGATACTGAGTTTTTAATTGGGCCTGAAATGATTAGGACTTTGACCAAAAATTGAGAGAAGGCATTTGGCAATAAAGTGACAATGGGACAAAGGGGAGCGTCTGGTGATATATATTCAGGAAGGAAGTAATCTTAGTGTTAGCTGTGGGTGGGGTTTAAAAAAAAAAGGTTCCTCTGAGAATCTGTGGTCATTGGCAGGCTCTTATGTGGGTTTAGGTTCTGGTTGTCAAAACTGCAAGCTAAGAATTACAGAGAAATGAATCCATCTGTAGGGCCTTCAGGTACGTAGCAGAAGGAAACACACATCCTCCCTGGAAGAAGGTACATTCATCCTATACCTCAAAGAATTCTCACAGATAGAATCCTAGCAAACATAAGCTTGCAATCAAAAATCACACAACACCTGGCCAGGCACAGTGGTTACACCTGTAATGCCAGCACTTTGAGAGGCCAAGGTGGGCATATCACATGAGGTCAGAAGTCCAAGACCAGCCTGGCCAACATGGTGAAACCCTGTCTCTACCAAAAATACAAAAGTTAGCCAGGCATGGTGGTAGACACCTGTAATCCCAGTTCCTCAGGAGGCTGAGCCAGGAGAATCACCTGAACCCGGGAGGCAGAGGTTGCAGTGAGCCGAGATTGTGTAACTGCACTCCAGCCTGGGTGACGGAGCAAGACTTTGTCTCAAACAAACAAAAAAAAGAACAGATGATAGCCACCAATCCTTGCTTTCAGGAAGCCCAGTGAATCTTTAGCCAAATAAAATAAAATCCACTCCTCAGTACATTACAGTGAATTGCACAGTACAAAACATAAGCATACAAATACACAACCTCAGAGAAGAATTTACCTAAGGGAACAATAATTGGGCTACCAACTTTCTTACTTTCTTTTTTTTTTTTTTTTTTCTTTGAGACAGAGTCTCCCTCTGGTGCCAGGCTGGAGTGCAGTGGCGCCATCTTGCCTCCACCTCCCAGGTTCAAGCAATTCTCCTGCCTTAGCCTCCCGAGTAGCTGGGACTACAGGCACACGCCACCACACTCAGCTAATTTTTGTATTTTTAGTAGAAACAGGGTTTCACCATGTTGGCCAGGATGGTGTCGAACTCTTGACCTCATGATCCACCTGACTTGGCCTCCCAAAGTGCTAGGGTTACAGGCGTGAGCCACCACGCCTGGCCCCCAGCTCCTTAATATCAACAGTGAAAGTCTGAAGACAGTGGAATGATGCCCGTAAATACTGAGAAAATAATGGTCAGGCTAATGTTTTATACCCAGCAAAACTATCTTTTAAGAGTAAGGATAAAGCCATTATTATATATATTCTAGACTAAAAAAAGATGAAGAAGAAAAAAAAAAGAATAAGGATGAAATAATAATTCAGCCAAACAGAAACTGAAAGCTTATGACTAAAAGACCTTTGCCACATGATGTTCTGATCCCAGAAAGAAGACCTGAGATGAAAGGAAAAATGTGAGTAAAAGGTAAACATGTGAAAAATAAAAACAAAGGATTAAGTGTATACAACATTAAAATTAGAGTCCAATTTGTGGGATTAAAGACAGAAACATAAACTACTGTATGACAATGGAATGTGGGGAGGGACAGTGGTGACTTTATATAAAGCATTCTAAGGTCTTTACATTGTTTGAAAAAAATATATAGACACCAACTGAACATTACGCAGTCTGCGTTTCAGGCCGGGCACGGTGGCTCACACCTGTAATTCCAACACTTTGGGAGGCCAAGGCAGGAGCATGGCTTGAAGCCAGGAGTTCAAGACCAGCCTGGGCAACATAGCCAGACCCTGCCTCTAAAAAATAAAACAGCCAGGAGTGGTGATTCCGTGCCTGTAGTCCTAACTACTCAGGAGGCTAGGCCGGGCGCAGTGGCTCACACCTGTAATCCCAGCACTTTGGGCGGACGAGGCAGGTGGATCACGTGAGGTCACGAGTTCAAGACCAGCCTGGGCAACATGGTGAAACCCTGTCTCTACTAAAATACAAAGATTATCCAGGCATGGTGGCACACGCCTGTAATTGCAGCTATTTGGGAGGCCGAGGCAGGAGAATCACTTGAACTCAGGAGGCACAGGTTGCAGTGAGCCGAGATTGTACCACTGCACTCGAGCCTGGGCAACAGAGTAAGACTCCATCTCAAAACAAAACAAAACAAAATGAAACAAAAAACAATAAAAAATAGAAGTTCAAGAACATAAGTTCAAATTCAAGACCAACTACTCAGGAGGCTGAGGTGGGAGAATTACTTGAGCCCAGTAAATCAAGGTTACAGTCAGCTATGATCCTGCCACTACACTCCCATCTGGATGACAGAGCAAGATCCTGCCTCTAAAAATAAAAAATTTTAAAAAATAGTATATAAGTTTCAAAGCAGTAGAGAAAAAATGGAGTGAAGGAAAGAAAAAAAAACTTTCAATCAATTTGAAATAATGAACAGAAGAATCAGAAAAAGCACACACAGAAAACACCAAACACGATGGTAGAAAGGAATCTGCATCCTGTTTTGGCCAGGTGCGGTGGCTCACACTGTAATCCCAGCACTTTGGTAGGCTGAGGAAGGTAGATAGCCTGAGCTCAGGGTTCAAGACCAGCCTGGGCAACATGGAAAAACCCCATCTCTACAAAAAAAAACAACAAAAAAAACCCCCATAAAAATTAGCCAGCTGTGGTGGTGCATGCCTGTGGTCCCAGTTACTTGGGAAGCTGAGGTGGATCACTTGAGCGTGGGAGACGGAGGTTGCAGTGAGCTGAGATCTGCCACTGCACTTCAGCCTGGGTGACTGAAAAAAAAAAAAAAAAAAAGAAGGAGAAGGAGAAGAAGAAGAAAAAAAGAAATCCATCTATTTCCAAAACCATAACAAATGCAAATGGCTTGAACTCTCTGGTTAAAGAGCATAGATATCAGACTAGATTAAAAACAAAAGGAAATCCAGCCCTAGGCTGTCTACGGGAGACATGAGGACAGGGATCACAGGCCAAGAGGCCTATGCAGGCTGAAACCACAGTCGTAGTAGGTAAGTAAATAGCAATGAACCATGACCAAGGCACCAAAGCATGGCAAGAGGAAAGAATGGCACAAAAAGCAGATGAGAGACAGGAAAGGGACCCAGAGTGATGAGCCAGACCCAAGGTGGGGAAGACTGTTCACGATAGTAACTGCTATGGAGAAGTCAGGTAAGAGGAAGTCACAAGATGGGCCACCAGGCAGTCAGGTAAAAGGAATTCACAAGATGGGCCACCGGGCATGATTAGGTGGCCAGGGACCTCTAGGAGAGCCAGCTGGAGTGAGAGTGGGCTGGGGTGAAATGTTCCACTGTTGTTGAGCTGGCAAGGAGGAGGGGGGAGAGAGGAAGTGGGGACGGAGTGGACTCTTCGTGAAATCCTAGGGTAAAGAGAAGTGACACAGGTTGGGGTTGGGGACGGGGAGAGAGGTGTGACTGTAGCTGTAGGTGGAGAATTAAGGCATAGGAGGATGTGGGGTACCCAGACCTAGGGAGGAAGCCAGGGCAGGACACAGAGGAACAAGCTGTGGGGTTGACAGTGGGCACATGGGGAATGGACCAGGGAAGTGGGCACAGATTTCCCAGGTTGGGGCAGGGATGGGCAGGGCTGCTTCAAGGAGTGCTGTGTAGTGGGAAGACAGGAAGAGTTCTGAATTTCAGAGGTGACCTGCTTCTGGGTACTGGCAAGTCTACAAATGATCTTGTGATTTGCAGCTAGAGAATGGAGCCATGATGGGAAGCAATGGCTTGTGAGCCCAGGGCCCGAGGATCAGACATCACAGAGTGAGATTAAACTGACCAGCACTACCAGTTTCCAAAGGGTACCTGATGCTTCTCAAGGGGCCAGCTTGGACTTGGTCCTTGTGAGGACATTCTGATGTGCCCCAAGTTTAGCCACTGTCTTTTACCAAACACATGCAGGACAGCCTTCCCAGTCTGGAAGCCTGCATCCTTGCTGTCCCACCCAGAATGGGATGGGGCCCAGGATGTCATTCCAGGTACCATCCAGAAAACGAAACCACACATAACCAAGAGTTATCACAAAAGTTATAGTTTCCCATTTAAATGTGAAGGGTAGACATTCCTGCTTTCTGTAGTGACCACTCTAACTTCATTTCGATTCCATATATATAACATGTTGGGGGCAGGGAAAGAAGAAAGGGAAAATAGTTGGGTCGCAATGTGATACACTTATTCTCAGCTTCCCACTACACTAAAAATCCTCACATTTCCAACAGTTTTCTTGGTTCTCCCAGAAATAAACACACAATAGAGCAAATGTAGTTAATATCAGAAACTCCTTTACAATGGTGATTGCAAAAGAGACCAACTCACTGTTTTTTTTTTTTTTTTGAGACAGGGTTTTCAGGCTGGAGTACACTGACGCCATCACAGTCCACTGCAGCCTCAACCTCCTGGGCTCAAGCGATCCTCCCACCTTAGTCTCCCAAGTGGCTGGGACTACAGCTACGTGCCACTGGCTGATTTTTAAAATTTTTTTGTAGAGACAGGGTCTCACTATGTTGCCCAGGCTGTTCTCAAACTCCTGGGCTCAAGCAATCCTCCAGCCTGGGCCTCCCAAAGTCCTGTGATTATAAGCATGAGCCACTGTGTCTGGCCTCCAACCCACTTCTAATAGTTCTTTTACTTCACTTACATATATATATACACACACACATATATATTATATATAAAATAAAGATAACACATACTGGATAAAAATTCAAATAATACAAAATGAATGACAGAAAAGACAAAAGGCCTGTGTACTTGGGGTAGGCACTAGGGATGGGGGAAGGGTCAGGTCTGTGAACTATACACATTAATTAGCAGGTAATAAAAAACAGTTATTTTACCTTTTGAAGCTGCTGATTCGACATATATTTGGCTGTGCTTTGGCTGTAACATCCTTTAATCCCTCCCTTTCAGAATCAACCCCAATTTCCTGTTGCCACCTTACCTCCCTAATTTAAGGGTGCAATTCTTCAAGTGCCTTCTTTCCAATTCTAGAATTTTTAATTTAGCCTTTAGTGCAGCAGCAGTTTTATTTTCTAATTACTTTCTTTGCAAACAAGCATGAGTTGGGCTCAATAGTGATACAGGCTTTCACGGGCTAGCCTGGCAACCTGGAGCTATTCACAACGTGCTTCCTTGGGAAAATCCTTTCTATGTTTTACATGAACAACTGGGGAGACGCTTACTTGTAAAGTGGGGGTGGGGGTAAGCCTCTTCATCTGTGCTACCAAAAAGAGCTCACCCCTAGTCCTGCTTGCCCTGTTACCAGGGTAGGCTTTGCAACCAGCGACTCTGGGACCCCAGAGCCTGGGTTCTAACCCTAGCTCTGAGGCTTACTACATCTGTGACCTCCAGAAAGGTATTCAACCTAAATGAGCTAACAGTAAGTGTAGAGTGCTTACAATTATGCCTGGCATATAGTATGTGCTGTATAACAAAAGAGCTGGGTGAGGTTAGTCAAGTAAGACATTTGACTAATTCTTAGAGCTGGCCAGTGAAAGCTATGGGTCCTCTTCCCAGAAAAGCGCACACATGTAACCTTCTGCACAGTTTCAGGTATCCCTGACGCTCGAAGCCCACTCACACACTGCAAGAGTCCAGGACCCCCGATTTCAACCCTCTGGTCTTCTCTACAGTAATGTGACGGTCTCAGGGATAAAACTCTGAGGCAATTCTTAAAAGTATTATGTTCCCATGCATGGAACTATTGAGCAGGTGCCTCTCTCTCCCCGTTTTAGGTTCGCTTTTGGCAGAAACATTACACCTTTCTTCCCCAAAGCCCTTTTGACCCTTGCCAGTTTTTCTCTTGCTTCAGGCCAAATCCTCCCAGGGTCACCTTAAGACAATCCCTGTGTGCAGCTCCACACACTTTTAGGGAATTATTCTGATCCTTATCAAAAGCTCTGATGGTTCAGCCCATCTTCAGTGCTTACAGAAGTCAGACCAGAGCATGGACTAGTGTCTGCAGGGTCTCCGCCAACAGCAATACAGGGGTGGGTCACCCTCAACAAGCAGGGAGACAGCACAAACTGGAAAAAGCCAAAGATCAAAGAAGTCACCCCGGGTGACTTTCCCTGGGTCACCCAATGAGCTCCCAGCGAAGCTGAGAACATCTCATTTCAGTACTTTTGAGTCCATCAGTGCTTTACAGACATTACCATGCATATGAATTAAAAGGCAGATCCAGTAGGTTTGCTGAGAAGCCCGGGGCTCTGCATTTCTAACTCACTACCAGGTAATGCTGATGCTGGTCCATGGACCACATATGGAGTCGCAAGGTTCACATCAAGGTTAATGAACTGTACCACCCTGGTTAAAGCCTCTTCATCCACACTGCAGGTGGCTATTTAAATGCCCTTTCTTCAGGAAAGCTTCCCTTCCCCCTCTCCATGATTACTGGCTTCTATGCCTCCGTACTTTTTCCTGTGAAGCATTTATAACAACTGTAATTAAAGAGTATTTGTGTAATTATTAGTTTAATGCCTGCCTCCCAGGGAGACTGAAAGCTTCACAAGGACAGGACCTGCACAGTGTCTAGCACATCACAGACTGCCAATGAACGAGGAGCTGCTGTGGTCTGGAACAGGCTGGGCCAGCATCCTGGAGTACGCAGGTAACATTTATACATGTGGGAAACAGCCTCTGGTGGTATCAAGGCCAACAAGGACATTTCTTAGCTTTAAAATTCCCACTAGTTTCAAATATATGACAACTAAACTTTAAGCTGAAAAGCAATCTTTGCCCATAAAAAGATCTCCTACATCTTTATCAAGTGCAAAATAGCCCTGATCTCACAATAGCCACTCTGCTTGAGGAACAGTTAGGCCCCTAAAATAAGCATTCCCTTATAGGCCTCACTGGGTGAACCCTCTTCAGGCACACTCCCTGACCAGCCTCCCTCTGCTGCAGACCCACAATTTCTTTAGTTTTTCTGCTGCTGTCCTTTCAAGGAACCCCAAAGTGCTGAACGCCCAACTCTTTGGCATGGGCAGAGATATATGACCACATTGTTGTTCCTGGGAGGCAAAGTTTGAAGTTAGACAGCCTGGATTTAGATACCAGCTCTGTGCCCTTGGACAAGTTATTTAACTCCTCTGCCAAATGAGAATAAGAATGCAAGAGCCAGCACCTGCAAGGACTAACAGAGACAAATACACAAAGCACGTAGCATAATTCTGGCCTAAGACACATGATTATTATTATTCTCTCTATATCCTGAGTCCAATTCAAAACCTATTGTTTTAGGCTGGGCACAGTGGCTCACGCCTGTAATCCCAGCACTTTGGGAGGCCCAGGCGGGCGGATCACGAGGTCAAGAGATCGAGACCATCCCGGCCAACATGGTGAAATCCCATCTCTACTAAAAATACAAAAATTAGCTGGGTGTAGTGGTGCACGCCTGTAGTCCCAGCTACTCAGGAGGCTGAGGCAGGAGAATCACTTGAACCCAGGAGGTGAAGGTTGCAGTGAGCCGAGATTGCACCACTGCACTCCAGCCTGGTGAAAGAGCGAGACTCCGTTCCAAAAAAAAAAAAAAAGTCTAAAAAAACCTATTGTTTTGTACAAGTCTCCACCCAGGGGCTCCACCCCATTCAGGATCCTCTCTTCCCACCCCTCTCCTGCCTCACCTGTCTGGAGCTTGTTTGAAGCAATGACTCACAGCACAACTCTGCAGCTCCCATCAGCTCCCATCAATCACCTCCCTGTCCCTGCCTGTGTCATTCATGGGTTCCTTCTGGGAGGTAAATCCTTTCCTAATGTCCAGTACATTCATTCAGCAAGTATCTACTGAGGGCCCACTATGGATGAGACCCTATTCTAGGCACAGGGACTCAGCAATGAACAAAGCAAAGACGTCTACCCTCACGAACGTTGCAGTACATTTAACCCACAGACAGAGATCAGGTCTTGGGTCCTTACATTCCTTCTCTTCTCTCCTGACCAATCCTAAATAAATCACATACAAGTCAAAGTACGAAGAAAGCATTCCAGATCAAAAAATGGTGTGATGTGAGAAAATCCCAATGACTAAACTGCTTCTCTGATTGTTGGACTTTGAAGAAGTCAATGTTGAAACAGCCTGAATCACCCAGTTCCCCCTAGTTGTCTCACTGGCCAGTCACATCCTCCAGCATAGTTTGTGTAACACATCTGGAAAATGAGGCGCTCCGTTTGCGTCTCATGTGTGCAGCACGAGCCCACGGTTTCATGCTCTCATGGATACATTCTTTGAAGTGAGCGTGATTCGGGATCCCCAGCAGTAGCAGAGACAGTGGCCTTGTAGAAACAGCACTGGGAACAGGTTCTGAAAGCTCAGGTTTGAGTGCTGGCTCTGCCACTTACTGTGTAATCCTGGGTACAGAGCTTTCTTCCTGCCTCAGTTGCTTTCAGACAATCTCTAAGGCCTTCTTCCAGCTTTGAAGTCAAAGGGCTGGGATCAACCACCGTTAACACCAGACCCAGCACATTCACAGATCCCTTATTTCAACACAATGAGTCCTGCCCTGGGCTAGGCTCTGGCTAGGCCTGAGGAATGGGGGTATGGGACGGGTCAGCAAGCCAGATGATGAGCTTGTGCCAAGCATTAGCACTGGTGGGGCCAGGGAGCCTTCACCTGTCTCCTCCAAGATGCGCTGGACTCCTCCTTTTATTTATTTATTTACTCCCTTCTAGAAAGAAGTTGTGCCTCTTTCCAAACACAACTCTGCTAGAAATATCTCTGGGCCACAAGGCAAACCTAAAATAGAAGTGCAAAATCTCTGGTGGTCCCATTAGTCTCCCTTCCTCCAACTCAAAAACCATTCCAGACCTTGTCTGTCTCCTTGTCTCTAGACAGTGAGCCTAAAATAAGTCTCCCTGGTAGGAAATGCCTGGTTGGAATGGAAATGACCCAAGCCCTTAAAAAATGGCCCGCTGACCACACACCGTGGGCTGAAGACTCACCCAGGTATCAGCTCTGAGGAGAAGACAAGCAAGTGAGCCTGGGTCCCCAACTCCCTGCAGCCCCCTCCACCTAGACACAGGCAACCAGGCCAGGCTAGAGAAAGAAAATGTGACCCAAACATCCAATTCCCCCTACCCAAAAGAAAGCAGCTCTATCCCACGGCACTCATGCAGGAAAGCCAGCTCCAGAAGATCACTGGGGCACCAGATGGGCACCTCTCTGGAGCTACAGATGACCAATCAGAGGCTCTGCTCCGAGACTGGCCAGTATCCGGCATGGAGTTACCCAGTCCTGAGGGTCAGCTGATAAAACCACCGAGAAAGTATAGAAAATAACATTCTCTTTAAAACAAATGAGAAAGGAATGGCCACTCTAGGTTTCCGAAGTCAAAACCAGATAGCTCCATCGGCTTTGATCACATTAGGAATACATTCTCTCTTATCTAATGAGTTAAGAACAGTTTTCTTCTTCCCTTCTCCCATGTGGCCCCATTGGTTCTCTAGGCCCCCTGAAGAAGACGCAATAGGGACACAGACCCCCAGTACTCTACTTGGCAAAAATGAACTTTGGTTTTACTTACACGTGTACAAAAGCAGGACTGAGAGGGCAGCTTCAAAGCTGGCTGAGTGACCCCCAAGAGCACAAAGTCCTTCTCCGCACACCTGTGGGGAGTTTTGTGAATTTCCCAGGCACCCACAGGGACTAGTTATGTACCCTGCAGGTCGATACCGGCCGGGAGTTCCCATTTTGCACAGCAAGAAAGGTGCTCAGGGTGCCCTTTGCAGGTGGGCACTCGGTCTGCAGCTCAAGGGTGGGCCGTGACGTTGCTCCCTCACTGGATTGCCCAGTAGGCTCCCCTCAGACCCGGTAGGATGAGCACCTCGAGGTGTCCCTGTGATCCCAGCACTTTGGGAGGCCAGAGCGGGCGGATTACGAGGTCAGGAGTTTGAGACCAGCCTGGCCAATATGGTGAAACCCCATCTCTCCTAAAAATACAAAAATTAAACGGGCGTGGTGGCGTGCGCCTGTAGTCCCAGCTACTGGGGAGGTTGAGGCAGGAGAATCGCTCGAACCCGGGAAGCGGAGGTTGCAGTGCCACTGCACTCCAGCCTGGGCGACAGAGCAAGACTCTGTGTCAAAAAAAAAAAAAAGAAAGAAAAAAGAAAAGGCACCCAAGATACTACTGCTACGACTTGCCCTAACCGTCTCGCAAAGCCTAGAGATACATGAATGACCCTTTCGGGTTAGTTAAAATCCACACAAGCACCTCCCTGGCCTCTTAAATCTTTCCAAACTACAGCTCAGACTGGAAGGAAGCAGTTGCAGCGCCCATAAAAGTCATCTTAAAAGGCAAGTTGGAAAAAAACCCGATACGCACTAGTTAGCAAGTCCGCGGTGAAGGGGGCGGTGGCCCAAGGGCCGGATCTGCGGGATCTGCGCGCCTAGGGTGGGGAGACTGGGGCTGCCCCGTCGGTCCCCGAGCCCGCGCGCCCACCTGGTAGCCTGAGGGCCCCGATCTGACGCCGGTGATCACGCCCCACAGCTCCATCCAATTAGGAAAATGACCGCGAGAAGACGGAGAGAAGGCGACGAGGAGGAAGGGGGGGCTGAGCCGCGGGAGGCTCCAGACGGCGGTGGGGACCCCGCCCGCCACCCCCACCCCCACCCCCACGCCCCCAGCCAGCGAGCGCTGGTCCTGGGTCCCCGGCCCGCGGCGCCCCGACGCCATCCAGGCGGGGGTCCCGCGGCGCCCAGCTTGCGGCGGCCGGTGGCCCCTCGGGGACGCCCCCAGCCTCCCCAGCGGCGCGCTCAGCTTTCCCCCACCCCCGGCCGGCTGGGACGCGCAGCAACCCCACCCGCTCCGAGAATAAAGTTTGTGGGCAGCCGTAGGGGCGGGGCGGCGAGGGGGTGAAACTTTGAGTCCCGGGCCGGGTGTGGGGGGGAGCGCACCCAGCACCGGGACACCCACGTGCGGGCCCGAGAGCCGCCGCCACTGTCGCCTCCCGGGCCTCCCGCGCCGCCGCCGCCGCGACGCTCTCCTTTCATTTTTGCTTCTCTCTCTCTCTCTCCCTCTCTCTCTCTCTCTCTCATTCGCGCGCTCTCCTCCCTCTCGCCCTCTTTGCTCGCTCCCTCCCTCTCCCTTCCCCCTCCCCCTCCTCTCCCTCCCCCCCACCCCCAGACGCCATCTCTCCCTCTTTCCCCGGCTCTCCCTCTCTCCCTCCAGCTCTCCGGCATGAGGGAATGTGGAAGTGAAAGGAAAAGACGACATGTTTGCAGCGCGGCGCGGGCCTGCGCGCGGCCGTCCCCAGGGAGAGGCGGGGGGCGGGTCGGCCGCGGCCGCAGCGACCCACCCCCGCGCCCCCCGCGCCCCAGCCGGCCGGCCGCCCGGGGCTGCGGGGCTGGGGCTGGGGCCGGGGGCCGCGCGGGACACTCACCCTGGGTCCGGGCGCGGCTCCTGCGCTGGGGCCCTCGGCGGGCCGGGCCGGGCCGGGCCGGGGGCTCCTGACTGCCCACCGCCCGGGCTGCTGCTGTGCGCCCGCCGCCCGCCTCCACGCGCGCCCGCCGCCTGCTCCTGCCGCCCTCCCTCCGGCTCCTCTCTTTCTCTCTCTCCCCCCTCCTCTCGCTCGCTCTCTCCCTCGCGCTCTCTCCCTCCCTGGAAGAAGGGAATGAGGCAGGGCTGACGTGAAGGGATGCAAAACAGCTCCTCCTAAGCCAGCTCGCAGAGGAAGAGAGAAACAGAAAAGCAGCCCTTTTATCTCTCTTTTGTTTTCTCACTTCCTTCCACCCCCAACACCCCCCTCTTGTCAGCCCAAGTTTTCTTTTCTCTTTCTACCGCAGAGGATTTTTCTTCCTTTCTTTCTCTTTCTTTCGGTTCAACTCTCCCACTCGAATTGAAAGCCTGAAGGGTTTTCTTTCTCCTGTTTTTTTCTTCCCTCTTTTCTTCCTTCTTCCTCCTTTCTTATTTCTCTAAAAGGGTTTTGTTTGCTGTGGGAGTTTCGTTTGAAAATCAAGTCACGCCTTTTTTCCTTCTTTTCTTTCTTTCTCTTTTTTTTTTCTCCTCTCAGCAGAAAAGGGGAACAAAGATTAACTGAAGCAGGGAAGAGGGGAGAGGCAGAACCTCGCTTGGAAATGGGGGGCCCGGCCCTGTCCGGTACAAAGGGGGCCCGGGGGCCCTGCGCCCCGCCCCCCTCCCCAGGGAAGCCAGGGGCGTCCTCTGGAGAGGAGAGCCGGTGGGGGTGTGGGGCACGGGTGCGGCTCCTGGGCGCCGGTTCCTTACGAAGTGCGAGCGAGGGCCGCCGAGCCCGCCCCCTCCCCAGCCAGAGGTGGCAAGCTGGGTGTGTGTGCTTCACTTATGTATTTTTAAAGTAGGCAGATGGGCTTGGAACAAACATCCCCGCAGAGCACTGAACAGCAAAAGCCTTTAAACAGCTGTTAGCAGAGCCCTGGACGGCCTGACTCGAGGGAGCGGCGCGGGCTCCGAGCGCCAGGGCCTGGGTGGGGAAGGGGCTCAGGGAAGCTGCTGGGATCGGCGGGCTGGCGGGGTCCCCGAGCCCAGGGCCTGGGCCTAGGTCCCGGGGCGCAGTGTTGGGGGGCGCCGAGGCGTGGCCGCTGGCAGCGCGGCCGTCAGGTCCCTCTCTGCTCCCTGAGGGGCCGCGGGGTTTGGCACGGCCTCGCCTCCCTCCAGCTCCGGCGCAGGCCGGACACCAGGCCTCCAACCTTCAGAACACCCGCCACCCCTAGCCATTTCTCGACTCCGACGCAGGGCGGGTCCGGAGCCCTCGGACGGAGCCGGGCAGTGCCGCCAGGAAGGGTCAATTATTCATGGGGCGCCCGGGCGTGCTCCCAAGACCTGCTCTGTCCTCGGGTTCTCCGGAGGACTGGGGAGAAGACGGGGAAAGTTCCCAGAGCAAAGTTGGTCACATTTCTCATTTTCCCAAGTAAGTACTGAGCACCTGCTGGATGCCGGGCCCTCGGACTGGGGCTACAGTAGGGGAAGAAACGTGAAGTCTTGGTGGGCCCCGAGAGCAAACGCAGGGAACAATGCAGGGGAAGCTGCGGCTCAGGACCAGGTCACCCGGAGGAAGGAAAGCCTGGATCCTCTCCCCTCCCTCTTCCCTTCCTTCCCTTCCCTTCCCTTCCTTCCTCCCGGCTGCATCTCCTTGGCTCCACCCCTTCTCCTCATCAATTCCTCCCACACTTCCCTGCTCTCCCTGGCTTTTCACTGAAGGGTCCCTTCTCCCAGGGAGGAGCAGATGCTGAGCCCCATTGTCTCTCCCCCAGTGACTGCAGCCTCCCGGGGACAGGACCTGCCACTCCTCCCCCCTCCCCCCAACCCTGAGCCCTGGGCCTTCAGAAATGAGAGCCCCAAGGCCACGGCCCCTCACCCCACCCTAAACCAGCTCCTGGTGCTCTGAGCTATGACTCCAGTCACTCAGAACACATTTGTCTCTGACTAGGAGTGAGAAAACAGTAGCCTGAGAGTTTGGTTCAACAAGAAGGACACCATGGTTTTTTAACAGCAGCACCCTGAGCCCCCAATGACCCCAGAGCCTTTGCCCAGGTCCTGCAGGAAGCCACATTTCCGTCATCACCTGCATCCTCCCACTTGGTACACTCAAGCTGTATCCTCCAAAAAAGCAGAATGCAGCTCTTAGAGCCAAGCATTCATTTAACAAATGCTTACTGAGTAACTACCCTGTGCCAGCTAAGGTGCTGGCTGCTAACAGCAAGAGGCAGTCCTTGCTTTGGCCTTTGGCTTTGCAGGCGAAGGAGCAAGAAAAGAAGACAGGCGACCGCAATGCCATGCAATACAGGCAATAGTGAACCAAGGAAGCTCCTAAGAGGGTGCTTAGACTACGGTGGTCAGGTGTGGCTTCCTGGAGGAGGTTGTGTCTAGATTAGGCTGTGCTAGCCAAATGCATGGGAGAGAACAGTCTGTCCAAAGGCCCCAGGGCAAGACAGCACATTATTACAGGTTCTTAGAACTGTCAAGAGTTGAAGTGTTCACTGCAGCTTAGAATACGAGTGGGTGGGGGGAGAGTGAGGATAGAGCACAAGTGGGAAAAAGGGGAGGGTGTCAGGGAAATGTTCAGATTTTAGCCCCTCCCACTTGCTAACTTCATGAACGTAAATGAATAACGTAACTTCAGTGAATAACTTAGACTTAATTTCGGGACATAGAAAATGCAGGTAAGGGCCGGGCGCGGTGCCTCACGCCTGTAATCCCAGCACTTTAGGAGGCCGAGGTGGGTGGATTACAAGGTCAGGAGATCAAGACCATTCTGGCTAACACAGTGAAACCCTGTCTCTACTAAAGAATACAAAAAATTAGTCAGGCGTAGTGGCGAGCGCCTATAGTCCCAGCTACTTGGGAGGCCGAGGCAGGAGAATGGCGTGAACCCAGGAGGCGGAGGTTGCAGTGAGCCGAGATTTCGCCACTGCACTCCAGCCTGGGCGACAGAGCAAGACTCCGTCTCAAAAAAAAAAAAAGAAAAGAAAAGAAAATGCAAGTAAGAAGACCTGTGGATTGCAGAGACAGTGTCTTAGTTTAAGGGCCGAGGCTTATCTGCTCCATATTCCTGGGCAAGTCAACCTCTCTAACTTTTCTGTAAAACAGGGATAAAAATACCTGCTTCACAGTTTGTTGTGAGGCTTAAACCCCACACCTAGCATGGTGTTCAGTACATAAGCACCAATCCTTGGTAGCTTTTATTTACTATTACTACATATCAGGGAGTGACTGGGTAGTGCCCCGACGACCTGGAAATAAGATTATGTTCAGGGTTGAAACCAGAGTGACTCACCACACCAGAAACACAATGAGGCTGAGGGGGAAGCATTCCTTCAAAGATGACCAGTGTCCCAGTGGGTGGCTGGGACTGGTGACCACCCACATCTGATCAAGATGGACAGGTGGCTTCTCAGGAACATGACCAGAGCTTGATGACTGGTTACCAAGGCCCAGCCTCATCAGCAGAGTTGTAGCCTGCCTGAGGAACAAATAGGAATCAGGAGAGGATGGGCCTCATGAAATCCAGGAAGGCCCCTGGGAGCGGGCACCTGGCTATGTTTGCTCAGGAGAGAGAAGTAATCACAGAAGTTCGCACTGGAGGAGCAGGGGAGGGGTAGGGGGTGATTATTGACTTCTCCACAACCTTATTTAAAACTCCCAAAACCTCTTAGTCCTTTGGTTGGATTATTGGTTCTCCAAGTGACTTGCACATGAACTTGGAAGCAGTTAAATGCCCTCAAGGATCCAGGCAGATACCACAGCTCTAGTTCCTGCTTTGTAAACATTTTATCCTTCTATTATTTCTTTTGTGAGTGGGAGTCTTGCTCTGTCACCCATGCTGGAGTGCAGTGGCACGATCTTGGCTCATTGCAACCTCCGCCTCCTGGGTTCAAGCAATTCTCCTGCCTCAGCCTCTCAAGTAGCTGAGATTACAGGCATGTGCCACCACACTCAGCTCATTTTTTTTGTATTTTTAATAGAGACGGGGTTTCGCCCTGTTGACCAGGCTGGTTTCGAACTCCTGACCTCAGGAGATCTGCCTGCCTCGCCCTCCCAAAGTGCTAGGATTACAGGCGTGAGCCACCATGCCTGGCCCTCTGTTATTTCTTTACAACACAAGTTCATTGTGAAAGAATTTGAAAATCAACTAAGCGAAAGTGAGAATGAACCCTATCTAGAAACATATTTTGGTATATATCCTTGGACATTTTATATCCTAGTAGCTACATTTAAGTGCACATAATAATAAAACTGTACAAAGTCAATATCATTAAATGATTACTATATGTATAAGTATGTTACTTTTACAAAATTAACAAAAATGGCATAACACTACACCTACTGAATTGCAACTATTTTCACCCAGTATATGTCACAAATTATCTCATGGTCTGTAAACACCCACATTCTTCTTTGGATACAAGGTCTTGCTCTGTCACCCAGGTTGGATTACAGTGGCATGGTCATACCTCATTGCAGCCTTGAGCTTCTGGGCTCAAGCCATCCTCCCACCTCAGCCACCCGAGTAGCTAGGGTTACACTGTGTGCCACCATGCTCGGCTGTATTTTTTACTTTTATTTTTTGGTACAGACTGGGTCACACTATGTTGCCCAGGCTGGTCTTGAACTCCTAGGTTCAAGCAGTCCTCCTGCCTCAGCCTCCCAAAGTGTTGGGATTACCAGCGTGAACCACCTCACCCAGCCCATATTCTCATTCTTAGTGAATGATATTATTTCATGGTATATGTATCTTAATTTGTTTAAACAAATTATTAGACTCATGGGATATTTGCAGGTTTTTCGCTTTTATGAACCTGCTTTGATAAACATACCTGTACAGCCACCTTAGTGTTAGGCTGGGCTAAACATTTTATTTGAGGTAGGTGTCATTATCATTTTACAGATGAGGAGGCTGAGGTACAGAAAAGCTTAAAAACTTCCTAAGGTCACTACCTTGGAGAGTCTGAGCCAGAATGTGTAGCTAGGGTTTCCCTTTGGGAGTTCTCTTTCAGCATCTGTTTTCCCCTCTTTAGAGTCCCCTCCACTTTCCCCACCAATTTCCTCTCTTCCAGATTACCTCCCTGTGAGAACCTGTCTGGACAGGTGACCCACTTCCTTCTGTGACACCTTTTTAACTTAAATAGTGTTGGGAGGGGTGGAAGCTGATAATAAATGATGTGTAATATATGATACAGTATTTTGTAAATTTCAAAGCCCGTGTGAATGTTAGAAGGTCCAGTGAGGCCCTAAGCTTGCAGACATCACCATTTAGCCAAATCTCCTGACTTGCCCAAACCCAGCAAGGAATCCTCCAGATTCACACCAGCGAGAAAGAAATCAGCTTTTTGATACAGAAGTAGTAAATGGAGGCCTCCCCTGGGCATTTCAGAAGCCCCAAAGCTGCCTCCCTAGAGCTGAAATTCAAAGGTAGGTTTATAATTATAAGGTTTATTAATCCTGATTTCCCTGATGGAGGATACATTCCTGCTGCAGATCTTTCCAGGATGTTCTAGCCATCTCTGAAAATTCCAGGAATCTTGTAAGCTGAGAAAAGGGATGAAACACAGCTCTTCAATGTTTCAGTCAACGTGTTCACTAGAGTAACTCGCTGAGAGATTAGCAGGTGATTATTAATATCTGCTTCTTTCATGGCCAGAACCAACCAAACATTTTAAAAGATATTTTTGGCTTTGCAATAGCTAATATTCGACTTTTAATATCCAGACTCCCAACAGGAATCCAGCCAATGAAAGGCGAGGACTCCGGGATTCAACTAGACAGGCACTGCAGAAAGCAGAGGTGGACCTAGGGCTCCTAAAAGGCTGGTCTTAGCAGAAATGGCATGGGGGTTGGGAACTGGTAGAGAGTCACTGAGAGCTAAGCTCTAAGTGCCCACAGAAGATGCACTGGGCAGCAATTCAAAATCCTCAGAAGGACCAGGTGCAGTGGTTCACGCCTGTAATCCCAGCACTTGGGGAGGGCAAGGTGGGCGGATAACTTCAGGTCAAGAGTTCGAGACCAGCCTGGCCAACATGAAACCCTGTCTCTACTAAAGATACAAAAATTAGCCAGATATGGTGGCACGTGCCTGTAGTCCCAGCTACTCAGGAGGCTGAGGCAGGAGAATTGCTTGAACCTGGGAGGCAGAGGTTGAAGTGAGCCAAGATCACGCCACTGCACTCCAGCCTGGGTGACAAAGCAAGATCGTCTCAAAAAAGCAAAACAAAACAAAAAAATTAAATTTAAATTAAAATTTAAAAATAAATGATAAAAAACAAAATCCTCAGAAGTATAGTAACAATTTAGGAATACTCAGGGTTTTCAGGGAAAACCCAAGGAAAGCGTAAGTTTGTGTGGATAGATGGGATGAACATGTGACTTACAAATTGTTAGTCCAGGAGTAATGAAAGGGTACATGAAATAATCCAGCTCCTCTGACCTCCCCTTGTGATCGAGGGTGCACAATTGCATGGCTTTATTCCCATCATGGCTTGAACCAATTAGTTAATTCATCCTATACACATAAATTTAAGAATAAAAATATGCCAAAAGAAACATGGGTCATCACAACTGCCAGTTTCACCGAAGAGTTAAAAATAAATTAAATTTAAAAGCCACATTGATGATACTTATGGCTACAGGAGGGCAAATTGGTACAAAGCCTGGAAAATAATTGGATAGTAAGATCAGAGAAGCTTAAAAGTTTCTACCCTTTGATTCAGTAACTCGAATTCTAGAAATCTGTTTTTGAGAGAAATAATCAGCAGTGTGAACAAAGATGTGTTAAGCATGTTTATGAAAGTATTATTTATATTGGCAGAAGTTAAAAATAGGAAAAAAGAAGGAAAGAAAGAAGGAAATAATCTAAATATCCAAAAGTGATGGAAATGTTTAAAGAAGTTATGGCATGCACATTTGATGTAATACTATATTAGCTATTAAAAATCATGTTTTTGAAGAATAATGACTTTGGAAGTGTTTGTAATATGCTGAATGAAATATAAAATTGCATATGCATCAGAAGTACATGTTTTTAAAATTTGGTATATACACATATACTTATCCAGAAAAATACAAAATGCCTGGAAGAAAATATACAAGTTAAAAAGTTATTTCTGGCTGGGCATAGTGGCTTACATCCCAGCACTTCGGGATGCCAAGGTGGGCAAATCACTTCAGGTCAGGAGTTCGAAACCAGCCTGGCCGACATGGTGAAACCTCATCTCTACTAAAAATATAAAAAATTAGCCAGGTGTGGTGGTGCATGCTTGTAATCCCAGCTACTCAGGAGGCTGAGGCAGGAGAATCACTTGAACCTGGGAGGCAGAGGTTGCGGTGAGCCAAGATCGCGCCATTACACTCCAGCCTAGGTGAAAGAGTGAGACTCCATCTAAAAAAAAAGTTATTTCTGTTTGTTGAAATTATAGGTGATTTTAATTAATTTTCTTCTTTATCCCTTAGTGTACTTGCCCAACTTCTTTTTTGTTTCTTTTCCTTCCTTCCTTCCTTCTTTTTTCCTTCCTTCCTTCCTTCCTTCTTTTTTCCTTCCTTCCTTCCTTCCTTCCTTCCTTCCTTTCTTTTGTTTTTAAAGACAGGGTATTGCTCTGTCACCCAGGCTATAGTGCAGTGACACAATCCTGGCTCACTGCAGCCTTGAACTCCTGGGCTCCAGCAGTCCTCCTGCCTTGGCCTCCCAAAGTGCTGGGATTATAGGCATGAGCCATCACGCTGGCCCTATTTGCCAAATTTCTGTAATGATTATATATTTTTTCTCTTCCTTGAGCAAGCTGTATTTATTTTTCTTTTTCTCCTCTCCTGGATTATTAAGGTATAATTGGTATACAAAAAATACACATAATTAATATATACAATCTGTGAGTTTGAACGTATGTATATACTCCTGTGACAATAACTACAGTCAGTATATCCATCACCTCCAAAAGTTTCCTTGAACCCCTTTGTTGTTTGTTTTGTTTGTTTCTGTGGTAAGAATGATTATATTAATTTTGAACAACAAAATATATATTTAGAAAACAAGGTCTAGGCTTCTGGTTCACTTCATAGTCAATGATGAGAAGACCTAGGCCAGGCCTTCAAGGAGCTTCCAATCTTCAGGAGAAACAGCCATGGAAACAGAAGTGATGCACAGAATGCAATTATTTCTCCTCCCTTGGAAATGTTTGAAACCTAGGAGGAAAGAGGAACCAGCGTTTTGGTTGCTGATGATTTGGGCTCTGGGTTGAATAGACTATCTATTGTGAAAGTGTATTGTGCAAAAAGAGAATAGAGCTTTTTGTGAAGGGAGATAAAGAGGGTATAGGGTGGGAATGAGGAGGATGGGGAAGGAGGGGGCAGGGCCAGGCAGATCCCTGAGAGGCCTGGAAGCACTTACCCTGTGGGTGAACCTCAGGACTGCTGTAAGGTCCCTCCAAGTTGTCCTCCCCACACTGCACATGGGTCTTGGTGTCCAGGGCCAGCCTGGTAGCTGGCATTACGTTCATGACAGTTCAGTAAATGTTTATTACCCATAAGAATACATGAATGTGGCTCACACCTGTGATCCCAGCACTTTGGGAGGCCGAGGCGGGCAGATCACGAGGTCAGGAGATCAAGACTATCCTGGCTAACACGGTGGAATCCCATCTCTACTAAAAATACAATTAGCCGGGCGTAGTGGCGGGTGCCTGTAGTCCCGGTTACTTGGGAGGCTGAGGCAGGAGAATTGCTTGAACCTGGAAGGTGGAGGTTACAGTGAACTGAGATTGCGCCGCTGCACTCCAGCCTGTCACGGGCTGTGACAGAGTGAGACTCCATTACTCCATCTCAAAACAAAACAAAACAAAGAGGTGATGTTTAAACCAAGTCTTGAAAGAAAAGTGGGCGGCTGCTCAGCAAAGCAATAAGGACAAGATGTGGAGCAGGGGGAATGGATTTTGGAAACATGTAACCTCTCTGAGCCCCCATTTGCTGCTCTGAAGAATCCTACCTCACCACTGAATGAGATAATATATGCAAGGTACCTAGCACGGGGTCTGGCCGATAGTAGGTACTGAAGAAGTCAGTTCTTTGTTCCTTCAGTATCAAAATCAGTTCCTCGGCCGGGCACGGTGGCTCAAGCCTGTAATCCCAGCACTTTGGGAGGCCGAGACGGGCGGATCACGAGGTCAGGAGATCGAGACCATCCTGGCTAACACTGTGAAACCCGGTCTCTACTAAAAATACAAAAAACTAGCTGGGCGAGGTGGCGGGCGCCTGTAGTCCCAGCTACTCTGGAGGCTGAGGCAGGAGAATGGCGTGAACCCGGGAGGCGGAGCTTGCAGTGAGCTGAGATCCGGCCACTGCACTCCAGCCTGGGCGACAGAGCGAGACTCCGTCTCAAAAAAAAAAAAAAAAAAAAATCAGTTCCTCTTTGAAGTTTACTTTCCGTTCACATTTTGTTCTTTTCCCCAGTTCCTCTAGATATCTTGACTGTTGGCTTGGGCCCTTAAAGTTACTCAGATGATTTTCCAAGATCTGAAAAATAATTTAAAACACCTATCATATTTCCATCACAAAGAAAATCCCAATAAAATTGAAAATACGAGTGTCATATAGATCACATTCCCTGTTCACATATGCTAAAATTAGAAATTAATGTTAGAGTCAGTGTGAAATTTGTGACTGTGAAATTTGTGGCAGTGAAAACAATTTAAAAATAAAAATAATTAACTTTAGAAATCAGCTATTAAACATTCTCTAGACCAGGCACGGTGGTTCACACTTGTAATCCCAACATTTTGAAAAGCCAAAGCGAGTGGATCGCTTGAGTCCAGGAGTTTGAGACCAACCTGGGCAACATGGTGAGAACCCATCTCTCTAAAAAAAAAAAAAAACAAAAACAAAAAAACAAAAATTAGCTGGATGTGGTGGTGCACACCTGTAGTCCCAGCTACTTGGGAGGCTGAGGTGGGAGCATGGCTTGAACCTGGGAGGCAGAGGTTGCACAGTGAGCTGAGATTGTACCACTGCACTTCAGCCTGGGTGATAGAGTCCCTGTCTCAAAAAAAAAAAAAAAAAAAAATCTCCAAAATTGCTTTTGGATAAAGTAAGAACTCAAGAATAAAGTGGTTTTGTTTGTTTGTTTGTTTTATCGTTTTTGTTTTTGTTTTGCTTTTATTTTGGAGACAGAGTCTCGCTCTGTCACCCAGGCTGGAGTGCAGTGGCAGGATCTCTGCTCACTGCAAGCTCTGCCTCCCAGGTTCACACCATTCTCCTGTGTCAGCCTCCCGAGTAGCTGGGACTACAGGTGCCACCATGCCTGGCTAATTTTTTTGTGTGTTTTTAGTAGAGACGCGGTTTCACCGTGTTAGCCAGGATGGTCTCGATCTCCCGATCTGGTGATCCGCCCGCCTCTGCCTCCCAAAGTGCTGGGATTACAGGTGTGAGCCACCACGCCCGGCCAATAAAGTGTTAAATTTAGAAAATAACACAGGCTGGGCACAATGGCTCATGCCTGTAATCCCAGCACTTTGGGAGGCCAAGATGGGAAGACTGTGTGAGGTCAGGAGTTCCAGACTCGCCTGGCCAACCTAGCAAGACCCCATCTCAACAACAACAAAAAAGAGAAAATAACACAAACAAGAATTGTACCCGTGAACAGAATATTGTTGACAATAAAAAGAAGGACTGGGCTGGGTGCAGTGACTCATGCCTGTAATTCCAGCACTTTGGGAAGTCAAGGTGGGAGGATCACTTGAGCCCTGGAGTTCTAGAACAGACTGGGCAACATGGCAAAACTCTGTCTCTACTAAAATTTCAAAAATTGGCCAGGTGTGGTGGTGCATGCCTGTAATCCCAGCTACTTGGAAGGCTGAGGCACAAGAATTGCTTGAACCCAAGAAGAACAGGTTGCAATGAGCCAAGATTAAGCCATTGCCCTCCAGCCTGCACAACAGAGTGAGACTTTGTCTCAGAAAAATAAAACAAGAAAAAGTAAAATATGACCCTATTTAATGATTATTGGGAATGTTGCAAATTGTATACAGTTAAGAATGTTCAAATAAATTAAAAATAAAGAATTTTTTTAAAAAAAGAATTGCACCTGGCCAGGCACGGTGGCTCACGCCTGTAATCCCAACACTTTGGGAGGCCGAGGAGGGTGGATCACCAGGTCAGGAGATCGAGACCATCCTGGCTAACACGGTGAAACCCTGTCTCTACTAAAAATACAAAAAATTAGCCAGACGTGGTGGTGGGCACCTGTAGTCCCAGCTACTTGGGAGGCTGAGGCAGGAGAATGGCGTGAACCTGGGAGGCAGAGCTTGCAGTGAGCCAAGATTGAGCCACTGCACTCCAGCCTGGGCAACAACAACAACAACAAAAAAGAAGTGCACCCATGAAAACCAAAAGTATACATGCATTACTCAAAAATGTATTTAGCCGGGCGCGGTGGCTCACACCTGTAATCTCAACACTTTGGGAGGACAAGGCAGGTGGATCACTTGAGGCCAGGAGTTCAAGACCAGCCTGACCAATATGGTGAAACCCCATTTCTACTAAAAATACAAAAATTGGCCAGGCAAGGTGGCATGTGCCTGTAGTCCCAGCTACTCGGGAGGTTAAGACAGGAGAATCGCTTGAACCCCGGAGGCAGAGATTGCAGTGAGCCGAGATGCGCCGCTGCACTCTAGGCTAAGCAACAGAGTGGGACTTCATCTCAATTTTTAAAAAAGTATTTAGATTTTAAAATAATTTTATTATTATACCCAGAAAAAGTTAAATAAACAAAATAGTCATTGATGTAACAATCTAAAATATTAAATCTAAAAATATTAAAAAACAAAATCCTAAAATGAGGAAGGAGGATGTGAATAAATTAGAAAATGGAAAAACAGAATTAACACATATGTCTTTCAGCTAGTTCTTTTTTTTTTAAAAAGAGACAGGTCTTGCTCTGTGGCTCAGGCTGGAGGACGGTGATGAGATTGGAGCTCACTTGCAGCCTCAAGCTCTCTACCTGCTTTACCTCACTATTGTATTAGGTAGATACTATCACTTCCAACTTCCTGGGACCACCAACCAGTTAATTAATTAATTAAGTAATTAAGTAATTATTGTTGAGAGACAAGGTCTCGCTCTGTTGCCCAGATTGGTCTCAAACTCCTGAGCTCGAGTAAGCCTCTCACCTTGGCTTCCCAAAGTGCTGGGATTACAGACGTAGCCCAGCACGTGTTTTGTTTTGTTTTGTTTTGTTATTGCACCCAGGCTGGAGTGCAATAGCATGATCTCAGCTCACTGCAACCTCCACTTCCCAGGTTCAATCGATTCTCCTGCCTCAGCCTCCCAAGTAGCTGGAGTTACAGGCATACCCACCACACCCAGCTAATTTTTCTATTTTTAGTAGAGATGGGGTTTCAACATGTTGGCCAGGCTGGTCTTGAACTCCTGACCTTAGGTAATCCACCTGCCTCAGCCTCCCAAAGTGCTGGGATTACAGGTGTGAGCCACTGTGCCCAAACAACAAGTGGGTTTTTAAAGGAAAATATGAGACAGTTCCTAAGTTGTTTACCAAGAATTTACATTAAAATAACATTATTGGCCGGGCACGGTGGCTCAAGCCTGTAATCCCAGCACTTTGGGAGGCTGAGATGGGCGGATCACGAGGTCAGGAGATCGAGACCATCCTGGCTAACACGGGGAAACCCCGTCTCTACTAAAAAAAATACAAAAAACTAGCCGGGCGAGGTGGTGGGCGCCTGTAGTCCCAGCTACTCGGGAGGCTGAGGCAGGAGAATGGCGTAAACCTGGGAGGCAGAGATTGCAGTGAGCTGAGATTGCACCACCGCACTCCAGCCTGGGCGACAGAGCGAGACTCCGTCTCAAAAAAAAAAAAAATTAAAAAATAAAATAAAATAACATTATTGATTGGCTGTACATTTTTTTAATCACAAATTCCAGCAACATAGATATGATGGTTAAGGCACGTATTCAGGAAACTACAGGGAAGAAAAGAAAGAACAAAATGCCAGACTGCTCTAAGCTGTTTTTCTTCTCTCATTTCTCCCTTTTGACAGATATCTTCCTCTTCCGAAGGCATTGAGAATCAACATTGTAGGTTTAAGTTCATCCCACATTGTTGGGAAGGCTCATTCCCAGGTAATATTGTCCCACATAGGAGGGAAAAAGGAAAGATACTATTGCTTAAGAATTTAGTGAATTCTCGGGCCAGGCGTGGTGGCTCACACCTATAATCCCCACACTTTGGGAGGCCGAAGCAGGCGGATCACCTGAGATCAGAAGTTCGAGACCAGCCTGACGAACATGGCAAAACCCCGTCTCTACTAAAAATACAAAATTAGCCAGGTGTGGTGGTGCATACCTGTAATCCCAGCTACTTGGGAGGCTGAGGCAGGAGAATCGCTTGAACCAGGGAGGCGGAAGTTGCAGTGAGCCGAGATGGCACCAGCCTAGACAACAAGAACGAAACTCTGTCGCCAAAAAAAAAGAAAAGAAGAATTTAGTGAATTCTCAAGGCCTAACTGATTAGCAGCACAAAGGGACACAGCAATGGGCTCTCAGGCCAGTCACCAACCACCTACAAGGGAGCCAAGGCATGTTGGTTGGATCATTTTTTTTCTTTTCTTTTCTTTCTTTTTCCTTCCTTCCTTCCTTCTTCCTTCCTTCCTTCCTTCCTTCCTTCCTTCCTTCCTTCCTTCCTCCTTCCTTCCTTCCTTCCTTCCTTCCTTCCTTCCTTCCTTCCTTCTTTCTTTCTTTCTTTCTTTTTCTTTTCTTTCTTCTTTCTCTCTTTTTCTTTTCTTTTCCTGAGACAAGATCTTGCTCTGTCACCCAGGCTGGAGTGCAGAGTGACATCATAGGTCACTGCCACCTTGACCTGGGCTCAAGTGATCCCCCCGTCTCAGCTTCCCAAGTAGCTGGCACTACAGGGGCATACCACCATGCTTGGCTTATTTTTAAATTTTTTGTAGAGATGGGGGTCCCACTGTGTTGCCCAGGCTGGTCTCAGACTCCTGGGCCCAAGCCATCTCCCACCTCAGCCTTCCAAAGTTCTGGGATTGCAGGCATGTGCTAGTGGCACAGCTGAATCATTTCTAAGTGTCTAGCTATCACGATATCATGACTAGTTGTTTCCATTGTTGACTTTAGACATCTAGAAATACAAAGCATTGTCAATTTAAGAGTAAAATTATTAACAAAACAATTTGAAATCCAGAGTTGAGTAATGTTCCTATTCCTGAAGGTAACCAAATAAATATTTCATCTACTTCTTGTCCTGCTCTGAAGAACAAGGCATTAAAGACCTCCAGTGATAAAGATGTCCACTCAGGTTCAGCTGCCTGATACTTTGCCTTCCAGTGTGGTTGGAAGTTCTTTATTTGAAGTCGTTTTCTAATAAACAAAATCTCCAGGTTGGAGACAGTAATGTTTGATGTCTTCATCTCCCAGGAGCTTGCTATTACAAGAATCCTTCATTAATTTAAAATTTTTAATGAGAAGCTTATAAGGCCTTGGCAATGAAGAAGAATATCACCTTTAAGGAGAGCTGGTCAGTAGACTCCTTCATCCACATGCATGGGTCTTCCTGTTTTTATTTCAAAGGAAGAGAGTTGATGTTTTCCCGAGTAGAATATAAGTTAAGCAAATGGAGGAGCCTTAGGCCAGGGAAGGTTAAAAGTTTCTGTAAGCTTTGCCAATGGATTTTTGTGGGGTTTTTTTGGTCTTTTTTTTTTTTGAGACAGTGTCTTGCTCTGTCACCCTGCAATCTCTGCTAACTGCTGCCTCAAACTTCCGGGCTCAAACGATTCTCCCTCCTTAGCCTCCCAAGTAGGTGGGACTACAGACACGCACCACCATACCCGGTTAATTTTTTTTAAATTTTTGGTAGAGATAGGGTCTCACCATGTTGCCCAGGCTGGTCTCAAACTCCTGGGTCAAGTGATCTCTTACCTCTGCCTCCCAAAGTGCTGGGATTACAGGCATGAGCCACCATGCCCAGCCTGCCAACTGATTTTTTATGATGTGTGTTTCACCAGTCTAATAGATTGAGGGGTGGTATGCACAATGGAAATGCTGATCCATCCAATCTTAATCCGTTTTGTCCACACAAGATAAGAATTTCCATAAACCTTTTATAGTGTCACAAGTTTCCCCCATTATCTCTTTCCCCAAGTTTCTATATCCAATCAGTTTTTTTCTGTTGTTCTTTTTTAAAAAAAATCTCTTCTATTTAAAACAACCTTTAAAAACCTCTAGACAAGGTTGGTGTGGTGCCTGCCACTTGTAATTCCAGCATTTTGGGAGGCTGAGATGGGAGGATTACTTGAAGCCAGGAATTTGAGATCAGCCTAGGCAACATAGTGAGACCCTATCTCTACAAAAAAAAAATTAGCTGGGTACAGTGGCACATGCCTGTAGTTGTAACCGCTCAGGAGGCTGAGACAGGAGGATTATTTGAGCTCAGGAGTTTGAGGCTGTAGTGAGCTATTGATGGTGCCACTGCACTCCAGCCTGGGTAACAAAGCAAGATCCTGTCCCTAAAAAAAAAAAAGAAAAAAATTTAGACGAAATTACATTTTTTTGAACAAAAACCACACTGTCATGCTTTCTCTACAATCTTCTTTGCCAAAAAAAATCCTATTTTCTGATATGCTCTGTATAAATAATTGCTTCTCTTAGAACTAGTAGTTTTAGTTCCACATAGTAACTACAATTTTAACTCTCAGTAACCTTAGTTTCTAGTGAAAAACCTAGAAGTGATTTTGAACTATTTTATATCAGTATTTGTAGACGAAAACCATTCCATAACTTTTTAGGAAGATGTTTCCTCATTTTCTTTTGTTTATTAACAGATCTAAATATATTTTAGCTTTTCTATACCATATGAAAATGAGGTGCTGGCCAGGCATGGTGGTTCAGGCCTGTAATCCTAGCACTTTGGGAGGCGAGGCGGAGGATCACTTGAACTCAGGAGTTCAAGACCAGCCTGGGCAACATAGTGAAATCCCGTCTCTACAAAAAATTTTAAAAATTAGCTGGGCATGGTGGTGCGTGCCTGTAGTCTCAGCCACTTGCAAGGCTGAGGTGAGAGGATCGCTTCAGTCAGGGAAATGGAGGTTGCAGTGAGTCGAGATTGTGCCACTGCACTCCAGCCTGGGTGACACAGCAAGACTCTGTCTAAAAAAAAGGAAAAGAAAAGAAAGAAATAAGATGCTCCAGTATATAAACTTAAGGTTATGTTTAATATTTCAGTATTTTAACTTACTTAGAAATGACTTAGACATTTTATGCTTATGTATTCCTTAAGTTAAGATAAGATGACTTATAATATACAAGTACCCTCCCCAATGTCTTCCTCAGTCATCTTGGGTCCCAAGTACCCATGTGGCACCAAGGACGGTGATGAAGGGCAGAGCCCATCTCGATCCTGAATTTACATGCTAGGTGTAGAGCTTAGGACGGAGCTATGAAGACAATGCCTGGAGGATCTGACCCTTTCCCACGTGGGTAGGAAACACAACTGGGCCAGGGAGGACATACTGGGTTTGTCCCTGCCCTGTTACTGGTGGCTTAGGTGCTGTAGACATACATATGTCTTTAGGGCTTACTATGGCCACCTGTGTAGAATCCAGAATCTAAAGGCACAAAACCAAAGATGTGAGCTCACAGTAAGATGTGTGCAGTGCTTCAGGGAAGCCTAGCAGACACTCACACAGCTTTAGCTCACAAATAAATCAAGAAAGTATAAAAAAATTACAGAAGCAACAGCTTTATGACCTTAAAATATCTAGCAAAGACAGTAAAACCTGTCCAACCCATAGACCCAGGTAAAAATGTCTTAATTATATTTAATACCGACAATTCTGAAAACATTCTAATTTCATATTACCAATGTTTTTAAAACTAGTTTTATTTATAAAAGATGACTAAAGTCACATGAACTTAAAAAGCATTTGGTAGCCAGGCATGGTGGCATGCACCTGTAGTCCTAGCTACTCAGGAGGCTGAAACAGGAGGATCACTTGAACCCAGAAGTTCAAAGTTGCAGCAAGTTATGATCACATCACTGCATACCAGCATGCATGACAGAGTGAGATCCTGTCTCAAAAAAAGAAAGAACAAAAGAAAGAAGGAAGGAAGGAGAGTGAAAAAGAAAAGAAAGAAGAGAGAAGAAAGAAAGAGAGAAAGAAAGAAAGAAAGAAAGAAAGAAAGAGGGAAAGAGAAAGAAAGAAAAGAGAAAGAAAGAGAAAGAGGAAAGAGGAAAGAAAGAGAAAGAAAGGCATTTGGGTTTACTCATTAATTTATGAACTCATTTATTACAAGTCAACTTGGAACCATGTAGACAGGATACAAACAAAGACATGTATGCTGTATACATAAAAAATACAGACAGGCCAGGTGGGTGTCTCATGCTTGTAATCACAGCACTTTGGGAGGCTGGGGCTGGAGGATCACTTGAGCCCAAAATTTGAGGCCAGCCTGGGCAACATAGGGAGATCCCATCTCTACAAAAATAATTTTTAAAAATATTAGCTGGGTGTGGGTGGTGCTCATCTATGATCCCAGCCACTTGGGAGGCTTAGGGTGGGAGAATTGCCTGAGCCCAGAAGGTCAAGGCACTTCAGCCTGGGTGACACAGTGAGACTTTGTCTCAAAAAACAAACAAAAAACCTACACAGACACAAAAATAATGATGTTAATGCTTTTACTTAAAAATTTTAGCCATAAAACTGGTAAAACTCACTAGTTTAAAAGGACAGTTGGATTAAATTGTGCCTCGGTAAATGGAATAAGTTAAAGCTTATTCAAGCCCTTATCAAGTTTTTGAGAAAACATAGTAGCAAATTTGCATCTCAAAGCACAAAGAGAATTTAAACATTTTCAGGGAGTTTGGGTGTGTTAGAAGATTAAAAATGGATGCCAAAGCCAGTTGTGGTGGCTCACACCTGTAATCCCAGCACTATGGGAGGCCAAAGTGGGCAGATCACCTGAGGTCAGGAGTTCCAGACCAGCCTGGCCAACATGGTGAAACCCCAGCCCTATCAAAAATACAAAAATTAGGCTGGTGTGGTGGTGGGCACCTGTAATCCTAGCTACTCGGGAGGCTGAGGTAGGAGGATCACCAGAACCGGGGAGGCAGAGGTTGCAGTGAGTCCAGATCACACCACTACACTCCAGCTGGGTGACAGAGTGAGACTCCATCTCAAATAAATAAATAAACCCACAAAGACAACTTATGTTCATGCATCTATCAGTTTGGAAAATTCAAAGACAAGTCTGAATTACAATCAACAGGAGGCAGCTGCAATTTTAAAAGCAATGCTACATTATTTTCCGCCAAGAGAGGTGAAACCATCAGCACCTGACAGCTGATAACTGGATCCTTTTGCCCCGAGGCAGAGGTGGAGAAGGCAGAAGTCCTCAGCAGAGCTCTTTTCCTGAATCTTCTGTGTAGAGACAGAGACCAAAGCCCTGATTCTTAAATGAAAGAGAGGGTTTGAAACCACTGGAGTCAAAGGAACACAATAGAGTGAGGCTGGCACCCAGCACTGAGTCTCAGAGGGAACACTGGATAGTCAGTGGCAGTCACTCTGAATCCTCTGGATCTGTGCTAGATACGTTAACCTACAGAAAGAAACTGAGGCAAATTAATACAAGTAGAGAATTTATTTAGGGCTAGTTTGGGAACTGCAACCTGGGAGCATAGATTCAAGTTGCCCTGAATATACACTCTGATTAGCGGAAGTTACAAGTGGTTGTTGTTGTTGTTGTTGTGTGTTTGTTTGTTTTAGTACTCAGTAGTTATAGCAACGAGTGGATTTTTAAATGAAAAATAAAGATGCAGTTCCTAAATTGTTTACCAAGAATTTGCATGAAAATAATGGCAGCCCTGGTGGCTCACACCTGTAATCCCAAGCACCTTGGGAGGCCGAGGAGGGTGGATTACAAGAGGCCAGGAGTTCAAGAGCAGCCTTGGCAACAAAGTGAAACCCCGTGTCTACTAAAAATACAAAAATTAGCCTGGCGTGGTGGCGCATATCTGTGGATATCTGTGGTCCCAGCTACTCGGAGGCTGAGGCAGGAGAACTGCTTGAACCCGGGAGATGGAGGTTGCAGTGAGCCGAGGATGGTGCCACTGTACTCCAGCCTGGGCGACAGAGTGAGACTGTCTCAAAAAAAAAAAAAAAGAAAAGAAAAGAAAAAAGAAGAACTTAGCTATTAATTGGCTATACATTGCTCTTTGTATCACAAATATCAGGAACATAAAGATAATGCATGAGGTGGCTAGTCAGGAAATTACAAGAGAGAAAAGAAAGAACAAAATGTCATTGAATAATTGCCCCTGGGCATGGGTGACCCCATCCCATGGGCATGGGATGCAGGACTAAAGTCCCATAGTCTGTCTCTCTGGATCTGATAAATTTTGCATACCTCACATAGCTCAGAATGACTGCTCTGAGCTATTTTTCTTTTTCCGACTGATAAGCCCCTACCATAGCTCCCCAAATTTCATGACAGCATTTTGTGCACTAGTAACTATTTAATTGTTTATATCACTGTGTGTCCTGCCCCTTTCATCCTGGTTTGTGGTTCCAAGAGGATAGGGATCATGTCTTCCTTCAAACCTCCGAGTCCCAGTGCTCAATCAATACTTGTAAAATGAATGAATGAACAGACGTGCAGGCGTCAATCACCCAGTCAGATAGAGACTGCAAAGTTGTTTTCTAATAATGAAGGAACTGGTGGGGGGCGGGGGCAGGGATTTGATTGGACATCCAAGCTAGGAAGAAGATGTTGGAGGAAGCAGGGATTCATTGATACAGAGGCTGTGGGGGCTAAGTGGAAGGGAGTATCAGAGTGTAGCAAGCCCCAGATTCATTGTTGGTGTCTTGCGCGCGCTCTAAGGCTAGGCTGCCTAAGTGGAGAAAGCTGACGGTGGCAGGTAGTAAGTGCTTGGTAAATGTTGGTCATTATAATTAATGCAATAGGCCAGTTGTGGTGGCTCACACCTGTAATCCCAGCATGTTGGGAGGCTGAGGCAGGTGAATCACTTGAGGCCAGGAGTTCGAGACCAGCCTGGCCAACATGGCTGTATTAGTCCGTTCACACGCTGCTAATGAAGACTTACCTGAGACTGGGGAATTTATGAAGGAAAGAGGTTTAATTGACCCACAGTTCAGCATGGCTGGGGAGGCCTCAGAAAAATTGCAATTATGGCAGAAGGGGAAGCAACACATCCTTCTTCCCATGGCAGCAACAAGGAGAAGTGCCAAGCAAAAGGGAGAAAAGCCCCTTATAAAGCCATTAGAGAGTTCACTCACTGTCACAAGAAAAGCATGAGGGTAACCACCCCCATGATGGAATTACCTCTTACTGGGTCCCTCCCATGACACATGGGGATTATGGGAACTACAATTCAAGATGAGATTTGAGTTGGGACACAAAGTTTAACCATATCAATGGTGAAAACCCATCTATACTAAAAATACAAAAGTTAGCTGGACATAGTGGCGGGCACCTGTAATCCCAGCTACTCAGGAGGCTGAGGCAGGAGAATCGCTTGAATCTGGGAGGCGAAGGTTGCAGTGAGTCGAGATCGAGCCACTGTACTCCAGCTTGGGCTACAGAGCAAGATCCTGTCTCAGAACAAAACAAAAAAACAAACAAACAAACAAAAAAACAAAAGAAAACAAACAAAAAAAACCCCATAAAATTAATGCAATAACCATATGGATGGAGCTCCTGGGAAAAGCTGTTTCATTTGCTGGAAAAGAGAAGGATGGAAGAAAAATCTAAACAGAAACCTAGAGAAATGAAAGTGTAGGCCAGACACGTTGCCTCATGCCTGTAATCCCAGCACTTTGGAAGGCTGAGGTGGGTGGATCACTTGAGGTCAGGAGTTCGAGACCAGCCTGAACATGGTGAAACCCTGTCTCTACTAAAAATACAAAAATTAGCCAGGTGTGGTGGCACATGCCTATAGTCCCAGCTACTTGGGATGCTGAGGCAGGAGAATCACTTGAACCTGGGAGGCAGAGGTTGCAGTGAGCTGAGATCATGCCACCGCACTCTAGCCTGGGCGACAGATAGACACTCTGTCTCAAAAAACAAAACAACAACAGGAAAGATTTGTGATTTAGGCAAAGAAATGTGGCCTTATTGTGGGTGGGAGAAGAAGCACAAGGAAAAGGAGAAGGAGGCAGATACACAATCTGCTTGCTTCAGCTGAGCACAGTGGCTCACTCCTGTAATCCTAGCAATTTGGGAGGCTGAGGCGGGTGGATCACCTGAGGTCAGGGGTTTAGAGACCAGCCTGGCCAACATATTGAAACCCCGTCTCTACTAAAAATACAAAAATTAGCCAGGCATGGTGGTGCTAGCTACTTGGGAGGCTGAGGCAGGAGAATCACTTGAACCCAGGAGGCAGAGGTTTCAATGAGCCGAGATTGCCACTCCAGCCTGGACCACGGAGCGAGACTCCATCTGAAAAAAAAAAAATCTGCTTGCTTCATGGAAGTGCAAACTGCATACAGGTATGTCAGAGAATTATCCTTAGCAACCAATGTGGCGGAAGGGACAGCTATTCCTAGGGATAGCTTGGTGGCTGCCCCCATACTTCCAGAAAGTCTGAGAGAGGAAATGCTGAGTATTGGGAAGCATGAGTTTTTTTATTATTATTGTTTTGTTTGAGACAGAGTCTTGCTCTGTTGCCCAGTCTGGAGTGCAGTGGCTTGATCCCAGCCCACAGCAAACTCTACCTCCTGGGTTCAAGCAATTCTTCTGCCTCAGCCTCCAGAGTAGCTAGGATTACAGGCATGGGCCATCACGCCCGGTTTATTTATTTATTTACTTATTTTGAGACGAAGTTTTGCTCTTGTCGCCCAGCTGGAGTGCAATGGCACGATCTTGGCTCCCTGCAGCCTCCACCTCCCAGGTTCAAGCGATTCTCTTGCCTCAGCCTCCCGAGTAGCTGGGATTACAGGCGCCCACTACCACGCCTGGCTAATTTTTTGTATTTTTAGTAAAGGTGGGATTTCACCATGTTAGCCAGGCTGGTCTCGAACTGCTGACCTCAGGTGATCCACCCGCCTCAGCCTCCCAAGGTGCTGGGATTACAGGCATGAGCCACTGCGCTGACCTTTTTGTTTTTTTTGTTTTTTTTGTTTTTTTTTTTTTGTATTTTTAGCAGAAATGGGGTTTCAACATGTTGGCCAGGCTGGTCTTGAATTCCTGACTTCAGGTGATCCACCCGCCTTGCCTCCCAAAGTGCTGGCATTATAGGCATGAGTCACTGCGCCCGGCTGGGAAACATGAGTTTGAATACATCTCATCACAGTGATAAAGAAGGCGGGGACACCTTGCAGCAGGTGCAGGTCATTCCTCTGCACACCCAGCCCCTTATGTTAGCTTCATGCTGGTCTCCCTCTTCTCAGCCCCTCTCCTGCCTTCCTTTTACCACCTCTTGCCCAGGTGCTGTGAGACACCTTCCTACTCTCCTCTCCCTCCTGTGGAGTCCATTTGCGAGGAAAAACAAAAATGGCTGGAATCATGGTGGAGTTGCAAAGATTCATGTTTTCTTTGTATACCTGTAAAAAGAAAATATGAGAGATGTGTTCTCCTGGATACACCTATATTATGGAAGTAGAAAACCGTACCACATGAAGGAAAATTAAGCATTACAAAGAGCCCCACCATCAACCCCCTGAACCCTTGGACATGCTCAGAAGCCCCCTTCAGATCCCCTCTGGAGCCTCCATCTGCCAGTTCATTTTCATTAATTAAACGTGCTTTTCTCTAGCATCAGCACACATAACAAATGATGACAGGGTTTCAGATCCCAAATCTTTCTTATTTATCATCCATGGTTATAAGTCTTACTTTCTGTTTTTTCATTTCAAAAATTCAGCATTTCCACTATATTACACATAAAAATAAAAATATCTTAGCCTGGGAATTTGACAACTGAAAATTCCCCCACCCTTTTCTCCACATGGGTAAAAATATGTGCTAAGTTCTAAACTGATTTACAAATGAATTTTTGGACCATAACCTGTCTGTAAGCTATTTGGCCTATCTGTGTGTAACCACGTATTTGTATGTGAATTTGCTTATCCCAAGTGGGGTTTTTCCCTCTCTTTCTTTTTCTTTCCTTCCATCCTTCCATCCTTCCTCCTCCCTCCTTCCCTACCTCTCTCCCTCCCTCCGTTCCTTCCTCAGCATCTGCTCATCTTGCTTTTTTTTTTTTTTTTTTTTTTTTTAATTTTTGAGACAGAGTTTCACTCTTGTTGACCAGGCCAGAGTGCAATGGTGCAATCTCGGCTCACCACAACCTCCACCTCCTGGGTTCAAGCGATTTTTTCCTGCCTCGGCTTCCCGAGTAGCTGGGATTACAGGCATGCGCCACCACACCCAGCTAATTTTGTATTTTTAGTAGAGTTGGGGTTTCTCCATGTTGGTCAGGCTGATCTCAAACTCCCGATATCAGGTCATCTGCCTGCCTCGGCCTCCCAAACTGTTGAGATTACAGGCGTGAACCACCGTGCCTGGCTCATCTTGCTTCTTCCTTCTTCTTTTTTTTTTTTTTTGAGATGGAGTTATTGCCCAGGCTAGGGTACAATGGCACGATCTTGGCTCACCGCAACCTCTGCCTCCCAGGTTCAAGCGATTCTCCTGCCTTAGCCTCCCGAGTAGCTGGGATTACAGGCGCATGCCACCATGCCTGGCTAATTTTTTTGTATTTTTTAATAGAGACAGGGTTTCACCATGTTGGTCAGGCTGGTTTTGAATTCCTGACCTCAGGTGCTCGGCCTCCCAAAGTGCTGGGATCACAGGCATGAGCCACCGTGCCCAGCCTCATCTTGCTTCTTATAATGCATCCCAAATTTGGTTTGAGGGCACTATCCGTTCCCTACTCAAAGTCCACGCAGTTGGGTGGTGTTGATCCAGTCACAAGGGTGGCATGGGCCCAGGTCCAGCCTATCAATGCATCACATTTCTTTATGTCACTTTTGAGCCAAGTCAGGCCAGCTAGGGGCAGTATAACTCAATTACTTGTTAGACTTATTGTACTTACCTTTTCCCTTTTCCTGAGAGAGTGTAGTAAGGTTTGGAGCTATGGCCACCATCTTGCAGTGACAGGAAAGTGAAACCAGTGTGGAGTAGAACAGAGAGGGGAAGCAGAGACTTGCTTCTTTATGAAGCTGCCCCTGAAGATTAACTTTGCGCTTAGGCTTGTCTGCTTTATGAGTGAATAAGTCCACTTTTTGCTTTAACCAAAAAAGTTTGGGTTGGATTTTCTGTCACTTGCAACCAAAAGAGCTCTCACTGGTTCTCTCTCTACTCCTGCATTAGTGAGTCCCATGGCAGACTCATGGATCCCCTGCTGTTGACCTAAATACCCTGCTCTTCTCCTCTTTGGAAAATGAGCACTGCACACATGTCCTGCTGAAAGAAAAGGAACTGTTTTTAAACAGTCTGAGCTCCAGTCTTTTCTGTACCTCCAAATAGGCAAGTCACATATGTTCCCAGAGTTCTAGCAGACACTCTAGCTGTCATCTGGCACCATCCTGAAACTCAGAGCAGTTCTCCTGCGGGGAAATGCAGCCAGCCCCAGGTAGAACCAAAGTGACAGGAAATTCAGGGTGTTTCGAGTCTCCCGATGGCCAAACTGACCAAACCTGCCTCTCCTGGCCGATCTCCAGAGGCACAGAGAATTCATGTCTGTTTGAAAGAACAGTAAACCTGGCAGGCAAGGTGGGGAGAGAATTGGTTAAAGACAAGCGCAAAGGCATCAGCCAGACATGGGTCTAAATCCTCATCTCATCACTCATAAGCTGGGTCCTGGTGGCAAGTTACTGAGCCTCCTGGGCCTCAGTTATCTCATCTGTAAAATGGGGATAGCAGCATCCACTTCATAAAGCATTTGCAAGGACTGACTGACGTAATGAGGTGACAATGCCTGCAGTAAGTGCTCAAAATATGGGAAAAAAATAACAATATTATTATCGTTCAATAGCTCCAAGCCTGGCCTAACTTAAAAGCATGCTAAAGCTTCTTGTTAACTGGAAGGATCCTAAAAAGGAGAGGGCAAAAGCTAGCTATGGCTTGGTTACCCCTCAGTCGGAACCATGGCATGAAGAACATGGACATTAGCTTCAGGTAGACTTAGGTTCAAGTCTGGCTGTCACTTATAAGTTGTGTGACTTTGAACAAGCCATGAGAGACTTTCTGAGCCATTATTGCTCCATCTGTAAAGGAGGCAAATGAAAACTGACCTCAGAGACTTGTGGTGAGAATGTTATGTTGTAAAAAGCTCAGTAAGTGGGCGGGGCATGGTGGCTCACCCCTGTAATCCCAACAGTTTGGGAAGCTGAGGCGGGAGGATCACCTGAGGTCAGGAGTTCAAGATCAGCCCGGCCAACATGGTGAAACCCCATCTTTACTGAAAGTATTTTCTCTACTGAAAAATTAGCCAGGTGTGATGGGGAGTTTCTGAAATCCCAGCTACTCAGGAGGCTGAGGCAAGAGAGTCACTTGAACCCGAGAGGCAGAGGTTGCGGTGAGCCAAGATTGCACCACTGCACTCCAGTCTGGGCGAAAGAGCGAGACTCTGTCTCAAAAAAAAAAAAAAAGCTTAGTAAGTGGTGGGTACGCCCTGGGCGTGTCCACGGCTGGCTGTGCAAGTGATGGCTCTCAGTTAGCTGAGTGCAGGGGTGAGGCTGCTGTTATCTTTATTTAAGCAGAATTAATGTATTCCTTAGGAAAGGTATATAATTTATGGTGAGAGAAGAGGAAGAGGAAGAAAAAAGAGGAAGAATAATGAGCAAACAACATGTGCTACTGAGGAAGAGCTATGTGGAGTGACATTGTCTTGAGATCTTTATGCACAGATGGTTTGCCACTCTGGGAGCCTTGTAATATGAGGGCAGGGCATTGGCAGTGGCATCAGAAGAGCTGGGTTCTCCCTGGGAGTTGGAGGTTGCAGTGAGCCAAGATCATGCCACTGCACTTCAGCCTGGGTGACAAAGCAAGACCCTGTCTCCAATAAAAATTAAAAATAAAAATAGGCCAGGCACGGTGGCTCGTGCCTATAATCCCAGCACTTTGGGAAGCTGAGGAAGGTGGATTACCTAGGATTAGGAGTTTGAGACCAGCCTGGCCAACATGGTGAAACCCTGTCTCTACTAAAAATACAAATTAGCCAGACGTGGTGGCAAGTGCCTGTAATCCCAGCTACTTGGGAAGCTGAGGCAGGAGAATTGTTTGAACCTGGGAGGCAGAGGTTGCAGTGAGCCGAGATTGTGCCATCGCACTCCAGCCTTGGCAACAAGAACGAAACTCTGTCTCAAAATATATATATAAACAAATACAAATAAAAGTAAAAAGAATAGCTGGGTTCTCATCAGTACCTCTGAGCCACTCAGAAACTCATGTCCCTTTAGTTCTGGCTGAGCTGCTTTCCTTACCTGTGTGACCTCGGACCTGTGACAGTTTCTCTGAACCTTGTGTCCTATTTGTAAAGTGGAACTATTAACACATATTTTTCCAGGATGGATGTGGAGGTTAAATGAAACATGGAATGTGGAAACATTTTAAAAACTGTCTAGAATAGCCAGGTGCAGAGGCTTACGCCTGTAATCCCAGCACTTTGGGAGACCGAGGTGGGTGGATCACCTGAGGGCCAGGAGTTTGAGACCAGCCTGGCCAACATGGTGAAACCCCATCTCTACTAAAAATACAAAAAAAAAAAAAAAATTAACCGGATGTGGTGGTGCATGCCTGTAACCCCAGCTACTCAGGAGACTGAGACAGGAGAATCACTTGAACCTGGGAGGCAGAGGTTGTAGTGAGCTGAGATCACGCCATTGTACTCCAGCCTGGGCAACAAGAGCAAGACTCAGTCTCAGAAACAAAAACAAAAACAAAAACAAAAAACAAAACACTGTCCAGAATCCTCTTCTGGCCCCAGAGAGCCTTAAGGATCTATGGTTTGGGTCCTGCAGCTTCACAATATACATGACATATTTCCTTTTTAAAACATTTAAAATATTTTATATCTTTTTAAAAATAAAATTTACAATAATTAAAATAATTTTTAATTTAAGACTGGGCCTCACTGTGTTGCCCAGGCTGGTCTCAAACTCCTGGACTCAAATGATTCTCCCGCCTTAGCCTTCCAAAGTGCTGGGATTGCAGGCATGAGCCACTGCACCTGGCCACATGACATATTTTCAATGTACTTTTCCTGTGTCTGTTTTATGCCCTGAAGGATGGACAGGGTGGGGACAGAGCAGGGAGGGTAGCAACACAGAATTTGGCATGGGCTGGACTCCCTGATGGAGATGGTGGTTGGGGTGGGGCTGTTAAATGGGGCAGAAGTGAGGTGGCAGGAAGGCAGACAGCCTAGATGACCTGAACCTGAATTCTGGCCTCCAGCTGGGAGACCTTGGGCAGGTCACTTAGAAACTCTCCAGCCTCCCTTAACTCTTGAAAATGAGAATGTTATTGTGAGAATTAAAAAGAAACATGTTTAAAGCACTTAGCATGGTCCCGGACACGTTTTCAATCCCCATGAGTTTTATTGAATTATTAAATAGGAGAAACAAATTAGAAACTCAGGAATACCTGAATACAGTCTGAGTTCATTCAGAAATGAACATTTGATCCACTAAGGGAGTGTCTGATTTTCAAATGACTTATCTTACTTCATTTAATAATATTTAATTGACTTAGAATGGCAGAGTATGGGCTGTCTTGGTTGGAAAGGACATTAGGCAGGGCTTGCAGTGTGGCCACAGGAATCCTAGGCTCAGCAGAGCTGCCTCAGTGCCAGGAAGGCCCAGTGAGCAGAGTTCCAGGGATTTGCCCCTGAAAGAAGTTTGTAAGCCCCACAGCTCAATGCATAAACCCGTTCTGATGTTCCTGGTATGAGACTGAGGCCCTTCTTTGAATAATTCTGTAACATTAGACATCATTACCTTTCTTTATTGGAAGAGGAATCTACTGCCCTGTCATGGCCATCTGCGTCCAGCTTCTAGACCTGATTTCTAGAATTCTCCATTTTTTTTTTTAACTTTAACTTCATTTTTTTTTTTTTTTTTTGTAGCAATGGGGTCTTCCTATGTTGTCCAGGCTGGTCTCAAACTCCTGGGCTCAAGCACTCCTCCTGCCACAGCCTCCCAAATTGTTGGGATTACAGGCATGAGCCACCGCACTTGGCTGAATTCTTCATTCTTAAGGAACAGCTTCCAGCATAGCCCACAGGAACTGCAGGGTTCTGCCCCGTGGGCCCTCCTGAGGAAGCTGGGGGACTGACAGCTCCTGCTGAGCCTCAGAAGAAGGAAGGAGCCCAGCATCCTTGATAATCCATTTTTAGGCCGAGGTGGGTGGATCACTGAAGGCCAGGAATTCGAGACCAACCTAGCCAACACGGTGAAAACCCATCTCTACTAAAAATACACAACTTAGCCAGGTGTGGTGGCACATGCCTGTAATCCCAGGTACTCTCAGGAAGCTGAGGCATGAGAATTGCTTGAACCCGGGAGACAGAGGGTGCAGTGAGCTCAGATCATGCCACGGCACTCCAGCCTGGGCAACAGAGGGAAACTCTGTCTCAAAAAAAAAGAACAATTTTTTTGAGAAATTCATATTGAAGTCCAATAACTCAGGGGCCAGAGGCCTTTGAGACAGTGAGCTCTGTCCTCTGTGAAACCAGAGCTTGTTATACAACAGGCTGTAATTAATATCACCAGGAGTCTGAAAGACTCCCCATCACTAATAAAAAATGAAAGCCATCTGGGCCCAGTGCCCAGAGCCTGAAGACTCATGCCAGGCCGGGATCCTCCAGCAGACAGCGCTCAGAGGGACAGGACAAGTCAACCATGCCCCCACAGTCCCAGCCTCCAAATTGCAGAACACAGCCCTTCCCCATCTGGTTTTCTCAGCTAGAGCAGGGCACGCACCAGAAGACCTGCTTCTTCAGGGTGTGAGCCACTCAGAGGAGAGACCTGGGCGTGTTGCGGTCAGGTAGGGGAGAGGGAGACTGGGGCACCCGCTTCAGGAGTGGATTTCCTTTGATTCTCAACTTGCACATCTGTTTGTTGCCCATTTTGCGTGGATTGGGCTTCCACTCTTGTGCAGGGCACATGGGTTCAGCCAGAACTTTCCTGCACACTGCTGCCACATTCACTTGCTGAAAACACCTCTCAAATCACACCACTCTTTTGCTCAAGAACCTGTAACGACTCCCTATGTCCATGGTATCAGGTGGACTTTGCTGACTGGTGTCAAGGCCTTTGTTAAATTGCCTGCCCTGTTCCAATCTGCATAGTCTCTACATAGGCAGGCTGGTCTCCCTCTTTGGCTGCCCCAAACTGCCACCCAGTTTCTATTCCATAAAATGGCACCAGTTGTGCCCACCTCCTAGAGTTACCGTCATGTGGCTTAAACAAGAGAACACATGTGAACCACACACCTGGTATATAATAGGCAGTTAGAGTATGTCAAATGTTTGTGATGTCGCTGCTGCCACTGAACTCATTCCTTCCTTTGTAACTTCCCCCTTCCCTTCCCCCAACCAAAACGTTTCTGCCCTTTACAGCTCAACTCAAAGCTCCTCTTCCTCTTGGAAGTCATCCAGGATCACCATGTAACTGTGTTTCCAAACCTGGGGCACTTCAGAATCACCTGGGTTTTCTTTTTTTTTATTCTTTTTTAATTTTTTTCCTTTTTTTTTTTTTGCATGGTTAAACATTTTTTTGGTGGTAACAATTTTTTATTTTTTATTTTTTACCATCATAACCATTTTTAACGTAAAATTTACCATCCTAACAACTTTTTTTTTTTTTTTACAGACGGAGTTTCACTCGTCACCCAGGCTGGAGTGCAATGGCATGGTGTCGGCTCACTGCAACCTGTACCTCCCAGGTTCAAGCGATTCTCTTGCCTCAGCCTCCTGAGTAGCTGGGATTACAGGTGCCCACCATCATGCCTAATTTTTGTATTTTTAGTAGAGACAGGATTTCACCACATTGGCCAGGCTGGTCTGGAACTCTTGACCTCAGGTGATACATCCGCCTTGGCCTCCCAAAGTGCTGGGATTACAGGTGTGAGCCACCGTGCCTGGCCTCTCATAGTGGTTTTGATTTTCACTTGCTGGATGATTAGTGATGTAAGCACTTTTTTATATACCTGTTGGCCATTTTTATGTCTTCCTTGAGGAAATGTCTGTTCAAGTGCTTTGGCAAATCGAGTTACTTGTTTTTCTATCACTGAGTTGTAAGAGTTTGTTGTTGTTTTGTTGTGTTTTGAGAGAGTCTCGCTCTGTCACCCAGCCTAGAGTGCAGTGGTGTAATCTTGGCTCACTGCAACCTCTGCCTACTGGGTTCAAATGATTCTCCTGCCTCAGCCCTCCAAGTAGCTGCGATTACAAGTGCCTGCCACCACACCCGGATAATTTTTCTAGTTTTAGTAGAGACGGGCTTCATGAAGTTTGGCCAGGCTGATCTCGAACTCCTGATGTCAGGTGATCCACTCGTCTCGACCTCCCAAAGTGCTGGGATTACAGGCATGAGCCACTGTGCCCAGCCATCTTTTTTTTTTTTTTTTTTTTTTTTTTTTTCTTGAGATGGAGTTTTTGCTCTCTTGCCTAGGCTGGAGTACAGTGGTGTGATCTTGGCTCACTGCAACCTCCGCCTGCTGGCTTCAAGGGATTCCCCTGCCTCAACCTTCCGTGTAGCTGGGATTACAGGCGCCCGCCACCACGCCTGGCTAATTTTTGTATTTTTTGTAGAGACCCAGTTTTACCCTGTTGGCCAGGCTGGTCTCAAATGCCTGAAGTGCTGGGATTACAGGAGTGAGCGAGCCACTGTGCCAGGCCGAGTTGTAACAGTTCTTTATACATTTTGAATACTAATTCCATGTCAGGTATGTGGTTGGCAAATATTTTTCTCAGTCCATAGACTGCTTCCCATTTTGTCTTCTTTGCTGTGCAAAAGGTTTTTTTCTTTAATCTAGTCCCATTATTTATTTTTGCTTTTATAGCTTGACCTCTTGGTGTTATATTAAAAAGTAATTGCCAAGACCAATGTCAAGGAGCTTTTCCCCTGTGTTCTTATCTAGGAGATTTATGATTTCAAGTTTTACATTTAGGTCTTTTATCCATTTCGATTGATTGTTATGTATGCTGTATGATAAGGGTCCAATTTTGTTCTTCTGCATGTGAAAATAGTTTCCCCAGCACCATTTGTTGTCTTCAGTTCTGATTTTTTTTTATTTTGTTTTATCTTTTGAGATAGGGTCTCACTCTGTTGCTCAGGCTGGAGTGCAATGGAGAAATCATGGCTCACTGCAGCCTCAACCTCCTGGGCTCAAGGGATCCTCCTGCCTCAGCCTTCTGATTAGACGAGACTCTATCTATTAGATTAGATAGAGACAGGGTCTCGCCATGTTGCCCAGACTGGTCTCAAACTCCTGGGCTCAAGCAATCCTCCCACCTCAGCCTCCCAGAGTATTGAGATTACAGATGTGAACTGCTGCACCTAACCCATTTCTGATTTTAGTTGCTTGAATCTTCTCCCTTTTTTCTTTGTTAATCTAGCTAAGGGTTTGTCAACTTTGTTGATCTTTTCAACAAATCAACTCTTAGTTTCATTGATTTTTTTCTATTGTTTTTCTATTCTCGATTCCATTTATCTCTGTTCTGAACTTTATTTCATTCCTTTCACTAGCTTTGTGTTTACTTTGTTCTTTTTCTAGTTCCTTGAGGTGTAGAGTTAGGTTGTTGGTTTGTGATCTTTTTTCTTCTTTTAAAAAATATATACACATTTTTTATATACGTGTCTTTCATTTTCTTTTTTTCAAACAGAGACAGGGTTTTACCATATTGTCTAGGCTCTGGTCTCAAACTCCTGGGTTCAGGTAATTCTTCTGCCTCGTCCTCTCAAAGTACTGGAATTAAAGCATAAGCCACCATGCCTGGCTCTTTCTTCTTCTATTATTTATTTATTTATTTAAAGACAGGGTCTCACTCTGTCACCCAGTCTGAGTGCAGTGGTGCAATCATGGCTCACTGCAACCTCAGCCTTACAGGCCCAAGTCATTCTTCTGCCTCAGCCTCCCAGTAGCTGGAACTACAGGCCTGCTTCACCATGCCCTTTTTTTTTTTTTTTTTTTTTTTTAGTGACGATGAGATCTCACTATGTTGAGTGATTGCCCAGGGTGGTCTTGAACTCCTGGCCTCAAGCAATCCTCCCACCTCAGCCTACCAAAGTGCTGGGATTACAGGTGTGAGCCACCTCCCAGGACCTCTCCTCCTCCTCCTCCCCCTCATCTTCTTCTTTCTTCCTCTTCCTCTCCTCCTTCTCCTCCCCTTCCCCCTCCTTCCCCTTTCCCTTCTCCTTCTCCCCCCTCCCCCTACTCCCTCCTCCTCCTTCTTCTCTCTTCCTCTCCCTCTTCTTTCTTCATCATTGTCATCATCTTCTTCTTCTTCTTTTTTTTCTGTTGCGACAGTCTGGCTCCATCGCCCTGGCTGGAGTGCAATGACACAATCTCTCAGCTCACTGCAACCTCTCCCTCCTGGGTTCAGGCGATTTTTGTGCCTCAGCCTCCCGAGTAACTGGGATTACAGATGTGCACCACCATGCTAATTCTTTTTTTTTTTTTTTTTTTTTTTTTTGAGACGAAGTCTTGCTCTGTCGCCCGGCTGGAGTGCAGTGGCCGGATCTCAGCTCACTGCAAGCTCCGCCTCCTGGGTTTAGGCCATTCTCCTGCCTCAGCCTCCTGAGTAGCTGGGACTACAGGCGCCCGCCACCTCGCCCGCTAGTTTTTTTGTATTTTTTTTTTTTTTAGTAGAGACGGGGTTTCACCGTGTTAGCCAGGATGGTCTCTATCTCCTGACCTCGTGATCCGCCCGTCTCGGCCTCCCAAACTGCTGGGATTACAAGCTTGAGTCACCGCGCCCGGCCAAACATGCTAATTCTTGTATTTTTAGTAGAAATGAAGTTTTACCTTGTTGGCCAGGCTGGTCTCGAACTCCTGGCTTCAAGTGATCCAGCCGCCTTGGCTTCCCAAAGTGCTAGGATTACAGGCATGAACCACCACGCCTAACGTTTTCTTCTTCCTCTTCCTCTTCCTCTTCCTCTTCTTCTTTTTGAGATGGAGTCTTGCTCTGTCGCCCAGGCTGGAGTGCAATGGTGAGATCTTGGCTCATTGCAACCTCCGCCTCCTCCTCCCGGGTTCAAGCAATTCTCCCTGCCTCAGCCTCCCGAGTAGCTGGGATTATAGGCTCCCGCCACCATGTCCAGCTAATTTTTGTATTTTTAGTAGTGACAGGGTTTCGCCATGTTGTCCAGGCTGGTCTCAAACTCCTGACCTCAGGTGATCCATCCCTCTCAGCCTCCCAAAGTGTTGGGATTACAGGCATGAGTCACCTCGCCTGGCCTCTTCTTTTTTAATGTAAGCATTTGCAGCTATAAATTTCCCTTATCCCATAAGTTTTGGTATGTTGTGTTTTGTTTTGTTTTCTTTTCTTTTTTTTTTTTTGAGACGGAGTCTTGCTCTGTCGCCCAGGCTGGAGTGCAGTGGCCGGATCTCAGCTCACTGCAAGCTCCGCCTCCCGGGTTTACGCCATTCTCCTGCCTCAGCCTCCGGAGTAGCTGGGACTACAGGTGCCCGCCACCTCGCCCGGCTAGTTTTTTTTGCATTTTTTAGTATAGACAGGGTTTCACCGTGTTAGCCAGGATGGTCTCGATCTCCTGACCTCGTGATCCACCCGTCTCGGCCTCCCAAAGTGCTGGGATTACAGGCTTGAGCCACCGCGCCCGGCCATGTTTTGTTTTCATTTGTTTCAATATATTTTCTAATTTCCCTTGTGATTTCTTATTTGACCCTTTGGTTATTTAAAAGTGTGTTGTTTTATTCCCACCAATTTATGGATTTTCCCAATTTTTCTTCTGCCTTTGATTTCTACTTTCATTCCATTATTTTGAGACGGAGTCTTGCTCTGTCGCCCAGGCTAGAGTGTAGTGACTTGATCTCAGCTCACTGCAACCTCCCCATCCCGGGTTCAAGCAATTCTCCTGCCTCAGCCTCCAGAGTAGCTGGGATTACAGGCATGCGCCACCACACCTGGCTAATTTCTTTGTATTTTTAGTAGAGACAGGGTTCCACCATATTGGCCAGACTGCTCTCAAATTCCTGACCTTGTGATCTGCCTGCCTCGACCTCCCAAAGTGTGGGATTACAGGCGTGAGCCACCGCGCCCAGCCTCATTCCATTGTTATTAAAACAGATGCTTTCTATGATTTCAATCTTTTAAAATTTATTAAGATTTGTTTTGACCGGGCTCGGTGGCTGAAGCCTGTAATCCCAGCACTTTGGGAGGCCGAGACGGGCGGATCACGAGGTCAGGAGATGGAGACCATCCTGGCTAACACGGTGAAACCCTGTCTATACTAAAAAATACAAAAAAAAAAAAACTAGCCGGGCGAGGTGGCGGGCGCCTGTAGTCCCAGCTACTCGGGAGGCTGAGGCAGGAGAATGGCGTAAACCCGGGAGGCGGAGCTTGCAGTGAGCTGAGATCCGGCCACTGCACTCCAGCCCGGGCACAAAGCAAGACTCCGTCTCAAAAAAAAAAAAAAAAAAAAAGACTTGTTTTGTGGCCTAACATGTGGCATATCCTGGAGAATGTTCTGTGCACCTGCGAAGAATATATATTCTGCTGTTGTTGGGTGAAGTTTTCTACAAATCAGTTAAGGTGAATTGTTCTACAGTGTTGATCAATTATTTCCTTATTGATCTTCCATCTGGTTGTTCTATTTTTTTCCTTTAAAAAATTATGCTATATTTTAAAAGATAATACATTGACATCAGCCGGGTGCGGTGGCTCATGGCTGTAATCCCAGCACTTTGAGGGGCCGAGTCATTCTCAGATCACTTGAGGTCAGGAGTTTGAGACCAGCCTGACCGTAATGGTGAAACCCCATCTCTACCAAAAATACAAAAATTAAGGCCGGGCGCAGTGGTTCATGCCTATAATCCCAGCACTTTGGGAGGCTGAGGTGGGCGGATCACCTGAGGTTGGGAGTTCGAGACCAGCCTGACCAACATGGAGAAATCCTGTCTCTACTGAAAAATACAAAATTAGCCAGGTGTGGTGGCACATGCCTGTAATCCCAGCTATTCGGGAGGCTGAGGCAGGAGAATCGCTTGAACCCGGAGGTGGAGGTTGCCATGAGCCAAGATCACGCCATTGCACTCCAGCCTGGGCAACAAGAGCGAAATTCCATCTCAAAAAAACCCCAAAAAACAAAAAAGCCAGGTATAGTGGTGCGTGCCTGTAATCCTAGCTACTCAGGAGGCTGAGGTACAAGAATCACTTGAACCTGGGAGGCAGAGGTTGCAGTGGGCGGAGATCACACCACTGCACTCCAGCCTGAGCAACAGAGCAAGACTGTCTCAAAACAATCAAACAAAACAAAACAAAGATAATTCATTGACATAACTCAGAGTTGTTTTTCGTTTTTTTTTTTGAGATGGAGTCTTACTCTGTCACCCAGGCTGGACTACAATGGTGCCATATCAGCTCACTGCAACCTCTGCCTCCCGGGTTCAAGCAGTTCTCCTGCCTCAGCCTTCCGAGTAGTACCTGCCACTACGCCCAGCTAATTTTTTGTATTTTTAGTAGAGATAGGGTTTCGCCACGTTGGCCAGGCTGGTCTCAAACTCCTGACTTCATCATTCACCCACCTCGGCCTCCCAAAGTGCTGGGATTACATGTGTGAGCCACTGTACCCGGTCGGCTCAGACTTTTAAAAATACAAAAGGTCTTTCGATTTCTGTCTCCCAGCTGCCATTTCTCCTTCCTAGAGGCGTCTAGTGTTACCTGTTTCTTAGGTCTATTCTTGAGCATTTTAAACAAAATATATATATCTGGTGTCCTTCCTAGAGTTTTTGATGCAGTTAGGTCTGGGATGGGTTTGGAAAACTGTGTGTGTGTGTGTGTGTGTGTGTGTGTGTGGTGTATATATAAAAAATAGAGATGGGGTCTTGCTATGTTGCGCAGGCTGATCTTGAACTCCTGGACTCAAGCAATCCTCCTGCCTCAGCCTCCCAAATTGCTGGTATTACAGGTATGAACCACTGCCCCCAGCTTCCTCTGTCATTTGTTTTTTTTAGAGACAGAGTCTCCCTTTGTTGTCCATGGTGATCGTGAAGTCCTGGGCTCAACTGATCCACCTGCCTTGGCCTCCAAACTGTTGAGATTTCAGTTGTGAGCCACTGTGCCCAGCTCTCCCTTGTTATTTTTTGATGGGAAAAAAAATGGAAGCATTCTGAATTCTTTGTGAGGTGTGTTTTACTGTGGCTCAAGCCTGGAGACCTGTGGAATTGGTTTATTTTAGGGGAGGCAGTGAGGCTTGGGGAGGTCACAATTGCTGACTTCTGAGAGTCTAAGGAAGATGGTATAGGGTCATTTAAGATCTTTGAGGTCCAGAGACACATTTACTTTTGGAGGCCCCACCCCAGGTCACATGAAGCATATTAAAAAGCATCTATACCCACAGTTAAATATAATTTATATCTAACAACATAACAGTCACATTGCCATTGCCTATTTGGCAAATGTTACATTTTGCAGACAGTTAACATTTATTGTGATTGTGCCATTTGTATTTTTCGGAGTCAATCTTTTCTGTCTTCTTGTTGGTTATTTTTTAGCTTGCAAACATTTTGTTAGACCTTGGCACTTTGCCACAGTGCCTGGTGGATGGAGCGATGTGGGGTGTGCCAAGGCCAGTGGGTGGCACTTTAAGAGAGCCTGTGTTGGCTCAACAGAGGGAGCTTTCTAACCATAAGGGAGCTGCCTCTACCAGAAGAGCTTCCTGTTCCTGGAAATAATTTTATTTCATCTAACATCTAACTTAGCACCTGGTGCATGCCAGGCCCTGTCCCACCATCAGAAATGCTGCAGGAAGAATTACTGTCCTCAATGGGAAGCAGGAAATGTGGTCTCTGGAGTCCCTTCCAGTCTAGTGATTTCACAGGTATGGGGGCATTGTCTAGCAGCTTGCTAGTCAGTGTGATTCCTGGGGCAGCAGCAGCAGCAGGATCAGTCAGGAGCTTGTTATAAATGTGAATCTCAGGCTTCACTCAGACCTACTAAATCAGAATCTGCATTTTTACAAGATCCTCCATAATCATGTGCATATGACAGTTTGAGAAACAGTACTCTCATTCTCAGACAAACTTTGTTGATCTTACTAGCAATGCCAGTCCTGGGCTGAACACAGCTATAAGTTTAAGGGCTTATTTGTAATTTAGGGAGGAGCCATTGCCCTGATATTAACTGATAACCACCAGTGCATCTCCCACGGACAACTGAAAGCCCCAACAGAGCCTGCTAAAGGCTCAGCCAGGGACCTATATTCTGGGGTCTAGGGTCCGTGTAGGGAAGGGGCCTGCTGAGGGCTCACTGTCAGTCTCAGGGCACCCTCTGTGTTTGCAGAACCCCATTCTCTCCTGCACAAGAAGTCTCCTTGACTGTCCTGGGGTTAGCATAGGGCAGTCCATGGCATTCTTTGATCTGTAGGCCAAGGGCAGTTGCTGCTATGAGAGGTCTGTCATTGCGGGAGGGCAGAGCAGCGGGCACATGGAACTTGGGAAGGATGGAATCCTGAATTTCTGTTCTACATTTTACATGCCATACTTGCAAGATGGAATGCCAGTCATAGTCACTTCCTCCCTAGACATCTGTCAACTGCCCTACTGTGTGCCCAGCACTTGGCAAACATCATCTGATTGATCTGCGCAACTGATCTCCCTAAAGTGGGATGGCAGCTGAGGCTCACGTGGGTGAGGTGACTCGCTCAGGCTGTACAGGGGCCTGGACTGCAGGCCTGATTTGAAAATGCCCAGATGTGGAGCCTGGAAGGGCTCAACGTGGTCAGAGGCAAGCAACGGGGAAGTTATAGATCAAGCAGGAAGGTGAGCATGTGGCAGCCCGGCACTGGCCCTCAAAGAGTTTGTGGTCCTCAGAGTGTTAGGCAAATGCCCATGTGACTGAAATAGGGTGGAAGAACTCAGAAGATGGAGCCTTGGCTCCTGGGTGGCCACAAAGTTACCAAAGAGCTGTGATCTCCCTCTCAGGGAACCCCTTGAAGGGCCCCGTGATGAAGAGAATGCTCCTGGGCCTTAGCCAGGGCCTCCTGTCTGCAAAGCCTGGGCAAGGCTCCCCACTTGTATGCTTTCTAGCGGTTTCCGTTTTTTTTCTTTATTATTATTTGAGACAGGCTCTCACTCTGCTGCCCAGGCTGGAGTGCAGTGGCACGGGATCATAGCCCATTGCAGCCTTGACCTCCTGGGCTCAAGTGATCCTTCCACCTCACCCTCCTGAGTGGCTGGGACTACAGGCACATGCCACTATGCCCGGCTAATTTTTGTATTTTTGTAGAGACAGGGTTTTTCCATACTGTCCAAGCTGGTCTCAAACTCTCCTGGGCTCAAGCAATCCACCCGCGTTGGCCTCCAAACGTGCTGGGATTACAGGCATGAGCCACCATGCCTGACTGTTTCTGGCTATTACTCTTAATAGCTTAGCTGATTCTTTTAGATTATTTTAGTATCTCTCTCTCTTTTTTTTTTTTTGAGATGGAGTTTCGCTCTTGTTGCCCAGGCTGGAGTGCAATGGCGCAATCTCGGCTCACTGCAACCTCCGCCTCCCAGGTTCAAGCGATTCTCCTGCTTCATCCTTCTGAGTAGCTGGGATTACAAGCATGAGCCACCACGCCCGGCTAATTTTGTATTTTTAGTAGAGATAGGGTTTCTCCATGTTGGTCAGGCTGCTCTCGAACTCCCGATCTCAGGTGACCTACCCGTCTCAGCCTCCCAAAGTGCCGGGATTACAGGCATGAGCCACCACACATGGCCTATTTTGTATATCTTATCGTTCTGATTTTTATTGTTCCCAATTATTTTTCCTTACTAAATGGTTTCATTTTCTCGTTTACCCTTTCAAATCTTTCAAGTTTTCTGGTTTCCTTTCACATACCCTTAATTATCTGTTTTTATTGTATTTTCCTTTAATTAAAAACACTGGCCAGGCGCAGTGGCTCACGCCTATAATCTTTGGGAGGCTGAGGTGGAAAGATCACTCAAGCCCAGGAATTGGAGACTAGCCTGGGCAACATAGCTAGATCCCGTCTCTATAAAATATCAATTAGCTGGACATGGTGGCATGTGCCTGTAGTCTCAGTTACTCAGGAGGCTGAGGCAAGAGGGTCACTTGAGCCCAGGAGGGTGAGGCTGCAGTGAACCATGATCTTGCCACTGCACTCTAGCCTGGATGACAGAGTGAGACCTTGTCTCAAAACAAACAAACAAACAAACAAAAGAAAGGTCATTTTTTCTGACTAGAAAATTTTGTAGTAATCTATTTTTATTTCTAATGTTTGAAAAATATAGGAAAGGGTAAAAAACAAAATTAAAATATAGGGATAACAACCATTGTTGTTTTATTCCATTCTCTTCGACTATTTTTTTCTTTCTTTCTTTTTTTTTGAGATGGAATCTCACTCTGTCGCCCAGGCTGAGGTGCAGTGGCGTGATGTCAGCTCACTGCAAGCTCTGCCTCCTGGGTTCATGCCATTCTCCTGCCTCAGCATCCTGAGAAGCTGGGACTACAGGTGCCCGCCACCTCATCCGGCTAATTTTTTGTATTTTTAGTAAAGACGGGGTTTTACTGTGTTAGCCAGGATGGTCTTCACCTCCTGACCTTGTGATCCGCTTGCCTCGGCCTGCCAAAGTGCTGGGATTACAGGAGTGAGCCACTGTGCCCAGCCGACTATTTTTTTCTACACATAAACACAGACATCACTCTAACACCTTGTCGGCAATATGTTGTAAATAGTTTTCTGTGATTCGATGTTTGTAGAAAAAACTTTTTGTTTGTTTCTTTTTGAGATAGAGTCTCGCTCTGTTACCCAGGCTGGAGTGCAGCAGTGCAATCTCTGCTCACTTCAACCTCTGCCTCCCAGATTCAAGCGAATCTTGTGCCGCAGCCACCCAAGTACCTGGGACTACAGGTGTGTGCCACTACACCTGGCTAATTTTTGTATTTGTAGTAGAGACAGAGTTTCGCCATGTTGGCCAGGCTGGTCTCGAACTCCTGACCTAAAGTGATCTGCCCACCTCAGCCTCCCAAAGTGCTGGGATTACAGGCGTGAGCCATGGCACCTGGCCGGAAAAAAAATTTATTTATTTAATTAATTTGTTTGTTTATTTATTTATTTGAGATGGAGTCTCACACTGTCTCCTGGGCTGGAGTGCAATGGCACCATCTTAGCTCACGTGATCTGCCTCAGCCTCCGGAGTAGCTGGGATTACAGGCACACACCACCACACTCAGCTAATTTTTTGTATTTTTAGTGGAGGCGGAGTTTCACCATGTTGGCCAGGCTGGTCTTGAACTTCTGACCTCATGATCCCCCTTGGCCTCCCAAGGTGCTAGGATTACAGGCGTGAGCCATCACACCCGGGCAAAAACTTTATTTTAAAAAATAAAGTTGCATGTGTTTTCTATGGAAACTGCAAACAATACTGATGGGCATACAGCAAACAGGAAAAATATTTCCTCCATCATACTCACACCTGGTTCCTGGGAAAACCGGCCCCAAAGTAACTAACCACTATGAACTACAGTCTATCCTCCATATCCACAGATTCTGTATCCATGGATTCAGCTAACAGTGGATCAAAAATATTTGGATCTGAGTACTTTACAAGGCAAAAGCGGCAGATAGCTTGAGACCAGGAGTTTGAGACCAACCTGGGCAACATAATGGGAACCCGTCTTCACAAAAAATACAAAAAATTAGCCAGGTGTGGTGGTGTGTGCCTGTAGTCCCATCTACTTGGGAGGCTGAGGTGGGAGGATCGCTTGAGTCTGGGAGGTTGAGTCTGTGTTGAACTGTGACTGTGCCACTGCACTCCAGCCTGGGTGATAGAATGAGACCCTGTCTCAAAAAGAAAAAAAAAACTATATAGATATATATATACAGTTATATATAGTTATATAACTATATATAACTATATATGTACTTCAGAAAAAAGAAAACCAATATAATTTTTAAAATGTAAAAATAATGTCACTTCCTCTCAAGCTTGGCGTTTGTTTGGTGGGGTCCCACGCGGGTTCAACATGTGTATCCAGAAGTGTTATTTCTGTTCGGGGCCCATCTACCCTGGACACGGCATGATGTTCGTCCGCAACGATTGCAAGGTGTTCAGATTTTGCAAATCTAAATGTCATAAAAACTTTAAAAAGAAGCGCAATCCTCGCAAAGTTAGGTGGACCAAAGCATTCCAGAAAGCAGCTGGTAAAGAGCTTACAGTGGATAATTCATTTGAATTTGAAAAACGTAGAAATGAACCTATCAAATACCAGCGAGAGCTATGGAATAAAACTATTGATGCAATGAAGAGAGTTGAAGAGATCAAACAGAAATGCCAAGCTAAATTTATAATGAACAGATTGAAGAAAAATAAAGAGCTACAGAAAGTTCAGGATATCAAAGAAGTCAAGCAAAACATCCATCTTATCCGAGCCCCTCTTGCAGGCAAAGGGAAGCAGTTGGAAGAGAAAATGGTACAGCAGTTACAAGAGGATGTGGACATGGAAGATGCTCCTTAAAAATCTCTGTAACCATTTCTTTTGTGTACATTTGAAAATGCCCTTTGGATACTTGGAACTGCTAAATTATCTTATTTTTTACATAAGGTCACTTAAATGAAAATTAATTAAAATACATCTTTCCTACATTCCTTCTACATAACATCAGATATTACGGATGTTAGATTGCATCTCAGTGTTAAATCTTCACTGATAGATGTACTTACGTAAATCATGAAAATCCTACTTATAACTATAGAAGTGAATTGTGGATGTAAAATGGTTATGCCATTTGAATAATGGCACTAGGCAGCATTTGTATAGTAACTAATGGCAAAAATTCATGGCTAGTGATGTATAAAATAAAATATTCTTTGCAGTAAAATATTCCCTTTGTTAATGTTATAGAAGGGGGGATACAAAAAGGAACTAACAATTTGTATGGCAGTATCAGATATTATTTTTGTTTTAGTATTTCATGTTTTGGTTTATTTGCATCTTAGAAGAGCATAATGACATTGTTTGATGAAACCTAAATTATGCTGGACTGTTTTGACCTGGTTTAACCCTTCTGATAGGTAGCTGTGGATGTTGGGGATAAGAACTGAATAATCTTTGCCTGGAGTGACACTATACTCTAGAATTTCCACTTTGGAGAATACTCAGTTCTCACTTGTGATTCCTGGTAGAACAAACTTTATTTTTCTAGCCCAGCAATGATCTAGAAGCAGAGGAATCCCAGCGCCTTTTAAAAGTTATTATGTGGTTTTCTTTTAAAAAGCTCCTGATTTTGGAAGGTAGAATTTATGGGTACAACATATGTTCATTATTTGTACTTAAAATAAAACCATTTAAAAAGTAAAAAAAAAAAAAAAAAGTAAAAATACAGTATAACAACTATTTACATAACATTTACATTGTATTAGATATAAGTAATCTAGAGATTATTCAAATTATATGGCAGGATGTGCATAGGTTATATGCAAATAAGGGACTTGAGTATCTGAGAATGAGGATTTTGGTATCCATTCATTGGATTGATCCTGAATCAATTCCCCGAGGATACTGAGGGACAGCTGACTGTATATAGCATACATCCTTCTAGACCGAAAATGCATTTTTATGTATGTTTTAAACACTAATTATATTAGACACATTGTTCTACCTTTTGCTTTTTCACTTAACAACACATGATGAGCATCTTTCTGGTTTTTTGTTGTTGTTATTGTTTTTTCGTTTTCTTATTATATGATGAGCATCTTTCCATGTTGGCCCTGTGCAGGATGGAGGTGGAGTTTCGAAGGGACCACAGCTAGGATGAGGCTTTGGCCCTGAGCCAGGCAACTTTGGAAGGCTGCCCTTGCCAATCTCCAGAAAGGTTCCCACAGGAGTCCATGCACGTGGATCAGCAACCAGATGAGGATCAAAGCACAATTCATTTCATTATGAGCTGAGCAAATGCCTCACACCAGAGAGGCCTGGATTTGAGAACCAGCACAAAATGCGCCCCCTCCTGACACTTCCATCTCGTTTCGGTTCTATTTGACTGCAGTTAGTGCACAGGAGGCCAGCAGGCTGGCGTGTTAGAAAGTGGTTTCTTCAGGCCGGATGTGGGAGGCCAAGGCAGGCAGATGGAGTTTGAGACCAGTCCGGGCAACATGGAGAAACCCCGTCTCTACTAAAAATAGAAAAATTTGCCAGGTGTGGTGGTGTAGGTCTATTGTCCCAGCTACTCGGGAGGCTGAGGCAGGAGGCTCACCTGAGTCTGGGGCGCAGAGGAGGTTGCAGTGAGCCTAGATTGCACCACACTACTGTACTCCAGCCTGCAGCCTGGGCCACAGAGCAAGACCTTGTCTCAGGAAAAAAAAAAAAAAAAAAAGTGCTTTCTCCAGTTTCCTGGTTCTCCGTAGAAGTGCTAGGGCAGCCAGCCAGTCCATGGGGTGGAACTCTGCCTGGGAAGGGTTTTTTTTTGAGACTCTTTGATTGCATTGTAATGATGATAACAACTAACTTAAATAGTTATGTGCCAGGCACAGTGCTAAGTATGCTTAGAATATACTCATAAGAGCTCTGGAAGGCAGATACTTTCATAATAGCATTTTAGTTTAACAGTATGGAACAGAGGAGAAAATGGAAACGCAGAGTGGTTAAGTAACTTGTCAGAGCCATGTTCTGTAGTCCCAGCTACTCAAGAGGCTAAGGTGGATCACTTGAGGCCAGGAGTTTGAGGTTGTAGTGTGCTATGATTGCACCTATGCAGAGCTACTGTGCTCCTTCCTGGGCAACATAAAGGGGATCCTGTCTCAAAAATTAAAAATTAAAAAAAAAATGAAAAGAACAAAGGTCACACAACTAACTAGCAAACATGGAACCTGGATCTGAACCTAGGCAGTTTAAAAATCTGTCCTTTGTGTTTTTGTGGTTATTGTGGTTGAAACAGGGTCTTGCTCTGTCGCCTAAGCTGAAGGGCAAAGATGCAATCACAGCTCACTACAGCCCCGACCACAGGAGCTCAAGCGATCGTCCCACCTCAACCTCCTAAGCAGCTGGGATTACAGGAATGTGCCATCATGCCTGGCTAATTATGGTATTTTTTTTAGAAATGGGGTCTTGCTATGTTGCCCAGATTAGTCTTGAACTCCTGGCCTCAAGCTGTCCTCCCACCTTAGCCTCCCATAGTGCTGAGTTTACAGGTGTAAGCCACCGCACCGGGCCTGTAGTGTCTTTCATTATAAAGTGATGACTGGGCATTGCCTGTTGCAGTCGCGCTGCGACCACGCGTACATGCATTTTCATTTTTCTTCTGGGTCAGGAGGCCCTGGGCAGTCTGAGCTTGCAGGCCTGGCCATGTCTAACAGAGCCTCTCCTCTGGACTCCGGGATAGAACCTGGATTGGAGCACTGAGGCTGGGCTAAACCTGGGAATCTGGCTAGCCTCAAGGTAAGGGAACTTGCAGCTGATCAGCAGTTCCCAGTGTGAAGGGAGGTGGGCAAGGCCAGGCTTGCCCCAAGACAGCCTGGGAGCTGCTGGAACAATAGGGCGAACAGGGCGGGGCAAGGGAACATAGGGCACGGGGCGTGTCCAACACAGTGACCCCGCCCGCTGCCAAACAGGACCCAATTAACGCTTAGCAACTCCTTCTACTCCAGGCTTAGAGCTTGTGGGAGGAAGGGGCAGAGAGGCCCTCCGGACAGGTAGAAGGGCATGCACCAGTAATGCGTTCTTTTAAATTACTGCACGTCGCTCAGTCGGAAGGGTTAACCTACTCATGAACATTTAAGTTCCCTTCCCTGCCCTTTAAAAAATATTAGCAAAGCTGCTGGGAGTCAGCCCTCCTACCCTCGACAGAGCTCTCCCTATTTCTAAGTCTTCATTTATGTCCTTCAGTAAAGTTGTATCGTTTTTGTCATATAGGCAGGCCACAGTTTTTGTTAAATTTATCCTAGGTATTTTACAACAGTTATTATTGTAAACTTTTTGCATGCACATATATTTATATTTTTATATTGTCAAATCTGTTACTTTGTGCCTGCCAACTTTGTTACCAGGCTTAGAAAGGGCTTCTCCACTCCAAGATTATGGAACTATTTGCTTATATTTTCTTTTAAAACTTTCATGTTTCTACTTATAATATATACAAGTTTTTTGTTTGCTTTTAAGGAATGTAGGGGCTTTTCTTAGCATCTAGTATGAGATGGAGCTCAACTTTCTCTTCCAAATGGTTAGCCAATTGAACCAACAAAATGTATCGAACTACCCATCTTTTCTCCATTGATTCAAAATCCCCCCTTCATCACACATCAAATTCTTATATCTATTGAATCTCTTTCTCAGTTTTCTATTCTGTTCTATCGATCTGTTGGCTTATTCCTGGGTCGATACTACAAAAAGACTTTATTTCTTATTAGAAAAGCAATAAAGGCTTATTACAGAAAGATCAGAAATATATAGACACTAAAAAAGAAAAACAAAAAGAAACACTCGTGCTTGCATCCAGGGATTACTCCATTTTACCTGGATGTTTATCACTCCAGATCATTTAATTTATATAAATGTATAGAAATATGTACATTCATAGAGTAAAATTGAGATCACACCATATAAATGGTTTTGTAAACTTTTTTCATTTCATGATACTTCAGGAATATGTTTCCTTGCCAGCAAATAGTCTTCTTTTTAATTAAAACTTCTGAATTGTAAGATATAACATGCATACAGAAAAGTACACAAAATGAACACATTTAGTTCAATGATTTATCGCAAAGCAAACACCCATATACCCAACCACTACTCAAGTCGAGAAGTACAACATTGTCAGCACCCTGGAAGTCCATCCTCTTGCTCTGTGCTCTCTCTCTCTCATTTTGTTTTATTTATTTATTTATTTATTTATTTGAGACAGGGTCTCACTCTGTTGTCGAGGCTGGAGTGCAGTGGCATGCTTGTGGCTCACTGCAGCCTTGACCTCCCAGGCTCAAGTGATCCTCCCACCTCAGCCTCTCGAGTAGCTGGGACTACAGGTGTGCGCCACCACACCTGGCTAATTTATATATATATATTTTTTGTAGAGACGGGGATCTCACCATGTTGCCCAGGCTGGTCTTGAACTCCTGGGCTCAAGCATTTCTCCCACCTTGTCCTCCCAAAGTGCTAGGATTACAGGTGTGAGCTACCACACCTGGCTTTGTCTATATCTCTTGGTGTACATCTATAAATACTTCTATTGATTGTGTACCTGGGAGTGGAATAGCCAGGTTATAAGGTTTGCCTATGTTCAGTTTTCATAGATACCAAAAATACTTTTCTAAAATGATTGTATCCTTCTACCAGCTGTGTAAGAGAATTCCAGTTGTTAATTCTTGATATTGTCAAGAATTTTAATTTTAGCCATTCTGATGATGTCTCATTGTGGTTTTATCTTATTTTTTATGCATAGGCAAAATACTTTTTGTTTAAAAAGATGGCTCCCCCTGCCAATTTTAAACTTTTTTTTCCCCCTTCCCAAATGACCTAATGACTTGTTAGCCTGATGCCTAATCAACAAAATCCAAGGTGGCTGTGTGGATTTCTACTTGGTAGCCTCAATACCGTTCTTGCAACCCAGCATTCACACATGCGTAATGAGTTTATTCAAAAGTAGTCTATTCTGGCCTGGGTGCAGTAGCTCAGACCTGTAATCCCAGCACTTTGGGAGGCTGAGGCAGGCGGATTACAAGGTCAAGAGATTGAGACCATCCTGGCCAACATGGTGAAACCGTGTCTCTACTAAATAAAATTAACCAGATGTGGTGGCATGTGCCTGTAGTCCCAGCTACTTGGGAGGCTGAGGCAGGAGAATTGCTTGAACCTGGGAGGCAGAGGTTGCAGTGAGCTAAGATTGCATCACTACGCTCCAGCCTGGCGACGGACTAAGAATCTGTCTAAAAAATAAAGTCTGTTCTGTTTCTTCCTCTTTTGGGATAGGGGCTCAGAACTGGGGGTCCGGGCCACGTGGTCTGCAATCCAGAGGAACCCCTTTCCTACCCTCCCACCCCAGAGCCAGGTCTTCTGTCTTTTGCTAATTTTTCTTGTTGCTGACACCTGTTTAAATTTTTTTTTTGTACAGATGGGGGGGGGTCTCCTGATGTTGCCCAGGCTAGTCTCGAACTCCTGGACTCAAGAGATCCTCCCGCCTTGACCTCTCAAACTGCTGGGATTAGAAACATGAACCACCTTGCCTGGCTTGGCCCCTGTTTAAGGCTGCCTGACGGGCTAAGGCCTGTGGAGCCTTACTACTGATAAGCTGTTTGCGTGACTGCTGGGGGACAGATTTACAGAGTTCTGTGAGTCTATTCTGATCTTGTTCTGTTTGGTCAGGAGCAGGAGCCAGTGTGTTTTCACTGATTGGGTGGAACCCGGAACCCCCAGGGTCTTTTAAGTTGTTTTCTTCTGATTCTTGGTTCTTTTGGGAAGAGGCAAGCTGATTTAAGTTTCCTTCTACCTTGGGATGCAGCGGTGCATTGAGCTGAGTTTCAAAAGATGACGGCAGCTGCATTACTCCTAAAAGTCCACCCATCTTTACATCAAGAATCTTCCTGGTAACAGCTCCATAGCAGAGTCCTATAGCAGTGCACATCCACCACTGTCCCTGATACATTCCTGCTCTGCTGGAGCTGCACATCTGGACGCTGACATCTGCAATTTTGAGGGGCTTCTAGTGCTCTCACTATCACCACATTCACGAGTCCAAATTGGTCTCCCCCAACATACTTAAGACAAACCCCTGGAAGCCAGGCCTCTGTCCCAGAATTCTGGATCTACCATGATTTTACAAACTAATTATCAGGAGGTATTGACTCTGCTTCTCCTTTGGTGACATCTTCAACAAAGGACATAGAGGGCACATTGATGTTTGGGCTATCAAAGTCACAATAGGCACCAGCTGCTGCTTGCAGGTTCCAGTTGGTCGTGTCTAGGAAGAAGGTGCCCTCAGCAGAGTTGAACTGGAAGCCAAGCAGCCCCTAGAACTCAGAGATGAGCATGTCCTTGTTGGTGGTGCCCAAGCAGCCGAACTTCTGCACCTGCCCCGGGTCCAGGCCCACTCAGCCGCTCACTCGCGCTCGTACTCTCTGCTTCCCCAGCACCACCACGCAGCCTCTGGCTTCTTATTGTGGCTTTTAGTACATATGTGGCTTAGTACACATTTCCATCACTGCTGTCAATATTGAGTACTTTTCACTTGCTTATTGACCATTTAGAGATTCTCTTTTTGCAATACAGTTGGTGCTCTGAATCCACAGATCCGACCAACTGCAGATTGGAAATATTCAGAAAAAAAATAAATAAATAAAAATGACAATACAACAATAAAAAATAATACAAATAAAAACAATACAGTATAACAACTATTTACATAGCATTTACATTGTACTAGGTATTATAGTAATCTAGAGATAATTTCATGTATGTGGAAGGATGTGTATAGGTTATATGCAAATACTACATCATTTTATATAAGGAACTTGAGCATCTGTGGATTTTGATATCCACAGGTCCTGGAACCAATCCCTGGCAGATACCAAGGAATGATTGTACTTACTCAAGTCTTTTTTTTTTCTTTTGATATGAGGTTGTCTTTATGTTTTCTTATTAACATTTAAATTTCTTTATTTTTTGACTGGGCACAGTGGCTCAAACCTGTAATCCCAGCACTTTGGGAGGCCAAGGCGAGTGGATCACCTGAGGTCAGGAGTTTGAGATCGGCCTGACCAATATGGTGAAACACTGTCTCTACTAAAAATATGAAAATTAGCCAGGCATGGTGGTGGGCGCCTGTAATCCCAGCTACTCTGGAGGCTGAGGCAGGAGGATTGCTTGAACCTGGGAGGCAGAGGTTGCAGGGAGCCAAGATTCCACCACTGCACTCCAGCCTGGGTGACAGAGTGAGACTCCATCTCAAATAAATAAATAAATAAATAGAGTTCTTTATTTTTATTTTTTATTATTGTTTTTTGAGATAGTGTCTTGCTCTGCCAGCCAGTCTGGAGTGCAGTGGTGCAATCATGGCTCACTGCAGCCTTGACCTCTTGGGTTCAAGCAATCCTCCCACCTCAGCCTCCCAAGTACTACATGTACACCACCACACCTGGCTAATTTTTGTATTTTTTGTAAAGATGGGGTCTTGCCATGTGGCCTAGGCTTGAAGTTCTTTATGTTTTCTGAATATGAGTTCTGTTTTGATTGTAAGTGTTGCAAATATCTTCTCCTATTCTGTGGTTTGCTTTCATACTCATTTTAAAACAGCCTTATTAAGATATCATTCACATGCCATACAATTCACTCATGTAAGTATACAACTCAGTGGCTTTCAGTATATTCACTGTTACGTAACCATCACCATGATCAATTTTAGAATGTTTTCATCACCTCCAAAACAAACCCCATACTCCTTAATCATCACCCACCCCCAACCCACCCATTACTTCCAGGCCTAGGCAAACATGAATCTACTTTCTGGCTCTATAGATTTGCCTATTTTATTTCATTTTATTTTATTTCATAGACAAGGTCTCCCTCTGTCACTAGGCTGGAGTGCAGTGGCATGATCATGGCTCACGGCAGTCTCCTGGGCTCAAGTGATCCTCTCACCCCAGCCTCCCAAGAAGCTGGAACTACAGGTGTGCACCACCATACTCAGTTAATTTTTTTTTTTTCATTTTTGCAGAGGTGGGGTCTCTCAGTGTTGCTCAGGCTGGTCTCAAACTCCTGGCCTCAAGTGATCCTCCTGCCTTGGCATCCCAAAGTGCTAGGATTATAAGCATGAGCCACAGCTCCAGCCTCTTTCCAGCTCCTCATTAGGACACACATTGTTACTGTAAACCTTATGAGCCTTGGAAAGACAGGTTTTTTGGGAAGTGGGGAGGGAAGGTGTATCCATAGCAATCATGGGGATTGTTATGTCATGGGAAGTATGTGCTCTTCATTTCACTAAGTACTATCAGCCTTCTCTCCAGACGGCTGTACCACTTTGCACTTACATCAGCAGGACCTAAGGCTCTCCACCATATTTGCCAGAACTTGATAGCGTATGACTTCTGATTTTAGTGAAGTGGTATCTGTTGTTTTGATTTGCATTGTTTTCATTACTGGTGAGATCAAACCTCCCTTCAAATGCTCACTAGCCAGGTATGTTTCCCCTTCAGTGAGTTGTGTATGAAATCCCTTGCCCATTTAAAAATTGGGTTTTCTGGCCAGGAGCAGTGGCTCACACCTGTAATCCTCGCACTTTGGGAAGCTGAGGCAGGTGGATCATCTGAGGTCAGGAGTTCGAGACCAGCCTGGCCAACATGATGAAACCCTGTCTCAACTAAAAATACAAAAAATTAGCTGGGCGTGATGGCGGGCACCTGTAATGCCAGCTACTAGGGAGCTCGAGGCAGGAGAATTGCTAAACCCAGGAGGCAGAAGTTGCAGTGAGCTGAGACTGCACCTCTGCACTTCAGCCTGGGCAACAGAGCGAGACTATCTCAAAAAAAAAAAAAAAAAATTGGGTTTCCTTTTCTTCTCTTGCTGATTTGCAGGAGTTCTTGAATGTTCCAGCTATGACTCTCTTCTTGGCTTTGCACAAGTTTCTCCCAGACTGTCACTAGTCTGCTTGCGCTGTCTATGGGGCACTCTATTGAACTAGAGTGTTTTCAATGCTTAAATCTATTGATTTTTTTTTAAATGCCCTTCAGCATTTTTTAAAAATCTTGTTTAAGAGATCCTCCCTGCCCCCAAGGTTGTAATCGTGAGCAACTACATTTTCTCCCAGTAATTTTGACCCCGGAACCTTTCTTCATATTCTCTGGACCCCAGGGTCTGTCATTAGCAAACTCCCCTGCATCTCCAGCCCTTGCTTTGGATACTCCCTTCACCTTCACCTTCTTGCTCTAAAAGAACCCCAAGTCTCCCTGTGGGCGTGGCTCCTGTGGCAGTCCTCTCAAATGGCTGCGGCCTTTTCTGTCATGCCCTTGAACCCAGGACTACTGACTGCACTCTATAGTACCTTGAGGTCAATTAGGAAAAGGCGTCTCTTCTGGTTGGCTGACTCCCAAGCACAAGGGCGGTGAGGGGAACATGAACTGTATTTCTGGCCCTCTCTCTGGAGCCCCCTGTGAAAGGTACATCCCTGCCTGTGTCCCCACCTGTGCCTCTGGTCTGAGAACTGGGTTAGACACCCTACTTCACTCCACACAGGGTTCCTTCCACTCCCCCACCACCCAACACACACACACACACACACACACACACACACGCACTCTGCTCATCTGAAACACATAAGATCAAGGCCGGGCTTGGTGGCTCGTGCCTGTAATCCCAGCACTTTGGGAGGCCGAGGTGGGCTGATCACCTGAGGTCAAGAGTTCGAGACCAGCCTGGCCAACATGGTAAAACCCTGTCTCTACTAAAAATACAAAATTAGCTGGGCGTGGTGGTGGGTGCCTGTAATCCCAGCTACTTGGGAGGCTGAGGCAGGAGAATCACTTGAACCCAGGAGGCTTAGGTTGCAGTGAGCTGAGATCGTGCCACTGCACTCCAGCCTGGGCAACAGAGCAAAATTCTGTCTCAAAAAAAAAAAAAGGATCAGGCTAACTACTCATTTCCTCTTCTTATTACCATCTACCATCCTCAAAGTACCCTTACTCATTGAAATATTTAGCACCTCCTGTTGTACCATCTCTCTCTTTCTCCCTCCCATTTCTCCAGTGTTAATCTTGGTGATTTCACTTCCCATGTAGATAAAACATTCAACATGCTGGCTTCTTAGTTCTTTGCCTTTTTTACTTCCAAGGATTTCTTCCTCCGCTTCCACTTTAACCATTTTCTCCTGTGGTTTTTATCCCAGTCCTTGTCATCTTTTACCTTAAAAGACTCCTTTTTTAAGCTCTGCACTCTCTGTAAAACTCATATTGTATTATAAATTTATATTAAAAATTATGGGCCTATACAATTTTCTGCTTAAACTTTCTGGGTAAGATTTTAAAGAATAACATTTCTTGAATTACTGTTGATAATAATATTAATGTATTATATTTTAATATTTACTTAATTTTATTTTTTTACAATCACATGCTTTGGGGATTTTGAAGAAAAACAATATTGAATTTAACAATTTATCTGTTTATCCAAAGATTTGTGAATAATTGAGGTTCAACAGAATATTATCTGTGATAAAAAATAAATAATTTAATAGATAAATTAAATGTGTACTTTAAACTTTTTAAAAAATGCATCCATGGCCGGGCGCGGTGGCTCAAGCCTGTAATCCCAGCACTTTGGGAGGCCGAGACGGGCGAATCACGAGGTCAGGAGATCGAGACCATCCTGGCTAATACGGTGAAACCCCGTCTCTACTTAAAAATACAAAAAACTAGCCGGGCGACGAGGCGGGCGCCTGTAGTCCCAGCTACTCGGGAGGCTGAGGCAGGAGAATGGCGTACACCGGGAGGCGGAGCTTGCAGTGAGCTGAGATCCGGCCACTGCACTCCAGTCTGGGTGGCAGAGCAAGACTCCGTCTCAAAAAAAAAAAAAAAAAAAAAAAAAAATGCATCCATATCTAGGTATAAAACCTAAAAAGCAAAGGGAAAATTTTGTCCATATCTCAAAAGTGTATATTTTTATATATTCCAACCTGTTTTACTCATATAAAACTCCATCTACCAATAGGCATTTTCTCCTATGTTTCCCTAATGGTATATTAAGACTTTTATTTTTTCCTTTTAAAATAACTAGTGTTGTGTTAAATGATGCTAACAATGAAAAGGATCTAGACCTAGACACTGTAAATCAGTTCCAAGATATTTGAGCCTAAAAGAAAAGGAAAAAGAATTTATGGCTACTGCACAATCCCTACATGAACTCTAAGTCTATTTTTGTCTAATTGCAAAATACACTGATTCTTTCTCGAACTCAAAATGTTATTAGTTACTAGTAAAATAATTAATGTATTATAGGTTTGGATCTTATAATTTTGCCATGTGAAAGTGTAATTGTGTTTTAAAATTAAGGTTATTAAAGCTCTAAATAAGATAATAATTTAATATACTTTGCTATAACAATCTCTCTTATACATATGTGTGTATATGTGTGTTTGTTTTATATCTATAGAAAGAACTAACTTTATATTTTTATTTCTAATTTTTGGAACCCTTTATTTTTAAATTTATGTCATAAACCACCTTCATTTGCAAAGTTTCACATCCCATGTTACGTATGTATGATTGTGTACACATAGAAGAGGTGTACAGGAATAGGTGGAGGAGGACTAAAAAGAAACAACAAACAATGAACAGAAAATCTCTGATAGTTCAGAAGTAGGGGAAAGATGAATGTGAAATTTATTCTGTTTTTAATTGAGACGGAGTCTCACTCTGTCACCCAGGGCTGGCATGCAGTGGTGTAATCTCAGCTCACTACAACCTCCACCTCCCAGGTTCAAGCGATTCTATTGCCTCTGCCTCCCGAGTAGCTGGGATTACAGGCATGAGCCACTGCACTCAGCCTGATATGGTTTGGCTGTGTCACCACCCAATTCACATCTTGAATTGTAACTCCCACAATTCCCACGTATTATGGGAGGAACCTGGTGGGAGGTAATTGAATCATGGGGGCAGGTCTTTCCCGTGCTATTCTCGTGATAGTGAATAGGTCTCATGAGATCTGATGGTTTTAAAAATGGGAGTTTCCCTGCACAAACTCTCTCTTTGCCTGCTACCATCCATGTAAGACGTGACTTGCTCTTCTTTGCCTTCTGCCATAATTGTGAGACTTCCCCAGCCACATGGAACTGTAAGTCCACTAAACCTCTTTCTTTTATAAATTGCCCAATCCCAGGTATGTCTTTATCAGCAGTGTGAAAACAGACTAATACACAGCCCAACAAGAATTCTTATGTTTGAATCTTGCACATTTAACCAACATTGAACCAGAGACAGGCTGATCCAAACTCATCCACGACTCTTGTACAGTATGGCCCATGTTTTCCACTGTGTCATAAAGGAGATAGGTAAAGGAGATTTCTTTTCACATTAGCAACTAGACTTGTCTGCCAAGTAAGGACTAGTAGCCAAAAACCTCTTCCAAGTATAAATTGTAGGTTACTGGAACACTATCACCTTCAAACTGAAAATAAACTCACGCACTTGGATCAAGCTACACAAGTGTTTCCTCAGTAGAATCAGGAATTATTACAAATACCTAGCACCAAGTACAGATATGCATTAGAAGGCTACCCAGGACAGTTATAATATTACATTTCATTATGAACTCACCAGTTCTATTATTATCAGGGATGATACTATATTTTATTTCAGGATAAAACAAACAAGTAACTATAGTTTTAATCAAGAGTTTTAGTTAAGTCTTTATAAAAGGACTTTATGAAAGCAAAAGGATAACATAATTAGATGCTATCAACAAAAGACTTTTGAAAGATTTCCATCCCCCAGTTGGGATGCATTTGTCCTTTGATGGTATCAGGTCCACAAACTTCACTGGTCACATTATAAAGAGAATCTGCATCAGTAGGACTTTTAGAATACAAAGTAGGATTTTGATAAATAAACAGAACACATCTTTCACAGGAGCCTAATTTGGATGGTCAGATGCTTTTTTGCTCAGTCAACAAAAAGATGGAATCCTCCTTCAGCAGGGTCAGGGTGAACCCCTTAGATATTCTCTGTAGATATTTATTAAATACAACCAGTTTAATTGATCTACTGAGCACACTCTTTCATGTGGTTTTGAGCATACTAAAAGGTTTTGTTTGAATATATTGATTATGTTTGAATATAATCACTATATTCGCAAGAGTCTTAAACCAGTCCATGAGAACCCTGAGAGACACAATGTTCCTTAAAACAACACTGCAAATGTATTCACTATACGTGTTTTTTTCTTATGGTAAAAAATGGAAGAATTTGGAAACCACAGATAATAAATAAAATGATTACGTATAGGAGAGGAAGGAGACAGGATGGAATGGATGGGGTAGAAGCTATACTTCCTGGAATATACCTTGTTTTGTACATTTAACTCTAGAATTATGTGAATGTTTAACGTAAGAGTAAAACAAACTGAAATCAACATGTATTCGTAATTTGTGTCTTTCTTTTTTCTTGATCAGTCTATCTAGAGGTTTATCAATTTTATTGATCTTTTCAGAGAACCAGCTTTTGGCATCATTGATTTTTCTCTAATGTTTGTTTGTTTCTTATTTTATTGATTTCCTCTCTTATCTTATTTCCTCCCCTCTACTTTGAGTTGAATTTGCCCTTCTTTTTCTAGTTACTTAAGATGGAAAGTTAATTTAAAAATTTTCTTCTTTTCTAATGCTAATAGTTGCACATCTATGAATTTCCCTCTAAGAATAGTGAGTCCCTATGTGTGTGTGTGCATGCTTGCTTGTGTGTGTGAGTGTGTGTGTGTGTTTGATGAGTTGTTTTTGGTTTTGGGTTTTTCTTTTTTTTTTTTTTTTTGAGGCTAGGTCTGGCTCTCTTGCTCAGGCTGGAGTGCAGTGGTACAATCTCTGCTCACTATAACATCTGCCTCCTGGGCTCAAGGCATCCTTTCATCTCAACCCTCCAGGTAGCTGAGACTACAGGGGCACACCACCACACCCGGCTAATTTTTGTAGAGATGGGTTTCACCATGTTGTCCAGGCTGGTCTCGAACTCTTGAGCTCAAGTGATCCTCCCACCTCAGCCTCCCAAAGTGCTGGGATGACAGGTGTGAGCCACTACACCCGGCCTGTTTTTTGTTTTTATTTGTTTTTATTTTTTATTTATTTATTTTTTTTGAGACGGAGTCTCGCTCTGTCGCCCAGGCTGGAGGGCGGTGGCTGGATCTCGGCTCACTGCAAGCTCCGCCTCCCGGGTTTAGGCCATTCTCCTGCCTCAGCCTCCCGAGTAGCTGGGACCACAGGCGCTGGCCACCTCACCCGGCTAGTTTTTTTGTATTTTTTAGTAGAGATGGGGTTTCACCGTGTTAGCCAGGATGGTCTCGATCTCCTGACCTCCTGATCCACCCGCCTCGGCCTCCCAAAGTGCTGGGATTACAGGCTTGAGCCACCGCACCCGGCCCTGTTTTTCGTTTTTAAATTACAAATTCAATTTCTTTAACAGATACACCAATATTCAGATTGCCTATTTCTTCTCAATCCCTTTGGTAATTTTTTTTTATTAAATGACTTTTCAAAGAATGCCAGGGTATTTAAAGAGGCCTGTCTATTCTGGATGGCTAGAACTCAAACATCCCTGAGCTCTCATGAACCTTGGGATAGTTAGGCTTATAGCTCTCTGATAGTGGTTCTTTGCCTGCCTTCCATATCTGAAAATGACGCATGTACATAGCTTTAAGGGCCTCTCCCAGGGCCTCTCAGTGGGCAAAGCTAAGGAATAAAGTGTATATCTCTCTATATATGCATGTCTGTGTTCCTTTTTATGTCTGTATTGAAAACCATGATTCACATAACACCTCCAGTTCCAATCCAACCCCACAACGTACACTGTAGCTTTCCCCTTTCCATATTTGTAACTGCCTTCTCTGACAGTGAGAAACTCGGCTCTGTTGTCTTTGACATATTACATGATTTGATCAATTGCCTTATACGTAACCAGCCTCTGACTGCTGCCGCCTCCCTCCCAGCCCCCATGTGGATGCCTTCCTCTGTCTCCCAGCAGAAGGATCACCTTCGCCACATGAAACTCTCCTCCCCCCTCGCCTCATGCCAGATTGTACTTGGCAGTCCCTTCACCCTGTTTAGACTCCAATGCCCCCACCATCAAGCTGTCCCCAGTGGGTACATCTCCTCACCCTGTTCATGCTCTCACTTTCCTTATATACTGTCTCACTTTTGTGGACTCTCAGCCCACTGGGGCTCTGATTCCCCAAGCCAAGCTGCCCCTCCATGGGCTCCCTGCTCTGCCTGTCCAGGTGTCAGCACTGAATTTTTCTGAAAGGGGAAGGCTATTATAATGTTTGATACGATTGGGTGTTAGGTTTCTTCCACTATATTTTTCAATTCATTATTTCCAATTAGTAGTAATTTTTGTATCTTAATCTTGTATCCAATGATATTGACAAACTCATGTTACTAGTTTTGGTATCTTTTTTTTTTTTTTGAGATGCAGTCTCCCTCTGTCTCCCAGGCTAGAGTGCAGTGGTAGGATCTTGGCTCACGGCAACCTCCACTTCCTGGGTTCAAGCAATTTTCCTGCATCAGCCACCCAAGTAGTTGGGATGACAGGCGTGTGCCACCATGCCTGGCTAATTTTTGATATATTTATTTATTTATTATTTATTTATTTATTTATTTGAGACAGGGTCTTCCTCTGTGGCCCAGGCTGGAGTGCGGTGGCATGATCTTGGCTCACTGCAACCTCTGCCTCCCAGGTTCAAGTGATTCTCCTGCCTCAGCCTCCTGAGTAGCTGGGATTACAGGCATGTGCTACCACAGGCTGGCTAATTTTTGTATTTTTAGTAGAGATGGGGTTTCACCATATTGGTCAGGCTGGTCTTGAACTCCTGATGTCAGGTGATCTGCCTGCCTCAGCCTCCCAAAGTGTTGGGATTATAGGCGTGAGTCACTGTGCCCAGCCTAATTTTGGCATTTTCAGTAGAGACAGGGTTTCACCATGTTGGCCAGGCTGGTCTCGAACTCCTGACCTCAGGTGATCATCCCGCCTCGGTCTCCCAAAGTGCTGGGATTACGCACATGAGCCACCTCACCCAGTGGTATATTTTCTTTCTATTACATTTTATCGGTGGCTGCTGGTGGTATACAGAAAACTATTCGTTTTTTCTTTTAATAGAGACGGGGGTCTTGCCATGTTGCCCAGGCTGGTCTTGAACTCCTGGGCTCAGGCAATTATCTGGCCTTGGCCTCCCAAAGTGCTGGGATTACAGGCGTGAGCCACCGTGCCCAGCCTCTTTTTGATATTTCAGCAAAATATTTATACCACAGAGCAGAGAAGAAGCAAAAAAACCACAACGAGCAATGTGCATAGGTCCTGGCCCTATGTTAGGCATCGCAGGGAAACTGCCGTTAATGCATCTGGCCTATGCACTTACCATTTATGTCCTTTGTGGCCATGCTTGGGTGGGGGAATCTGGACATGTAGGGAAAAGATATATCATAGCTGAAGGGGGCTGGGAGGACATTTTTTTCCATGGGGACACTGAATAAACAATATGTTGTGTGCCTGCGTTTTTGATTGTGACACACATGAGAGCAGGTGTGGAATTTTCCACTTGTAGTGTCATGTTGGTCCTTAAAAAGTTTCAAATTTTGGAGCATTTTAGATTTCCTATTTTCAGATTAGGGATGCTCGACTTGTATTAAAAATGAGTAGTGGGTCGGGTGCGGTGGCTCATACCTGTAATCCCAGCACTTTGGGAGGCCAAGGCAGGTGGATCACCTGAGGTCAGGAGTTCAAGACCAGTCTGATAAATACAGTGAAACCCATCTCTACTAAAAATACAAAAATCAGCTGGGTGTGGTGGCAGTATGGTCCCCCCATAACAGAGAGCAGGGAACTGGTCTAATTCCTTCCTGTATTTCCAGCAGCTAGGAGAAGGGACAGTTAAGCGCTCATAAATATGTTAAAATGAATTAATGGAGCAACAATTGGCATGGGCCTTGAAGGATAAGAATACACTAGACAAAGTAAAAGAGGAACAAACTGGCTGGGCGCAGTGGCTCACACCTGTAATCCCAGCACTTTGGGAGGCTGAGGCGGGCAGATCACAAGGTCAGGAGTTCAAGATCAGCCTGGTCAAGATGGTGAAACCCCATTCCTATTAAAACTAAAAATTAGCTGGGCATGGTGGCAGGTGCCTGTAATCCCAGCTACTGGGCAGAATCGCTTGAACCCAGGGGGCGGAGGTTGCAGTGAGCCGAAATCGTGCCACTATACTTCACCCTGGGTGACAGAGTGAGACTCCATCTCAAAAAAAAAAAAAAAGAAATATCAAAAAGACTTGCAGATCTCCCTGTGGGTAACAGTAACAAGAAAAAGAGGATAGACCAGGTGCAGTGGCTCATGCCTGTAATCCCAGCACTTTGAGAGGCCGAGGCAGATGGATCGCCTGAGGTCAGGAGTTCGAGACCATCCTGGTCAACATAGTGAAACCCTGTCTCTACTAAAAATAAAACATGAGCCAGGTGTGGTGGTGGGTGCCTGTAGTCCCAGCTACTTGGGAGGCTGAGGCAGAAGAATCGCTTGATTCCGGGAGGTGAAGTTTCCAGTAAGCCGAGATTGCACCATTGTACTCCAGCCTGGACAACAAGAGTGAAACTCTGTCTCAGAAAAAAAAAAAGAAGAAAATAAAAGAAAAAGAGGATGTATTTATATTTATCTATAGCACAAAAAGTCAAGCTGTTGGAGGAACTGTGCAGCAGTGTGTGTGAAATATCTTCCAGAAGAGTGTGGTCTTGGAATGACCACCATATAGGACCTGAAGAAACAGAAGGATAAACTGTTGAAGTTTTATGCTAAAAGTGATGAACACAGGTTAATGAAAAATTTTAAAAACACTGCATAAAGCTAAAAATGAAGATCTGAATCACGTATTGAAAGAATGGATCTGTCACTGTCACAGTGAACACAGGCCATTTCATGACATGCCGACCATAAACAAGCAAAAATCTATCATGATTGGCCGGGCACGGTGGCTCATACCTGTAATCCCAGCACTTTGGGAGGCAGAGGTGGGCGGATCACTTGAGGTCAGGAGTTTGAGACCAGCATGGCCAACATGGTGAAACCCTGTCTCTACTAAAAACAAAACAAAACAAAGCAAAAAAACCCTGTCTCTACTAAAAATATAAAAAGGTAGCTGGTACTACAGGTGTACTCCTGTAGTCCTAGCTACTCAGGAGGGTGAGGCAGGAGAATGTCTTGAACCCAGGAGGCAAAGGTTGCAGTGACCTGAGATCTGCCACTGCACTCCAGCCTGGGTGACACAGCAAGACTCCATCTCAAAAAAACCCAAAAAAACAAAAAACACAAATCTATCACGATCAACTGAAAATTGAAGGGAACTATGCATATTCAACAGGCTGGTTCCAGAAATTTAAGGAAAGACACGACATCATGTATTTAAGGATTTGTGATGATAAAGCATTTGCTGATCACAAAGCAGTGGAGAAATTTATTGATGAGTTCATCAAGGAAATCACTGATGAAAATCTGTGCCTGGCACGGTGACTCATGCCTATAATTCCAGCACTTTGGGAAACTGGGGGTGGGGGGATGCAGATTGCCTGAGCTCAGGAGTTTGAGACCAGCCTGGCAAACATGGTGAAACCCTGCCTCTAAAAAAATACAAAAAAATTAACCAGACATGGTGACGCACACCTGTAGTCCCAGATACTTGGGGAGCTGAGATGGGAGGATCACTTGAGCCTGGGAGGTTGAGGCTGCAGCAGTGAGCTGAGACAGTGCTGCTGCACTCCAGCCTAGGCGACAGAGCAAGACTGCAAAAAATAAATAGAAAAAAGAAAGAACATAAAAAGAAAATCTGGGCCGGGCGCGGTGGCTCAAGCCTGTAATCCCAGCACTTTGGGAGGCCGAGACGGGCGGATCACGAGGTCAGGAGATCGAGACCATCCTGGCTAACACGGTGAAACCCCGTCTCTACTAAAAAATACAAAAAAACTAGCCGGGCGAGGTGGCGGGCGCCTGTAGTCCCAGCTACTCCGGAGGCTGAGGCAGGAGAATAGCGTGAACCCAGGAGGCGGAGCTTGCAGTGAGCTGAGATCCGGCCACTGCACTCCAGCCTGGGCGACAGAGCAAGACTCCGTCTCAAAAAAAAAAAAAAAAAAAAAGAAAATCTGACGACACAACAAATGTATAATGCTCATGAAACACCATTGTTTTGGCATATTACACCAGAAAGACAATGACTACAGTGAATGAGGCAGCCTTTACAGAAATTAAGGATGTCAAAGACAGAATAGCTGTGTTGGAATGTGCTAATGCAGCAGGCATGCATAAGTTTAAACTTGCTGTGAGAAGCAAAAGCTTGCATCCTCATTGTTTTAAAGGAGTGAATTTTTTTTTTTTTTTGAGACAGGGTCTTGCTCTGTCACCTAAGCTGGAGTACAGTGGCACAATCTCAGCTCACTGCAACCTCTACCTCTCGGGTTCAAGCGATTCTCTCACCTCAGCCTCCCTGGTAGCTGGGACTATAGGCACACGCCACCAGGCCTAGTTAATTTTTTTGTGTGTGTATTTTTGGTAGAGATGGGGTTTCACCATGTTGGCCAGGCTGGTCTCTAATTCCTGACCTCAAGTGATCCACCCCACTTGGCCTCCCAAAGTGCTGGGATTGCAGGCATGAGCCACCTCGCCCCCCAGCAGCTGGGGGCCCCGATCCAGCCAGAGGAGTGAATTTCTTACCAGTCCATTATTATGCTAACAAATAGGCGTGGAAAGCTAGGCATAGCTACACATGCATGTAGTCCCAGCTACTTGAGAGGCTGAGGTGGGAAAATCGCTTGAGCCCAACTCAAACCCAGCGTAGGCAACATACTGAGACCCTTTCTCTTAAAAAACAGTAACAACAACAGGCATGGCTCACCAAAGACATATTTTGTGACTGGTTTCACAAACATTTTGTACCAATGGCTAGCGCTTATTGCAGGGAAGCTGGACTAGATGATGATTGCAAGATTTTGTTATTCCTTGACAGCTGTTCTGCTCATCCTCCAGCTGAAGTTCTTATCAAAAATAGTGTTTATCAGCCGGGCATGGTGGCTCATATGAAAAAAATATTTTTTGTATTTTTTTGTAATCCCAGCACTTTGGGAGACCAAAGTGGGTGGATCACCTAAGGTCAGGAGTCCGAGGGCAGCCTGGCCAACATGGTGAAACCCATCTCTACTAAAAATACACACTCACACACACAAATAGTGTTTATGCCGGGTACTTTCCCCCAAGTGTGATTTCATCAATTCAGCCACGTGACAAGGATATCCTTAGATCAATGAAGAGTAATTATGAAAACACTTTCTTGAACAGCATGCTACCAGCAGTGAACAGAGGCATGGATAAGGAAAGTTTTCAAAAGGAGTTTAGCAGGAAGGATGCCATATTGCCAGCACTTGAAACAGTGACTAAAGACATAGCTGTGCATGCCTGGCAAAACCTCTGGCCTGTGACTGTGTTCAGTGATGATGACGAACAAAGTAGTGACTTTGAAGGATTTTTTTTATGTCAAGTGAGAACAAAAATGATGTTTGACCTTCTTACATATGTCAAAAATATATGTTCAGAGTCTGTCACAAACCTACAAGAAGTGGATATCAAGGAGATTTTTAACACTGCTAATGAAGCTCCCATTGTTCATTCATTGACCAATGCTGAAATAGCTGAAGTGGTTCTGAATCAAGGTGATTGTGATAGTAGTGATGAGAAAGACGATGTTGGCTGGGCATGGTGGCTCACGCCTGTAATCCCAGCACCTTGGGAGGCCAAAGTGGGTGGATCACCTGAGGTCAGGAGTTCGAGACCAGCCTGGCCAACATGGTGAAATCCTGTCTCTTCTAAAAATACAAAAAATTAGCCGGGCGTGGTGGTGGGTGCCTGTAATCCCAGCTACTGGGTAGGCTGAGGCAGGAGAATCACTTGAAGCCGGGAAGTGGAGGTTGCAGTGAGGTGAAATCGTGCCATTCCTTTCTAGCCTGGGCAACAAGAGCAAAACTCCATCTCAAAAAGAAAAAAAAAACAAAGACTATAGACAACATAGTGAAAATATATGACGGGCTTATTGGACAACTAGAGCAGCATACATTCATAACCGAACAAAAAGTCATATGAGTTTGTAAAATCAAAGAGAGATTTCTAAGACAAAGTACTGTTGTTAATGAGGCAGATGATTCCGGAGGAAACATTTAAAAAAAGCCATTCAACAGAGTGCCTCCTTATCCCTAGAGGACCCACTTCCTGGTCCCTTAACTGCTTCTGATGTTTCTTCTCACCTAAAAAATAAAATGTGGTGTACAATAACCTTTTAATCAAAACACAGCATCGTAGGTGGAGACTGAAAGCTGTCATTAGTTGCTGTTGTTTCACAGCTGATACAGATTCTGGTGATGCTACCATGCTGCCTAGTTACCGGGAACATGCTATTTTTTTTCATTGTATTAATAGTGTGTCATATATATTTTTTAATGTTAAGTACTTTTGTGTGAATAAGAAAAGACTGCTTATCAGTAACATAAAAATTCAGAGTCAGGAATGGCAGTGATGCCAAACAGCCACAGATTGTCCACATGGGTGACTGAGAGAGTGACACCTTTGCTATCTATGGTTCAATATACAAACTTTGTTTCATGCACAAAATTAATAAAAATATTCTATAAAATGATCTTTAAGCCATGTGTATAAAGTGTATATGAAACATAAATGACTTTCGTGTTTGGCCTTGGGTCCCATCCCTGATGCCGATATTCCAGAATCCAAAAAAAAACCCACCAAAATCCAAAACACTTATGGAACCCAGGCATTTCAAATAAGGGATACTTAACCTACATACGATCCTGTATCTAGCTGCATTACTAGTTTTACTTATTACAGGGTTTTGTTTTGTTTTCTTTTCTTTTCTTTAGTTTGAGACATAATCTCACTTTGTCACCCAGGCTGGAGTGCAGTGGCATGATCATGGCTTACTGCAGCCTCTACCTCCCGGACTCAAGTGATCCTCCCACCTGAGCCTTGCAAGTAGCTGAGACCACAGGTGTGTGCCACCACGCCTGGATAATTTTTGTAGTTTTTGCAGAGATGGGGTTTCGCCGTGTTGCCCAGGCTGGTCTTGAACTCCTGGGCTCTAGTGATCTACCTGCCTTGGCCTCCCAAAGTGCTGGGATTATAAGGGTGAGTCACCACACCCAACCTACAGAATTTTAAAGTTGTTTCTTTTGGAGTGATACAAATAATGACAGCTTTATCTCATCATTTCTGGTATTTATACTTAAAAATATTAATGAATTAGCTAGAATCTTTTTTTTTTTTTTTTTTTTTTGGAGACAGAGTCTTGCTCTGTCGCCCAGGCTGGAGTGCAGTGGCGTGATCTTGCTCACTGCAAGCTCCGCCTCCCAGGTTCACGCCATTCTCCTGCCTCAGCCTCCCGAGTAGCTGGGACTACAGGCACCCGCCACCATGCCCAGCTAATTTTTTGTATTTTTAGTAGAGACAGGGTTTCATCATATTAGCCAGGATGGTCTCAATCTCCTGACCTTGTGATCCACCCACTTCAGCCTCCCAAAGTGCTGGGATTACAGGCGTGAGCCACTGGGCCTGGCTGATGGTTGCTTTTTTCACTGCTGTATCCCCAGCACCTAGAACAACGCATGGCATATAGTAGGTGCTCAGTGAATACTTACTGAATGAACAACAACAGAAAAAATAGATTTAGCTCATTCTTATTGTACTATTCAAATCCTCATTTATTTTGGGTTGGAAGTTCTGAATAAGTTTTTCCTGACAGCTGGCATTCACCTTTCAGGTTTATATATCTAAGAGCATAAATCAGCTGTCTATGTGTCTCTGCCCACAAGCTTCATGCATTATTCACAAGTTACTGGAAAGGGGAAGATAAAGGGTGGTTTTTATTGTACCAACATTCTTAGTGCTCAGGAGCCTCAGGTTAGAGAACAGGTTTAGATAGAGAGCAGGAAGTGCTGTGCATAAGTAGGAGACACTTGCACTGTGTAGGAAACCAAAATATGCCACCACAGAATATGCCACTTTGGCATAAGGATTATTTTGAGCTGGAGGTAAATGAGAAACAACAGATGCAGAAAGAAGCCTTCCTGGAGCTTTCCTTATCTGACTAAAAGCAGAAACTTCTGAGAAAAGAAGACTGCCATAAATTCCCTCTCCCAGGGAAATTTTATGGCCATGAAAAAGAGGGGAAATTGGCGCTGAGATGGACTTGCACAAACCTTATTCCATTAGTTTCCCCCATATATTTTACCTTCCCACAGTTTGCTGCCCAGGGAAGCCTAAAACCTGTCTCCTTCGTCATGTGACTTCTCTGGAAATTTATTGTTTTTTGCTAAGATGCTATATAAGCCCACGTTGTAACCACCTATTTGAGTTACGCATCATCGAGGTTTCTTTCACATCATGTGCACAAGTTAATAAACTTGTTTGTTTTTCTCTTGTTAATCTGTCTTCTATGAGTCTAGTCTGCAGGGATCCAGCCAGAGAATCTAGGAGGGTAAAGGACAAAACACTTTTCTTCCCTTAGAACTATAACATCCCAAAGTTTGGATTTGAATATTGAATCCAGCAGTTTATGTAGCCCTGCAAGACTTGTTGCATTGCTGAGTGGTAATCTTCGGCCACAGGCAGTGGGAAATTGTTAAAGTAGAAAGACACCTCCCCCAAAGCAGGAAGTTTGTTAGGAGGAACAGCTGTCTTGAACTTGAGAAAAACTTCCAACAGAATGTTCATTTTTTGTCTTCTTGATCTGATGATTTCTAAGGTTCTCCCACTCTAATGACAGTTTTATCTGCTATTTCTCAAATTTCTGTTTTTCATGTATATACTTGGTGGGGTTTTTCTTAATTTTTTAAAAAATGCAATCGGTTTTGTTGTTGTTGTTATTGTTTGTTTTTGGGTTTTTTTTGAGACAGAGTGCCTGTTGCCTAGGCCCTTGACCTCCCAAGCCTCTGGCAAACCTCCTGCTTCAGCCTCCAGAATAGCTAGGATTACAGGTATGGGCTACCACGCCCAGCTAACTTACTATTATTTTATTTTTTGAGATGGAGTCTTGGCTGTGTCGCCAGGCTGGAGTGCAGTGATGCGATGTTGGCTCACTGCAACCTCTGCCTCCTGGGTTCAAGACATTCTCCTGCCTCAGCCTCCTGAGTAGCTGGGACTATAGGCACGTGCCACCACGCCCAGCTAAATTTTGTATTTTTAGTAAAGATGGGGGTTTCACTATGTTGGCCAGGATGGTCTCAATCTCTTGACCTCGTGATCTGCCTGCCTCGGCCTCCCAAAGTGCTGGGATAACAGGCATGAGCCACTGTGCCCGGCCAGTTTTTGTATTTTTTGTAGAAAAGGGGTTTTGTCATGTTGCCCAGCTTGGTCTTGAATTCTTGGACTCAAAGTACTGAGATTATAGGCGTGAGCCACCTTTGAGTTGCTCCAGCTCAAAGGAATTTCATGTATATGTATATGCATATATATACATATATATATAGAGAGAGAGAGAGTGAAAGAGAGAGAGCATGCGTGTGAGAGAGAGTTGTTGTTTGTTTTTGAGATGGAGTCTTGCTCTATTGCCCAGGCTGGAGTGCAGCGGCACCATCTCAGCTCACCACAACCTCCGCCTCCTGGTTCAAGTGATTCTTTCACCTCAGCCTCGCAAGTAGCTGGGATTACAGGCATGTGCCACCACGCCCAGTGAATTTTTTTTTTTGTATTTTTAACAGAGACGAGGTTTCACCATGTTGCCCACGCTGGTCTCAAACTCCTGACCTCAGGTGATCCACCCGCCTCAACCTCCCAAATGCTGGGATTACAGGTGTGAGCCACAGTTCCCAGCCCACTTTGTTTATTTTTGTTAGTATTTAACTGGTGTAAATTTGGCTATCCTTTTGTATCTCTTCTCAATAGATTCTTTTAAAACCAGTATATTAGTTTCTATCTTAAATAGATGAATTTGTTTCATTAGTGTTTATTGTGGTTAAGACTTTGAACTCATTTTTCCATTTTATGTTTTCCCCAGTGGACCTCAAGTACATGTATTTGGGTTCATCATTATCCTCAGTTCATGACACACTTTCCAAGTGGGGCCTGCTTTTATATATTTAGTTAGCATTAATAATGTGGTAAGTATCCATTAATCCATCACTTAAAACAAAAGCAAGAATCTTGACAATACTTTATCTCTAACCATATGTCCCCCACCCCCATTTCTCTCTTCTGGATCTCTTCCAAGATAGGATTATCCTGAATCCGGTGTTCATCATTTCCTTCCTGTCCTTTGTATAATTTTTGTTGCATTTGTATGTATACCTAAAAAGTATATATTCTTGTTTTCATTGTTTTCACCTTTATAGAAAGAGTACATGCGCTATGTAATCTTTTGGGTCTTTTTTACTTTATATTTTATTTCTAAGATTCATCCATACTCTTGTGTCTCACATTTATTTTGGCTCCTGTGTATATTTGATTGTATAAATTTACCGTAGCTAATTCATTCATTTTCTATTGATTTGTACTTAGGTTGTTTCCAGGGTTTTTGTATGTGTGTCTTACAATTTTTCTTTCTCTTGGAATTTGGAAGTTTTTTCAGGATACAACAGTGTGTGACTCATTTTTATTTTCAAAATTTTTCTCAATACTTGGGGATTCCTTTTGGTTTTTCTCGTGTTTTTTTGTTTTGTTTTGTTTGTTTGTTTTTGTTTTTGAGACCGGATCTAAACTATCGCCTGGACTGGAGTACAGTGGTACCAGATTAGGGCTCGCTGCAGAATCGACCTCCTGGGCTCAGGTGATTCTCCCGCCTCACACTCCCAGGTAGCTGGGACTATAGGTGTACATCCCCAGGCCTGGCTAACTTTTTGTAGAGACGGGTTTTCATCACGTTTCCCAGGTTTATCTTGACTTCCTGGGCTCAAGAGATCTGCCAACCTCGCCTCCCAGTTGTAAGCCACCATACCCGATCAATACCTGGGAATTCTTTTAAACTTAACTCTTTTTATTTTTTTCAGTTTACCAACCCTACCGTGATTTTTTCCAGGTTTTTCATATTTTGAATAATGCTGCTGTGAACAGTCTTATATGTGTCTCTGGGTGTGGCTGTGCAAGAATTTATCTTGGATCTATGTATCTAAGGTAGACTTGTTGGGTTTTTAAAAATTGCATGTTTTCTGACATGGTTGCATCAATTTTACTATTTTTAAACTTGTTGCCTCAATTTATATTCTCATCAGCGATGTTTAAGAGGTCTTACGGATTTATATTCTCTCTAATACTTGATCATATCGACCTTCTTTTTTCTTTTTTTTGAGACGCCCAGGCTGGAGTGCAGTGGTGCAATCTCGGCTCACTGCAACCTCCACCTCCTGGGTTCAAGCAATTCTCCTGCCTCAGTCTCCCGAGTAGCTGGGATTACAGGCGCCTGCCACCATGCCCAGCTAATTTTTGTATTTTTAGTAGGGACAGGGTTTCACCGTGTTGGCCAGGCTGGTCTCAAACTCCTGACCTCAGGTGATCTGCCTGCCTCGACCTCCCAAAGTGCTGAGATTACAGGCTTGAGCCACTGCACCTGCCCATATCAACCTTTTTAATTTTTGCCAGTGAAATGTATGTAAAATAATAACTTTTGTGGTCTTGGTTTGCATTTACCTGATCATTAGTAATGAATATCCCTTCATATATTTATTGATATATGTGGCTCCCTTTCTATAAAATGGCTGTTCACGTCTTTTGCCTGTTTTTCTTTTTTTGTTTGTTTTTATTTTTTACATTTTAATTTTTATGCACCTGAAGAGCCCACTTTTCTACTGGCCTGTTGATACATTTAATATTAATGAATGTAAGTTCTTTATCCATTTTTGAGCTGAATTCTTTGTCAGTGTATGTCTTTTTCTTTCTCTAAGTTTTCTTTTGCAAAAATAAGTCTTAATTGTAATATAGTTTAAGGCCGGGCGCGCTGGCTCAAGCCTGTAATCCCAGCACTTTGGGAGGCCGAGACGGGTGGATCACGAGGTCAGGAGATCGAGACCATCCTGGTCTACACGGTGAAACCCCGTCTCTACTACAAAATACAAAAAACTAGCCGGGCGAGATGGCAGGCGCCTGTAGTCCCAGCTACTCGGGAGGCTGAGGCAGGAGAATGGCGTAAACCCGGGAGGTGGAGCTTGCAGTGAGCCGAGATCGCGCCACTGCACTCCATCCTGGGCGACAGAGCGAGACTCCGTCTCAAAAAAATATATATATATATAGTTTAATTGTCAATCTTATATTTTATTGTCAATGTTTTTTGCAGCTCGCTTGAGAAATCTTTCCCTATTCCATGTTATAAAGGACAGCCCTCTAAGTTCTCTGCTAAAATTTTTCCAGTTTTGTTTTTTTATCTGATTTCTTAATTCTTCTGTAGCTGCTCTTTTTGTTTTGTTTGTTTGTTTGCTTTTTGTTTTTGAGACGAAGTTTTGCTCTGTCTCTCCCAGGCTTGAGTGTAGTGGTGTGATCTTGGCTCACTGCAGCCTCCGCCTCCCGGGTTCCAGCGATTCTCCTGTCTCAGCTTCCTGAGTAGTTGGGATTACAGGCATCTGCCACCATGCCCAGCTAATTTTTGTTTTTTAGTAGAGACAGGGTTTCACCATGTTGGCCAGGCTGGTCTCAAAGTCCTGACCTGAAGTGGTCCTCCCCACTGAGCCTCCCAAAGTGCTGGGATTACAGGCATGTGCAGCCACGCCTTGCCAAAAATAATTGCTTTTAAGAATTATTTTTGTTGTTTCTTTTCCTATCATCTGCTGAATTTATCACATTTTCTTTGTCCCGTTTTTGTTTTTTTTTTCAGTTGTGGTTTGCAAGTTATATATGCTATTTTTGTTATTCTGCTAGTTATCCTTAATTTTTCAGTGTTATGCATGTGCTTAGTGGAACAGTCAAATCATCAAATTAATCTTGTTATGAGAAACAGAAGTCTCCTCCATCCTCCCTCTACCATCTCTTTCTCCCCAGAGGAAACCACTTTTATTCCTTTTTTTATTTTTATTTTTTATTTTGAGACGGAATCTCACTCTGTAACCCAGGTTGGAGCACAGTGGCATGATCTCAGTGCACTGCAACCTCCGCCTCCAAGGTTCAAGCAATTCTCCTGCCTCAGCCTCTTGAGTAGCTGGGATTACAGGCACTCACCACCACGCCCAGCTAATTTTTGTATTTTTAGTAGAGACGGGGTTTTGCCATGTTGGCCAGGTTGGTCTCGACCTCGTGACCTTCAGTGATCCATCCATCTCGGCCTCCCAAAGATTATAGGCGCCTGGCCACCTTTTTTTTTTTTTTTTTTTTCTTTAAGACAGAGTCTCGCTCTTGTTGCCCACGCTGGAGCGCAGTGGCGCCATCTCGGCTCAGTGCAATCTCCACCTCCGGGTTCCAGCAATTCTCCTGCCTCAGCCTCCCAAGTAGCTGGGATTACAGGCATGTGCTGCCATGTCTGGCTAATCTTTTGTATTTTAGTAGAGACGGGGTTTCACCATGTTGCCCAAGCTGGTCTAAAACTCCTGAGCTCAGGGAATCCGCCTGCCTCAGCCTCCCAAAGTGCTGGGATGACAGGCGTGAGCCACTGCGCCCAGCATAGGCCTCTTATTCCTTTTGATGATTCTTTTCATATTTACTTCTTTATCTCTAAATATTACACATATATTGCTGCTTCTTGATCATTTTCAATTTTAGTTATCATCTGTTGATTTTCCACCATAGAGGATGAAGATTGAACTCTTTCACTATCGGTGCACATTCACACACGTACACACACACACGCACCTCCCCAATTCTCCCAAACTGGTAGGAGAATGAATAAATAAATTTTGGTATATTTGCACAATGGAATGTTATACAGCTCTGAAAGTGAATGAATTAAAGAACCAGGGAACAGCAAGTATGAATCTGGATGGCATCATAATGAATGGAAAAAGCATGTCTCAGGTGACCACACAGAGTGATACCCCTTTTATAACATTCTAAACTAAGTGAAAGGCAACAATTCATGTTCAGGCCCCTATATATGTGATAAAGTTATTTTTAAAAATCAAAAGGGCCTGATGCTGTGTCTCACACATGTAATCCCAGCACTTTGAGAGGCTGAGGTGGGAGGATCACTTAAGGCCATGAGTTCAAGACCAGTCTGGGCAATATAGCAAGATTCCTTCCTATCAAAAAAAATTTTTTTAATTAGCTGTGCGTGGTGGTGCACACCTGTAGTCCCAGCTACTCTGGTGGCTGAGGTGGGAGGATTGCTTAAGCCCAGGAGGTGGAGGCTGCAGTGAGCTATGATCACACCACTGCATTCCAGTCTGTGTGACAGAGTGAGCCCCTGTCTCATAAAATGAAATACTTGAAGAAGAAGAAGAAGAAGAAGAAGAAGAAGAAGAAGAAGAAGAAGAAGAAGAAGAAGAAATAATACCAAATTTAGGATAGTGGTTATCTTTAGTTGTGGGAGGCTGGGAGATGGGAAAAGCAATAAGCCCATGGATATTATTGGCTAGTTGGGCTGTGGATTCAAATGAGAGTTCATTATATAAATAAACACATGCATAAATGCATACATAACCAAATCAAAGTGAACAAAATGAAAGCGATAAAGCATGAGTTAAATTCTGGAAATTTTTATCAAATTAAATTGCTTTGAAAATAAACTTCCCCCTCCACTTTCTCTGTTTCTTCTTTCTTAACTGCTTTTTATTTGACCAGTGGACTTCCTGTATTGATTTTTTTTTTTTTTTTTTTTTTTTTGAGGCGAAGTCTTGCTCTGTTGCCCAGGCTGGAGCGCAATGACACAATCTCGGCTCACTGCAGCCTCTGCCTCCCAGGTTCAAATGATTCTCCTGCCTCAGCCTTCCAAGTAGCTGGGACTACAGGTGTGTGTCATTATGCCTGGCTTTTTTTTTTTTTTTTTTTTTTTTGAGACAGAGTCTCATTCTGTCACTCAGGCTGGAGTGCAGTGGTGTGATCTCAGCGGTGTGATCTCAGCCCACTGTAATCTCTACCTCCCAGGTTCAAGCAATTCTCCTGTCTCAGCCTCTTGAATAACTGAGATTACAGGCATGTGTCACCATACCCAGCTAGTTTTTGTATTTTTAGTAGAGACAGAGTTTCACCATGTTGGTCATGCTGGTCTCAAACTCCTGACCTCAGGAGATTTGCTCACCTTGGCCTACTAAAGTGCTGAGATTACAGGCGTGAGCTACCATGCCAGGCTTGATTTTATTTTCTATTTTCTCTTCTATTTTCCATCTCTTTGTCTCTGTCTCTTTGCTCTATTTTCTGGGAGATTTCCTCCACTTCAATTCCAGCTCTTCATTTCTACTGTCATGTTTTTAATTTCCAAAAATTCTCACTTTTGGAAAATTCCTGAATGTTCCTTTCCTATGGCACCCTTTCATTGCAGTATATCTGCCTCCAACTCCTGCTCTAGGACTCAGTCTTCCTGGGTGTGCTGCATCATTTACCATCCATCCATCCATCCATCCATTTATTGTCTTACTATTGTCCTCTCCACCATTCTCCACTTTATATGTCTCTCAAACAATACTTTACCATAATTTAATTGTTTTTTCAGCAAGTTCTCTACCTTGAAATTTTTATATAAATATTTAGAATTGGCTGGGTGCGGTGCTTCATGCCTGTAATCTCAGCACTTTGGGAGGCTGAGGTGGGCGGATCACTTGAGGTCATGAGTTTGAGACCAGCCTGGCCAACACGGTGAAACCCTGTCTCTACTAAGTACACAAAAATTAGCTGGGCATGGTGACATATGCCTGTAATCCCAGCAATTTGGGAGACTGAGGCAGGAGAATTGCTTGAACCTGGGAGGCAGAGGTTGCAGTGAGCCAAGATTGCACCATTGCACTCTAGTCTGGGCAACAGAACAAGATTCTGTCTCAATAAATAAATAAATAAATAAATAAATATTTAGAATTATATTTATGTATCAACCTCTAGATTTTAATAAGAATCTATATCATACCTTCAAATAAAACAATAAATCTTTTACTTTCTTTCTTCCCTCTTTCATTTATTCTCCTCTTCCCACCTCCCATGCTGAAATAATCAGAGATTCCCATTGCAGAGTTTTGTTTTGTTTATTTATTTTTAATTTTTTTTTATTTTTTTATTTTTTTGAGACGGAGTCTTGCTCTGCCACCCAGGCTGGAGTGCAGTGGCCGGCTCTCAGCTCACTGCAAGCTCTGCCTCCCGGGTTCACGCCATTCTCCTGTCTCAGCCTCCCGAGTAGCTGGGACTACAGGCGCCCGCCTCATCGCCCGGCTAGTTTTTTGTATTTTTTAGTAGAGACGGGGTTTCACAGTATTAGCCAGGATGGTCTCGATCTCCTGACCTCGTGATCCGCCCATCTCGGCCTCCCAAAGTGCTGGGATTACAGGCTTGAGCCACCGTGCCCAGCCTGTTTTGTTTATTTTTAATCGACACCTTCTTGGACATCAAAAAGTTTTACTGGGTTCTTTACCCACCACTCCTTCTTATATCTCACATTTTCCTCTTGGATTCTGTATTATCTGTCACTGCTTTAAAAATTATCAATATTCCGCTGGGTGCCGTGGCTTATGCCTGTAATCCCAGCACTTTGGGAGGCCAAGGTGGGCAGATCACAAGGTCAGGAAATCGAGACCATCCTGGCCAACGTCGTGAAACCCCATCTCTATTAAAAGTACAGAAATTAACTGGGCATGGTGGCACATGCCTGTAATATCAGCTACTCGGGAGGCTGAGGCAGGAGAATTGTTTGAACTAGGGAGTTGGAGGTTGCAGTGAGACTAGATCGCATGTCAGCTGGGTCCTCTGAGCAAGCAAAGGAGAAAATTTTCTAGCAAAATAGAAGCCAGAACTTTTGCTGTCTCCTATTGGCTAGAAGCAAGTCACAGGTCCACCCACACTCATGGAGAGGGCATTACACAAGGGAGTGAACACCAAGAGGTGGGGATCACTGGGGACCCTCTTAGTGTCTGTCTGCCACAAATTACTAATTTTTCTTGTTGAAGCACATCCTCTAATAATTCTTTCATATGTGGTTCTTGACTGGTAAAATGTTTTAGATCTCGGCCAGGCACGGTGGCTCATGCCTGTAATCCCAGCACTTTGGGAGGCCGAGGTAGGCGGATCACCTGAGGTTGGGAGTTCGAGACCAGCCTGACCAACATGGAGAAATCCTGTCTCTACTAAAAATACAAAATTAGCCGGGTGTGGTGGCGTGCTCCTGAAGTCCCAGCTACTCGGGAGACTGAGGCAGGAGAATCGCTTGAATGCGGGAGGTGGAGGTTGCAGTGAGCCAGGATCATGGCCACTGCACTCTAGCCTGGGCAACAGGAGTGAGACTGTCTCAAAATAAATAAATAAATAAAAGTTTTAGATCTCAGAGGTCTGAAATGGACCTGTTTTATTCTCCCACTTGGTGGAGAGTACGTATGGGGATAGATTTCTGGGCTCATAATGATTTTCCCCTTTGGAAAGCCAAGGTGGGCAGATCACCTGAGGTCAGGAGTTTAAGACCAGCCTGGCCAGTGTGGTGAGATCCCGTCTCTACTAAAAATACAAAAATTAGCCAGGCATGGTGGCAGACGCTTGTAATTCCAGCTACTCAGGAGGGTGAGGCAGAAGAATTGCTTGAACCTGGGAGGTGTAGGTTGCAGAGAGCCAAGATCGCACCATTGCACTCCAGCCTGGGCAACAAGAGTGAAACTCCATCTCAAAAAGATAATAATAAAAATAAAAATAAATATTTTTCCTCCTCAGACTTTGTCATTATCTTCTTGCATCCAGTGTTACCAAAAGAAGGGCTGATGCCAATCCATTTTTTTGTCCCTTTTTAGTTGATCTGTTTTTCCTCTCTTAAGGAAGGATTTCTTTACAAAAATATTTTTAGAGATGGGTGTTTCACTGTGCTGCCCAGGCTGGTCTTGAACTCCTGGCTTCAAGTGGTCCTCCCGCCTCAGTCTCCCAAGTTATCTTGTTGGATTACAGACACATGACACCACACCCCACTCCAAGACTTATCTTTTGTCTCTGATATTGTGAGATGTCACCACACTGTCACTGGGTATAGTTCATTTTTTTTCTTCTTTGACAAAATTGTACATATTATGGTGAGGAGCATGATGTTTCGAGATATGTAAACACTGTGGAATAGCTATATCAAGCTAATTAATGTATGCATTACCTCACGTACTTATTTGTACTGAGAACACTTAAAATCTACTCTCTTAGCAATTTTCAAGTATATAGTACGTTGTTTTCTTTTCTTTTCTTTTCTTTTCTTTTGAGATGGAGTCTTGCTCTGTCACCCAGGCTGGAGTGCAGTGGCACGATCTCGGCTCACTGCAAACTCTGCCTCCTGGGTTCAAGCCATTCTCCTGCCTCAGCCTCCTGAGAAGCTGGGACTACAGGCACGTGCCACCATGCCCAGCCAATTTTTTGTATTTTTAGTAGAAACAGGGTTTCACCATGTTAGCCAGGATAGTCTTAATCTCCCGACCTGGTGATCCGCCTGCCTCAGCCTCCCAAAGTGTTGGGATTACAGGCGTGAGCCACCACGCCCTGCCTATACCACCTTTTTATTTAATCATTCATCCATTGACAGTTAAGTTGATGACCTATCTTGGCTATTATGAATAGTGCTACAGGAAACATTGGAGTGCTGGTAACTGTTTAACATACTGATTTCATTTCTTTGGGATATATAGTTAGTAGTAAGATTGCTGGATTATATGGTAGCTCTATTTTTAAATTTTTGAGGAACCTCCATGGGTTTTTTTGCGGGGGAGACAGGGTCTCACTCTGTCACCCAGGCTAGAGTACAGTGGCATCATCGTAGCTCACTGCAGCCTTGGTCTCCTGTGCTCAAGTAATCTTCCCACCTCAGCCTCCTGAGTAGCTGGGTCCACAGGCGCGTGACATCACACTTGGCAATTTGGGTTTTTTTTTGTTTTTTTTTTTGGTTTTTTCAGTAGAGACAAGGTCTCGTTATGTTGCTCAGGTTGGTCTTGAACTCCTGAGCTCAAGCAATCCTCCAACTCGGCTGGGATTACAGGTGTGAGCCACGGAGCCTTGCCATCTATCCATATATACTGCATCATAGTGTATATAATTAATTTGAAGTCTCCTTGATTTCTCTGTTTCCTGAGTTTGGTATCTCTGTTTTAAGGTTGTATTTTTCCTCAAATACTTTTTTATTGCTGAATGTGCGACTGTCTTTTTATATTTGACCATCCTTGTTAGCTTTCACAGAAGACCTTGACAATGGGCTAGTAATAGGTATTTCTCACTTCTTGCTTCCTGACCAGCAGAAAGTTAATTGAGTTTGCGCAATTGCATGTTCAGCCCGCTCAGGTAACAAATCATGATGGTTCTAAACCAATTGTTGTAATTCTGTTTTTTTCCAGCCTCTCTTGCAGCAGGGCTGATGTGTGACAAAGTTCTGGCCAATGAGATATAAGTGGAAGCCTACTTACGAATTTCTGGGAAAACTTTCACTATATCATAAAAGTGACACTTTTATGAGTGAAAACTCAGTGACACTGCGTCTTTCCCTTCTTCTTTCCTTTGACATAGATGTTGTGTCTGAGGCCGGGCGCGGTGGCTCAAGCCTGTAATCCCAGCACTTTGGGAGGCCGAGACGGGCGGATCACGAGGTCAGGAGATCGAGACCATCCTGGCTAACACGGTGAAACCCCGTCTCTACTAAAAAATACAAAAAACTAGCCGGGCGAGGTGGCGGGCGCCTGTAGTCCCAGCTACTCCAGAGGCTGAGGCAGGAGAATGGCGTGAACCCGGGAGGCGGAGCTTGCAGTGAGCTGAGATCCGGCCACTGCACTCCAGCCCGGGCTAGAGCGAGACTCCGTCTCAAAAAAAAAAAAAAAAAAAAAAAAAAAAAAAAGATGTTGTGTCTGGAGTTGGTTCCTTCCGGTGGGTTCATGGTCTCGCTAACTTGAAGAATGCAGCCATGGACCTTTGCAGTAAATGTTACAGCTCTTAAAGTTGGCACAGACCCACAGACTAACCAGCAGCCAAGATGTGTTGTGAACAGCAAATCTTCTACAGTAGAAAGAAACCCCAGCAGGTTGCCAGTACTGGCTGGCGGTGGCTAGCTTTTATTCCCTTATTTGTCCCCGCCCATGTCCTGCTGATTGGTCCATTTTGCAGAATGCTGATTGGTCTATTTTACAGAGTGCTGATTGGTCTATTTTATAGAGTGCTGATTGGTCCATTTTACAAACCTTTAGCTAGCTACAGAGCGCTGATTGGTGCATTTTTACAGAGCACTGATTGGTGCATTTTACAAACCTCTAGCTAGCTACAGAGTGCTGATTGGTGCATTTTACAATCCTTTTGTAAGGCAGAAAAGTTCTCCAAGTCCCCACTGGGCCCAGGAAGTCCAGCTGGCTTCACCTCTCAATGTTAAATCTGAAGTGCAGCATCCATCATGTGACCATAAGGCAGCTGTATACTAAGGATGATGAAGTGGAAAGGTAGAAAATCTGTTTTCTGTATAGCTTCCTTGAGTCAGAGACACTAAACCTGAAACCACCTATCTCTAGACATCCCATGATGTGATTTCATTAAATGTCTTTTTTGCTTGAGTCACTATTAGTCAGATTCCTTATTATTTGCTAAACATTACTAACTAATGTGACCAGTGTGTGACACTGTGACTGTTTGCTACATCCTGAATCCAATTGTTGTGGTAGAGGAACGGGATACTCTGCTGGGTGGGTTGAGCCAGTAGCTTATGGTTTTTATCTTTTTTTTGCTCCTAAGTGTTGGTGGTCTTCCAGAGCATTGCCCTACTTTTTGAGCTCAAGTGCCCACCCTGCTACTCCTAACTGCAGGCAGAGGCCTCTACTGTCCTCTGTTTGGTACAAAAAGGGGAGGAAAGCAGAGAGTCAGACCTTTGTTCCCACTGTGAAGCCTGAATTAACCACCTTCATGATGCCCCAGAGCTTCCTTCTTTTCCCCATATCTACCATCTCCAAGCTTAGAGCCCCTAAGATGCTTTTGACTTGTACAGCAATCTTTTCTTGCATGTGGTTTAGGCTGTGGTTTCCTCCTGTAGTCTAGCCTCATTCTCTTTCTGCCTTTCGGGGGTCCCTGATCATTTATGGTCTACTGAGAGCACTCTGTTTTCCAGTGTTGCCACTGTGTGTGTGTGTGTGTGTGTGTGTGTGTGTATCTATGTGCCTACCTCACATCTGATCCAAAAACTGTGATTTGTATTCATGAAAAGAATAGGCCCGGTGCAATGACTCGTGCCTGTAATCCCAGCACTTTGGGAGGCAGAGGCAGATAGATCACTTGAGCTCAGGAGTTTGAGATTAGCTTGGTCAACATGGCAAAACCCCATCTCTACAAAAAAAAAAAATACAAAAATTAGCTAGATGTGGTGGCGTGTGCCTGTAGTCCAGGTACTTGGGAGGCTGAGGTGGAAGGATTGCTTGAGTGTAGGAGGATTGTTTGAGCCTGAGAGGCAAAGGTTGCAGTGAGCTGAGATCGTACCACTACACCCTGGTCAGGGAAACAGAGACAGGCCCTGTCTCAAAAAAAAAAAAAAAAAAAAAAAAAAAGCCTTATTTTTAAATATCTAAACTCTCTTTTCTAGGATTCTATCTGAAGAAATAGCAGAGTTGTAGTCAAAGTTTTATATTCAAAGATTTCCTTTCCAGCAGTATTTGTGTAATAGGATTAATATCTTAGAAAGTATCAAAGAGCCTTTCCAAGTACATGACCTTCTCCCTGTGTGGTTTGAAGCATCCAGCCTTCCTAGAGGAAGGAGAAGAGGTGGGAGAAGGAATAGTATTAAGGTTTACTAGAATTCATTATTTCTTTGAAATTCATATGTGTCCCTATAATCAATGTTTGCTGACAATAGCTGTTGGCCAGGCAGTAGTTACGATATGGTTGTCATTGTCTGCATATATGAAAACTTGGCCTAAAAACCTTCTATAAGATTAAAAGAAGAAAAAAAGGACAGGAGGTGCAGCATAAAAACCTGCAGAATGAGGACGGGCGCGGTGGCTCACGCCCGTAATCCCATCTCTTTGGGAGGCCGAGGCGGGTGGACCACTTGAGGTCGGGAGTTCAAGACTAGCCTGGCCAACATGGTGAAACCCTGTCTCTACTAAAAATAAAACAAATCAGTCGGGTATGGTGGCGGGCACCTGTAATCCCAGGTGAGTCAGGAGAATCATTTGAACTGGGGAGGCAGAGGTTGCATTGAGCTGAGATCGTACCACTGCACTCCAGCCTGATCGACAGAGCAAGACTCTCAAAAAACGAAAAACAAAAAAACTTGCCAGATGAGTGCCATTTGGGAAGGCAATCCCAGAGGCAGTGGTGGAGCACTGGATGAAGAAATCCTTTATCAACAACTCTCTCAATGCACAGGCAGCAATGCTGTATAGAGACTCGGTCATTATTGACTTTGATATGAAAAGGCGTTCAGAAGAATTAATGTCTACATCAGTCTCTTCTGCAAAGAAGGTATAGAAATACCTTCCAACTATTTCACTTAGATTTTCCTTTTTACATGTGCACAAGATGACATATAAAAATATATGTCTAAATAAGTCTAAAAAGAGCTTTTTGAATGAGTGTAAACCAAAATTCTAAATAAGAATGCATTGTTCACAATTTAATTGGCAGTTTGTTTTTCTTTCTTAGGAGTACCTAAAATAACAGTGCATCTTACAACTGATGGTGCTAGTTGTGGTGAAATGCAAAATTATAGAAAGTATAAGGAGAGAAGAAGGAATTAATATCTAGTTCTGACATTCAAAATAGATTATGCGGCAAGACATTAGCCTTGCAAAATAGGTGTTTGTCTTAAGAGATCTTCTAAATTATTTTCTTTCGATCCTGTGCACAGACATCCTTTAGCATTTCAACAACCAAGCCCAGAGGACTTAGCCTGTAGAGTTGTCCCCTAAGTTTAAAAGAGAGCCCTTTCAGCCTAGACTGTGGGCCTCAAGGCTTGCAGCCTCGCTGGATGGATGTGTGTGGCAGAGCAAGGTGGAAGGCTGCCTGTTTGAGGCCATGGGGAAAGTGGGAAGAAGAAAGCAGTGAAGGATCGGGCGCGGTGGCTCACTCCCAGCACTTTGGGAGTACGAGGCAGGCGGATCACTTGAGGTCAGGAGTTCGAGACCAGCCTGGCCAACATGGTGACATCCCGTCTCTATTAAAAATACAATAATTAAGGCCGGGCGCGGTGGCTCAAGCCTGTAATCCCAGCACTTTGGGAGGCCGAGACAGGCGATCACGAGGTCAGGAGATCCAGTCCATCCTGGCTAACACGGTGAAACCCCGTCTCTACTAAAAAATACAAAAAAACTAGCCGGGCGAGATGCCCGGCGCCTGTGGTCCCAGCTACTTGGGAGGCTGAGGCAGGAGAATGGCCTAAACCCGGGAGGCGGAGCTTGCAGTGAGCTGAGATCCGGCCACCGCCCTCCAGCCTGGGCGACAGAGCGAGACTCCGTCTCCAAAAAAAAAAAAAAAATACAGCTGGGCATAGTGGTGCACGTCTGTAATCCCAGCTACTTCAGAGGTTGAGGCACGAGAATAGCTTGAACCTGAGAGGCAGAGGTTGCAGTGAGCCGAGATGGCACCACTGTACTCCAGCCTGGATGACAAGGCAAGACTCCGTCTCAACAACAACAACCACAATAACAACAATAAAAAGGGAGCAAAGGAGGAGAGGGATTCAGGCAGAAGGGCGACCAGAGTTAGAGAAGTCAGTAACTCAATGATACCCATGGTGAGGGGGGCTTTGCTTCTCTTCTGCTTGGAGCCCCTGAAGGAGGTTTCCTCAGAGGAAGCCCTGTAACTCTCCAAGGCACAGTCTCATCAAATTAAGGCACAGTTTGAGTAGGCAGAGCAAGGAGCTGAGCTTCAGCCTTCCTGAACTTCTGTACAGCCCCCGTGGGGTGAATGGGATCCTGATGTCGCTAGGGTGGGCTGTGAAGTTGCCAGAGGGGATCACCCTGGGTTCAGAAGAGGCCTGAGCAAACCCATGCATGGCCAGAGACCCCTCGGCCTCCCTCCCACTCCTGCCCCTGGGATCTCAGCAGCCACAGTCCTGCCCCTAATACTCCCCAGCCATCCCTTGGGACAGGAGCGGAAGATGGGCTGCTTTTCTTAAAGAGACTGAGACCTGTGTGTAAGGATTATTGGATAGGACTAACTTTTCAAGGTAACTTTTTTCCCCCCACACTAACCAGAGAAGAGAACTTGGGAAGACCAGAAAAAATAAAAGAACTACATTTTTTTTCTTTACATCCCAGATATAGTTGAGCTGCATTTTAAGATCCTGCTACATTTAGAAAAATGAAAGTGTGGAAACAAATATGTTGTCATAGGAGAATGATTTAACAAGTTACTACACATGCATAAAATGGATTTTTACACAGTTATTAAAATTATGTTTTTTAATTTAGAATTTATTTAATATTTTGTAAAAAGTAAATTATTTAATTTAATGTAATGATTTTTTTTTTTTTTTTTTTTTTTTTTTAGATTTTAGAGACATGTATGTCTCTCTCTGTTGCTCAGGTTGGAGTGTGGCGGCACAATCCCAGCTCACTGTAGCCTTGAACTCCCGGGTCCAAGCAATTCTCATGTCTAAGCCTCCTGAGTAGCTGGGACTACAGACACCCACCACCATGCCTGGCTATTTTTTGTGTTTTTAGTAGAGACGGAGTTTCACCATGTTGTCCAGGCTGGTCTCAAACTCCTGGCCTCAAGTGATCCTCCCACCTCTGCCTCCCATAGTGCTGGGATTACAGGCGTGAGCCACTGCACCCAGCCCCGGCTAATTTTTTAAATGTTTTGTAGAGGCAGGGTCTAGCTATTCTAGCTATGCTCCCAAGGGTGATTTTGAACTTCTGGCCTCAAGCCATTGTTGAGGATCAAAAAGATAGAGTCCTTCTACAAGACCACTAGCTTGGACTCTGAAAAAAATGCCGATGACATGAAAGTTAAAACAAGGCTGTGGGCTCTGAGCTCGGAGATGGTAGGTAAGAGAACAGAAGGAAGCTCTGGGGCACCATGAAGTTGGTTAATTCAGGCATCACAGTAGGAATAAGGGTCTGGCTCCCTACTTTCCTCCCCTGCTTGTACCAAAACAGGACAGCAGAGGCCTCTGCCTGCAGTCAGGAGTAGCAGGGTGGGCACTTGAGCTCAGAAGGTAGGGTAGTGCTCTGAAAGACCACCAACACTTAGGAGCAAGAAAAAGCTAAAAACATAAGCTACTGATTCAAGACGTCTTGATGGAGATGAGTGCTCCCAGACCATGAGGAAGACGACATTGAAGCAGCAATGCCAGAACACAAATTGACATTAGACAATCTGGCAGAAGGGTTTCGATTATTTAAGACTGCCTTGACTTCTTTTATGACATGGACCCTTCTATGATACAGGCACTGAAACTAAAGCAAATGGTGGAAGAAGGATTGGGACCATATAGGAACATTTTTTAGAGAAATAAAAAAGCAAAAAGTCAGACTGAAATTCTGATGTATTTCTGCAAGTTGCACTGAGTATGCCTGCCTGTCCTGACTCCCCTTCCACCTCTTTCACCTCTGCCACCCCTGAGACACCAAGACCAACCCTCCTCTTCCTCTTCCTTCACCTAATCAATGTGAAGATGACAAGGAAGAAGAACTTTATGATGATTTACTTAATAAATAGTAAATATATTTTCTCTTCCTTACAATTTTCCTAAAACATTTTCTTTTCTCTAGCTTACATTATTGTAAAAATACATCATATAATACATATAACATATAAAATGTGTTAGTAAAATGTTTATGCCATTGGTAAGGCTTCCAGTCAACAGCGAGCTATTAGTAGTAAAGTGATTTCTGCTGTTCCAATAGAAAGAAAGAAAGAAAGAAAGAAAGAAAGAAAGAAAAGTAGTTAAGTATTTGGAGAGTGAAGAATTATACACAGATATTTTACTGCATTGGGGAAGTGGGGTGTCACTGCCCCAACCCCCTCATTGTTCAAGGGTCAACTGTATTAAGTTGTAAAAGTTTTTTTTTTTTTTAAAGAGATGAGGTCTTGCTATGTTGCCCAGGCTAGTCTCAAACTCATAGGCTCAAATGATCCTCCTGCCTTGGCCTCCCAAACTGTTAGGATTGTAAACATGATCCAGCCTAAAACATTATTTCTTTTTTTTTTTTTTTTTGAGACGGAGTCCTGCTCTGTCACCCCGGCTGGGGTGCAGTGGCATGATCTCGGATCATGGCAAACTCCGCCTCCCGGGTTCAAGCAATTCTCATGCCTCAGCTTCCCAAGTAGCTGGGATTATATTCTCATGCTACCATGCTCGGTTAATTTTTGTATTTTTAGTAGAGACAGAATTTCACCATGTTGGCTAGGCTGGTCTCGAACTCCTGGCCTCAAGTGATCCACCCGCCTTGGCCTCCCAAAGCTTTGGGATTACACGCATGAGGACCATGCCTGGCCCATTCACATTGTTGTACAACCATCACCACCATCCATCCATGGAACTCATTTCAATTTGCAAAATGGAAACTCTGTGCCTGTTAAACAACATCCTCCCCTCCTCTTCCCTCTGCCCTGGCAACCACTATCCTGCTCTCTGTTTCTATAAATTTGACTACCCTAAGTACCTTATGTAAGTGGAATCATAGAGTATTTATCCTTTTGCAATTGGCTCATTTCTCACTTTGCATAATGTCCTCTAGGTTCATCCATGTTATAACATGTGTCAGAATTTCCTTTGTAAAGCTGAATGATATTCCATTCTATTGTGTATATCACCTTTTGTTTATTCTTTCATCTGTCAATGGATATTTGGGTTGCTTCTACGTTTTGGTTATTGCAAATAATGCCCACTATGAACGTGCATAGACAAATACTTCTTCGAGCCCCTACTTTCAGTTCTTTTGGATATATACCCAAAAGTAGAATTGCTGGACATATGGTGGTTCTATTTTTAATTTCTGAGAAACTGCCATACTGTTTTCTATAGTAGCTGTACCATTTTACATTCCCACCAATAGTGAACAAGGGTTTCAATTTCTCCACATTCAAACTTGAAGACTGATATACACACACAAATTTGTCTGATGAACTAGAGTCTTCCCGCACATGCAGGAAAGAGTATGAAGCTCTGAAACAAAATCATCATGTGTAAGGAAGATGCTGGCAGATAGGATGCAGGGTCAGAGGGCACAAGGATTTCAGGGACCCCATGAGCCTGTGCAGGTCTACCCTGACTCAGACACTCCATGAAGTGCCTGTGGGTAACTGCAAAGCCATTTTTGTATCAATGCGTTGATCTTTCTCTCATTAATCAATAACAGCTTCTCATATTTCCCAATTTGTCATTATATTCAGAACTAAATATAACCCTGAAAGTTTATTTGAAATGCCATCTTTGTAATATCCTTAAAAAAAAAAGATACGGATACTCTTTTTTTTTTTTTTGAGTTTCGCTCTTGTTGCCCAAGTTGGAGTGAAATGGCGCAATCTTGGCTCACTGTAACCTCTGCCTTCCAGTTCAACCGATTCTCCTGCCTCAGCCTCCCGAGTAACTGGGATTACAGGCCTGTGCCACCATGCCTGGCTAATTTTGTATTTCTAGTAGAGATGGGGTTTCTCCCTGTTGGTCAGGCTGGTCTCGAACTCAGGTGATCTGCCTGCCTCGGCCTCCCAAAGTGCTGGGATTACAGGTACGAGCCACCATGCCCAAGATACGGATACTCTACTTGCAAATATTTCTTGGTTTTTTATTTTATTTTATTTTTAAGTAAAAGCAAGTTTATTAGGAAAGTAAAGGAATAAAAGAATGGCCACTACATAGAGCAGCCTCCTGGCTTTTTATTCTGGTCCACTGATCTGTACATGTAGTACCATGGTTTACATTTTTTTAGTTTTATGAGATAATCCAATAACCAACAGGGCAAGTTCCCCTTTGTGAGTCCTGGCTGTCAATCTGACCTTGAATTTTCCTGCTGCACTTGTTTTTCTAGGTGTATCTATTCTAGAACGATTAGAGCCCCTGGAGTGACAATCAATTATCAGGGCTTAGGACATAATGATGCTGGGCCTCCCAGGCTGGTCTCTCTCTGTCCAGCAAGAACCTCCATGGTAATCACAGTCAGTGATGGTAACTTCCCCTAAGGTATTCCCATTATGCCAGACTGAGTTTTTCTTCTTTTTTTTTTTTTTTGAGATGGAGTCTCACTCTGTCACCCAGGTTGGAGTACAGTGGCACAATCTCGGCTCATTGCAACCTCTGTCTCCTGGGTTAAAGCAATTGTCCTGCCTCAGCTTCCCAAGTAGCTGGGATTACAGGTGTGCACCACCACACATGGGTAACTTTTGTATTTTTAGTAGAGACAGTGCTTCACCATGTTGGCCAGGCTGGTCTCGAACTCCTGACCTTAATGATCTGCCCGCCTCAGCCTCCCAAAGCGCTGGGATTATAGGCATGAGCCACTGCACCCGGCCAACTGCCCTCTTTTAGTGGGTCTTTACTGCTGCTCCACCCCGTGCGGCTGATTGGACCAGAGCACCTGAAAAACTTCCCTGTTTCCAGGGACGAATTAACCTTCTTTTCCCTTTGACTAGAGGTCTTCACACTGGGCGCAGGTCTGTCAGTGGATAGCTGTGGTTTCAGAGGTGCCTGAGACTCCTGTCTGCTGGTATTACATTTTGTTCTTTATTCCTGAAGTTATCTGCAAGACAGAGTTTTAGAAAATAATGCTCTTCATAGTCAAAGTTGAAAACGTTTTAAGGCTGACTGTACAGGAAACCCTTTGACAGAGTGGTGTGGCCAGTGTAATTTCTGTGGGCATTGATTCAGGGACCTTCTCCTGGCTCCTCTGCTCTTATTACTAGATATCATTCTGCCTGATCAGACATCTGGTCTGTCTGCTTGGACATCTGGTCACATTTTAATGGTATTTAAATCTTTATTTGTCTTATCGCTGAGGATTAGAATGTCAGAATCAGGGGTTTCTCCTAAAGCTTCCACTGCAAATATTGATCTAAATGAACAATTCCTCAATGTTCATAAAGAAACAGGCATTGCTAAATGGGAACAATATTGGAGAAACTCTACCTTGATATTTCTGCTTTGAGGGCTAGCATTAGGGAGGTATCCTGTCAACATTACCTTGCAAACTGTCATACTTGTACCAAATATCAGGGATCAGGAGAAGGAATCATTTCCCACATTCTGTCCCTCAGTCAAGTCATCCACATCCTGTTGTAGTCAGGTTATGTTGATTTGGGAAGAGTAAGGGTCTTCAGAATCCATTTGTAACATTTGCTATATGAAATTCTGTTGGTTGGGTGCGGTGGCTCACACCTGAAATCCCAGCACTTTGGGAGGCCGAGACAGGCGGATCACCTGAGGTCAGAAGTTCAAGACAAGCCTGGCTGACATGGTGAAACCTCATCTCTATTAAAACACAAAAACTAACCAGGCAAGGTTGTGGGCACCTGTAGTCCCAGCTACTTGGGAAGCTGATGGGGGAGAATCTCTTGAACTCAGGAGGTGGAGCTGAGATGGTGCCACTTGAACTCAGTGAGCTAAGATGGTGCCACTACACTCCAGTCTGGGAGACTGAGGTGGGAGGATCACTTGAGCCCAGGGGTTCCAGACCAGCCCGGGCAACATAGTGAATCCTCATGTCTACAAGAAGTAGGAAAAATTAGCTGAATGTGGTGACATGTGCCTGTAGTCCCAGCTACTCGGGAGGCTGAGACAGGAGGACTGCTTGAGCCAGGGGAAGTGGATGCTGCAGTGAGCCATGATCATGCCACTGCATTCTAGCCTGGATGAGGCTCAAAAATTTTTCTCAAAAATTAAAAAAATTGGCCGGGCTTGGAGGCTCATGCCTGTAATCCCAGCACTTTGGGAGGCTGAGGCAGATAGATGATCTGAGGTCAGGAGTCAACACCAGCCTGGCCAACTTGGCGAAACCCTGCCTCTACTAAAAATACAAAAATTAGCCGGGCGTGGTGTCGGACGCCTGTAATCCCAGCTACTCTGGAGGTTGAGGCAGGAGAATCACTTGAATCCGGGAGATGGAGGTTGCAGTGAGCTGAGATCACGCCACTGCCCTCCAGCCTGGGCAACAAAGCAAGACTCTGTCTCAAAAATAAATAAATAAGTTAATTAATTAATTAATTAAAAAATTAGCCGGGAATGGTGGTACATACCTATTGTCCCAGCTACATGGGAGGCTGAGGCAGGAGGATTGCTTGAGCCCGGGAGTACAGGATTATAGTGAGCTGTGATCCTTCCACTGCACTCCAGCCTGGGTGACAGAATGAGACCCTGTGTCTAAAATAAAAAATAAAAAAAAAAATGAGTGCATTCAATGACACATAAATGTACACTTAAAGATAGTAAAGATAGTAAATTTTGTTATGCATCTTTTATCGCAATTGAAAAAATAAAAAATAAAAAAAAGGAGGGGACTGATAAACACAAAATTAGGGTGGTGGTTACTTTTAGTTGGGGGAGGATGGGGATGGTAAAGGCAACAAGCCATGGATAGCTACTGGCAATAGTTATTGGCAATGTTGTAGTTGGGTGGTGGAGAGTGTATTATAAAAAGTATTTTTATTATTTATTACTATTATAAAAATACTCAACCATGTGTGGGGCAAACAATGATAGTGGGCTCTTTAAAAAAATTTTTTTTCAATTTTTAAAAAATTACACTTTAAGTTCTAAACATTTTTTAAAATTTAATATATATTTTTAGGCAGGGTCTCACTCTATTGCCCAGGCTGGAGTGCAATGGCACGATCATTGCTCACTACAGTCTTGACCTACTTGGCTCCCCTCCCACCTTCACCTCCCAGAGTGCTGGGATTTCAGGCATTCACCACTGCACCCAGCCTATAACATGTTCTTAATTAAGAATTACAGTCTTTTTTTTTTTTTTTTTTTTTTGAGACGGACTCTTGCCCTGTCAACCAGGCTGGAGTGCAGTGGCCCAGTCTTGGCTCACTGCAACCTCTGTCTCCCAGGTTCAAGCAATTCTTCTGCCTCAGCCTTGCAAGTAGCTAGTAGCTGAGATTACAGGTTCCTGCCACTATGACTGACCAATTTTTGTAGTTTTAGTAGAGACGGGGTTTCACCATGTTGGCCAGGCTAGTCTCGAATTTCTGACTTCAGGTGATCCGCTCACCTCGGCCTCCCAAAGTGTTAGGATTATAGGAATGAGCCACCACACCCAACCTACTGTCTATTAATTGCATGCACTTGAAGCTCAAAAAGTAAAAGTCATTTATAAAATGTATGATAATAAGGAGACCATAAATCACCCATGACTTATTAGGTCTTGCTAATATTTTTGCAGTCTTTTTTTTTTTTTTTTTTTTTTTAAGTGGAGATGGGATCTTGCTGTTGCCCAGGCTGGTCTTGAACCCTTGCCCTCCCATTGGGATTACAGATGCGAGCTACCATGCCCGGGCTTTTTGTAGTCTTCATATGTGTGTGTGCTAAAATTGGAATATGGAACATTCTCTTTTGTAACTGTGTTTTTCATCCAACAGTAAATTGATAATATTTTTGCATGCCATTAGCATTCTTTGACAGCATTTAAAATATAGTCATACAATTCTATTACATGGATATACCATAGTTTATTTAAATAAGTGACTAGTGTTAAAATTTAAATTGTTTCTATAATTTCCCTATTATAAACCTGCTGGAATGAATAACTTTGTCGCTTAATCTTTGCATCTGTTTCTTATTCTTTGGGGAAATTCGTGGATGTGGAATAGTTGAGGCAAGGATATACTAAAAAAATTAATGCCTTTGATACCAAAATAGTCAAGTGATCCTCAGGAAAGGTTTGCCAATACTCATTCTGACAAATAAAATATACAAACAACACGTGAGTCCATTTTCTTGTATCCTCATCAACAATGAGCTTTTTGAGTTTTTAAATCCTTCCTGAAAAATCTTATTTCCCTGATGTTTTAATTTGCATTTATCTGATTACAACTGAGATTGAATATTAAGATGTTTTCACAGTTTAAAAAATTAACTAGTTTTTAATGAAAAAGTAATTCATGTACATGGTAAAAATATCAAACAGCATAAAAAAGTACACTATGAAACATAAGTCTCCTTCCCGCCCTGGAGCCCCAGTCCCTCAGAGGCAGCCACCATAATCGGTTTCTTGTTTCTCCCTCCAGAAATATTATGTACATAAAGAAGCAGGCTGGGCACAGTGGCTCATGGCTGTAATCCCAGCACTTTGGGAGGCTGAGGTGGATGGATCACGATGTCAGGAGTTCGAGACCAGCCTGGCCAACATGGTGAAACCCCATCTCTACGAAAGATACAAAAAATTAGCCGGCGTGGTGGTGCACGCCTGTAATCCCAGCTACTCGGGAGACTGAGGCAGGAGAATAGCTTGAACCTGGAAGGTGGAGGTTGTAGTGAACTGAGATCATTCAGGAATATATATATATGTATATGTATGTCCCCAGTTTTTTATGCACTGAGAACATGTTCTTAGAATAAAATACAAATTCTGAGCCTTGCCTACCACTCAGACCTCATCTATGCTGGACTCCCTAAGAGTCACTGCGCTCCATCAGCCTTATTTCTTTGTGCCCTCAGCACTCTACATTCTCTCTTGTCCCCTGACCTTTGTTCTTGCAGGTCCCAGTGCCTCAACTCAAAAGGCACCTTCTAGAGAAGTCTTCCCTGGCTACATGTCTCCTGACCACCCCAGTGCGCCCAGTCTCTCCCTTCCCCATCCCTTTGTTGAGTTTCCTTCATAGCATCTACTACTGCCGGAACCTCTCTCATTTCTGGGTTGCTTTATTTGTTCATTACCCCTCTCCTCTACCAGGATGTCTGCCTCATGACAATTTGGATCTGATCTGTTCAGTTCACCTCTATATCTCCAGCACCTAGGACAGTTCTCAGCAGGGAGGAAGTCTCAAACACCTGACCTCAGACGAGTCGCCCACCTTGGCCTCCCAAAGTGCTGGGATTACAGATGTTAGCCACCGTGCCCAGCCTGTTTTTGTTTTTTAATACAAGTTGAACATCATGCTGAGAGGCAGACCTACCAAGGCTGCACACTCAGCCTTCTTTGACAGCTCTGTCGTCATCAGATACCAAGTCCGATTTTTTTTTTTTTTTTTTTTGAGACGGAGTCTCGCTCTGTCACCCAGGCTGGAGTGCAGTGGCCGGATCTCAGCTCACTGCAAGCTCCGCCTCCCGGGTTCACGCCATTCTCCTGCCTCAGCCTCCCGAGTAGCTGGGACTACAGGCGCCCGCCACCTCGCCCAGCTAGTTTTTTGTATTTTTTTAGTAGAGACGGGGTTTCACTGTGTTAGCCAGGATGGTCTCGATCTCCTGACCTTGTGATCCGCCCGTCTCGGCCTCCCAAAGTGCTGGGATTACAGGCTTGAGCCACCGAGCCCGGTCCCAAGTCCGATTTTTAGCAGTTGTCCCTGAAGCTTCAGGAAGTGAGAGTCTCCTTAAAAAAACTGCCACAAAGCTCCCCATGGCTTTTTTTTTTTTTTTTGAGACAAAGTCTTGCTCTCTCATCCAGGTTAAGGTGCAGTGGGATAATCAGGGCTCACTGCAGCTTCTACATCCCAGGCTCAACTGATCCTCCACCTCAGTCCCCCAAATAGCTGGGAACCACAGGTTTTTAAATTTTGGTAGATATGAAGTCTTGCTATGTTGCCCAGGCTAGTCCTGAACACTTGGGCTCAAACAAGCCTCCCGCATCAGCCTCCCAAAGTGCTAGGATTACAGGCATGATCAGCACCACACCCGGCCCCTCTGGGCTCTCCTAATCACTACTTCCCCTTCCACAAAGATAACTTCCTTGCTTTTCTTTTAGAATATAACCACCCAAGCTTTTATTTCCAAACAATATAGTTTAGTCTTGCCTAACTTTTGAACATTGCATAAATGAAACTATATAATCTACGGCTCTATGAATTATTTAGTGACTATCTTCTTTTGTACGACATTCTATTTGTGACAGTCCTCACGTTGTTGTGAGTTGCAGTCATTCATTTTTCTGGCTGTATCATATTCCATCATAGGACTACACCACAATTTATTTCTAAATTCTACCTTCTCTAGACATTTGAATTGTTTCCAGTTTTGAACTATTATGAAAAGTGTTGCTATAAATTTTATTTATTTATTTATTTATTTTTTTGAGACAGAGACTTGCTCTGTCACCATGCTGGAGTGCAGTGGTACAATCTCGGCTCACTGCAACCTCTGTCTCCCAAGTTCAAGTGATTCTTCTGCCTCAGCCTCTTGAATAGCTGGGACTACAGGCAAGCGCCACCACGCCCAGCTAATTTTTGTATTTTTAGTAGAGATGGGCTTTCACCATGTTGGCCAGGATAGTTTCCATCTCTTGACCTCGTGATCCTCCTGTCTCAGCCTCCCAAAGTGCTGGGATTACAGGTGTGAGCCACTGCACCCAGCCTCTATACATTTTCTCATATATATCTTTTGGTTTTTTGAGGTGGAGTCTCGCTCTGTCCGCCCAGGCTGGAGTGCAATGGCGTAATCTCGGCTCACTGCAACCTCTGCCTCCCAGGTTCAAGTGATTCTCTTGCCTCACCCTCCGGAGTAGCTGGGATTATAGGCGTGTGCCATCATGCCTGGCTAATTTTTTATATTTTTGGTAGAGACAGGGTTTTACCATGTTGGCCAGGATGGTCTCGAACTCCTGACCTCAAGTGATCCTCCTCCTTTTTTTTGAGATTTGGTCTTGCTCTGTCACCCAGATGGGAGTGCAGTGATGCAACCAGAGCTCACTGCAGCCTCCATTTCATGGGCCAAAGGGGTCCTCCTGTCCCAGCCTCCTAAGTAGCTGGGACTACAGGGATAATCTACCAGGCCCAGCCAATTTCTTTTATTTTTAGTAGAGACTAGATTTCACTATGTTCCCCAGGCTGGTCTCAAACTTCTGAGCTCAAAGGATTCTTCCCCCTCGGCCTCCCAGAGTGTTGGGATTACAGGCATGAGCTTCTGTGCCTGGCCTTGTCTATATCTCTTGGTGTACATATGTAAATGTGTCTATTGGTTGTGTACCTCGGAGTGGAACAGCCAGGTCATAAGGTTTGCCTATGTTCAGTTTTCATAGATACCAAAATAGTTTTCTAGAGACTGATTTGAGTAATGAATAATTAAGCTCTGGTCTCCTGAAAAAAAAAAAAAAAATTTCTAAAATGATTGTATCCTGTCCCTACACCCAGCCTCCCCATGGCTTGTATATGTCTAAAGTTGGCTGTTAGCTATCCTGAGACTATCATTTTCTTTTTTGTAAGATTTCAATGCTGTTAATAAAAGCTGGTCTACCCCATATTTCTTTTCTTTATTTTTTTGATACAGAGTCTCACTCTGTTGCCCAGACTGGAGTGACATGGGGCAATCATAGCTTACTGCAGCCTCAAACTCCTGGGCTAAAATGGTCTCCCACCTCAGTCTCCTGAGTAGCTAGAACTACAGGCATATTTCACCATACCCAGCTAAATAAAACATTTTTTTTTTGTAAAATTACCAGTTTCAATAATAGCTAAAAGTGTTCAAAATGTTAACAAAGGTTTTTGTTGCAGGGTTAAATAAATAAATTTTGTAGAGACAGGATCGTACTATGTTGCCTGGGTTGGTCTTCAATTCCTGGCCTCAAGTGATCCTACCTCCTTATCTGCCCAAAGCACTGGGATTACAGGCGTGAGTCACCACACCTGGCCCAATAAAAGCTAGCCTACTCAACATTTCTTATAATGATCATTGCTCCATACCAATCAAATGCCACAGACACCCCATTTACCTGCCCAATTTCACTCTCCACCTACAGCTCACCCCCAATTAACTACAAATGAAAACCTTAATAATTTTGACGCCACTTCATGTCAAGGGTTATCATGAGCCCCTTACCACTAGTAATAGTGTACCTATTGCTGTCATGAGGGATTGTTTCCACGTGAGATCAGTGGGGCCCTAGGCAGAACTGATCACTGTAGAGAGGTGAGGACAGAATAGGTCAAAGACCTGGGAAGAATGTGAGGCCAAGAGGCTCTGATGTGGCATTAAGAGATGTTTGATCTAGGCCAGGCGCAGTGGCTCTTGCCTGTAATCACAGCACTGTGAGAGGCTGAAACAGGTGGATCACCTGAGGTCAGGAGTTTGAGACCAGCCTGGCCAACATGGTGAAACCCTGCCTCTACTGAAAATACAAAAATTAGCTGGGTGCAGTGATGCACGCCTGTAATCCTAGCTGCTTGGGAGGCTGAGGCAGAATTGCTTGAACCTAGCTATTTGGGAGGCTGAGGCAGGAGAATAGCTTTAACCTGGGAGGTGGAGGTTGCAGTGAGCTGAGATCACACCACTGCACTCCAGACTGGGTGACAGAGCAAGACTCTGTCAAAAAAAAAAAAAAAAAAAAAGAAGAAGAAAGAAAGAAAGAGATGTCTAATCTAAAGGCATATCATAGATTTTCTTTCCAAAGTAGGGTTACTCCATTTGCATTTATTGATGTGATGTGATGGATAGGTTTGGTCTTCATTCTGGCATCATGTTATGCTTTCTCTCTTGAGCGATTCCTTTGTTTTTCTTTTGCTCTGTGGTGTGTATACAATTTCTTCAGCCTTTTTTTTTTTTCACTGTCTTGGTGGCAATTTGGCATGCTATTTCTTTTTCTTTTTTTTTTTTTTTTGAGACGGAGTCTCACTCTGTCGCCCAGGCTGGAGTGCAGTGGCCGGATCTCAGCTCACTGCAAGCTCCGCCTCCCGGGTTTACGCCATTCTCCTGCCTCAGCCTCCGGAGTAGCTGGGACTACAGGCGCCCGCCACCTCGCCCGGCTAGTTTTTTGTATTTTTTAGTAGAGACGGGGTTTCATCATGTTAGCCAGGATGGTCTCGATCTCCTGACCTTGTGATCCGCCCGTCTCAGCCTCCCAAAGTGCTGGGATTACAGGCGTAAGCCACCGCGCCCGGCCAGGCATGCTATTTCTTCTGGAACCACCAGACTTTGTCAGGACAAGATGTGTCAGATATGCTAAGATCTGATGTGATGCCTAAAATCTAAAACTCAACACACAAATGCATTTTCTGTTTGTTTTACTGCTAGACATTTGTGCCCTACACAGGAATCCTGATAAATTCTATTTTGCCTGATGCCCATCAAAAGATAGGGAGAAAAATGGTTGGTATGTTTATAATTACATGCACAGCTTTAGGGAAGACATTCCTGAGAGAACTTTGGTTTTGACTACAGTTAAGGAGAATCTTCTGCTTATAATTTCATCTGTCTGATAAATGGAAAAATTTTCTTTTCTTTTCTCTTCTTTTTTTTTTTTGAGACAGAGACTCGCTCTGTCCCCCAGGCTGGAGTGCACGGTGCGATCTCAGCTTACTGCAACCTCCGTCTCCTCAGGTTCAAGCGATTCTTGTGCCTCAGCCTCCCGAGTAGCTGGGATTACAGGCGTGCACCATGACATCTGGCTAATTTTTGTATTTTAGTAGAGACAGGGTTTCACCATGTTGGGCAGGCTGGTCTCGAACTCCTAACCTCAAGTGATCCGCCTGCCTCGACCTCCCAAAGTGCTGGGATTACAGGTGTGAGCCACTGTGCCTGGCCCAAAGAATTTTCTACACACCAGCTTCTGGCACTTTATGATTCACACTTTGTTCCTTCTCCAGCACCCACAAAGTCTTGGTGCCAGGCACTGTAGGGCACGTTTCTACTGTGATGTGACCTCTGGCCCTACTCCTTCATGTCATCTACTTTGTGCTCTGTACCAGATGAGTTGGCACAGAGGGAGGTAGGATATTTCTACACCAGGATGGCTGGCAATAATTTAATTATAGGTGGAAAAGAGTACAGACCACATGAAAGTATTCCACTAAACCCAAACTAAATGTATTCCATGCCAGCTTCCCCTCACTCGTATTTCATACCACCATCACTTGACATGAAGCAAAGGAGAATTCTGAGCAAAAAAAGTAGTCTCTGCTTGAAGCAAAATTGCTTTATCTATGAAAATTTTACAAAAGTGGATGCCCATGTGAACATGTTATGAGAGCCTTCCAACACTGGCCTAAGTAGGGGCTCATGGAACTGAGAGGCCCAAAGCTCAGGCATCTGTAGCTATAAATTTATTTAAGCTAACAATTAAAAAAAAAAAAAAAGAGGGCCGGGCGCCCTGGTTCACACCTGTAATCCCAGCAGTTTGGGAGGCTGAGGTGGGCGGATCACCTGAGGTCAGGAGATTGAGACCATCTTGGCCAACATGGTGAAACCTTGTCTCTACTAAAAATACAAAAATTATCTGGGCATGGTGGCGCATGCCTGTAATCCCAGCTACTCGAGAGGCTGAGGCACGAGAATCGCTTGAACCCAGAAGGCAGAGGTTGCAGTGAGCCAAGATCACGCCATTGTATTCCAGCCTGGTGACAGAGCAAGACTCCATCTCAAAAAAAAAAAAAAAAAAAAAAAATTAGCTGCACATGGTGGTGCACGCTTGTAATCCCAGCTACTTGGGAGGCTGAGGTGGGAGAATCACAGAGGTTGCAGTAAACCAAGATTGCACCACTGCACTCTAGCCTGAGTGACAAAGTGAGACTCTGCCTCAAGAAAACAAAAAACAACAAAAAACTGGACATTTTAGAAAGTTTGATGATGATGAAGAAATGAAAGCAAGGGGAGTTAGTGTAGGAATCAAATGTTGAATGGTGTTAATCGAAGATGACTTGATACTGTCTCCATGGTACCTTGCAGTTTATAATTTAATATAGAGACATTATTAAACTGCAAAATACATGTAAGAAAGTCCAACAAAATTCTGGGTTTTTTTCCCATGATGATTGATGCTTTTTAGGAAATAAATGTCAAAACCTTTCCAAAATTTTCCTTTTGTTCTTTTGGGTTCCTCTGTCTTGCTGGGCCTGGCCTACAGATTATGCTGATGGGGTGAAGTTGCAGAGCCTAATAAGCAGATGACTCTTCCTGAGAGGGTGTAGAGTAGCCCTGTCCAATAGAACTTTCTGCAACGAAGAAACGTTCTGTATCTTGTAGTCGCTAAACACACATTGCTATTGAGCACTTAAAAATGTGGCTAGTGAAAGTGAGGAATCGAGTTTTACATTTTATTTAGGTTTAATCAATTAGAATCTAAATTTAAGTAGCCACATGTGGTTAGTGGCTACCATAGATGGCTATGCAGAGTTGGAGCCACAGTGAGGGGGAACATGACACAGAAAGGGGAAAGAGGAGGAGGGCATGCCAGCCAGGTGGCTGTGAGCAGCTGGAAGGTTTTGAGCAGAGAGGGCCAAGGGACAGTTCTGCCCAGAGGGGCTTTCCAGTAGGGCTTTTCTATGTTTTTCCTTCTCAGACATATACCAGGCAGCCAGGTAGGCCAGATAGGAGTGGAACTGATTCATCCATTAGGCCCATCATACTTTTAGTGGTCCACAAAATGTTTTTATTCTTTTGAAATTTAAATTTAATTTCTTTTTTTTTTTTTTAATAGGCAGGGTTTCGCTATGTTGCCTAGGCTGGACTCAAACTCCTGGGCTCAAGTGATCCTCCCACTTCGGCCTCCTGAGTAGCTGGAACTACAGGTGCTCTTTCTTCCTAAAAATATGTTTAGTAATGGATGATTGTATGCAGAAAAAAATATATATATGTTTAGGTTGAAGAAAATACTTCAGGCCAGGAGCAGTGGCTCAGGCCTGTAATCCTAGCACTTTGGGAGGCCAAGGCAGGCAGATCACATGAGGTCAGGAGTTTGAGACCAGGCTGGCCAACATGGTGAAACTCCATCTCTACTAAAAATACAAAAATTAGTCGGGTGTGGTGGTGAGTGCCTATAATCCCAGCTACTCAGGAGTCTGAGGCAGGAGAATCACTAGAACCTGGGAGGCAAAGGTTACAGTGAGCCAAGATTGCACCACTGCACTCCAGCCTGGGCAACATACCAAGACTCTGTCTCAAAAAAATAAAATAAAATAAAATATATAAAATTCATATATTCATCTTTATGCCAACCCAGTGGTAAGATATAATTTTTAAAAAAATTTTTAATGGAGAAAGGGTCCCTTGAAAACAAAAGTGCCTAGGACCCAAGAAAGTCATGGGGTGTGTGTGTGTGTGTGTGTGTGTGTGTGTAGCAGGGAAGGGAGAAAGTGCTTGCTTCTTCCAACATTGACAGCTCATGCTGGACTCCTAGGCATCTGCCTGGCCACCACCCCCTTTAAATGCCGCCCCCCCCCCCCCACCGGGGTTACACCTGGCCTCCCTGAATGGGCCCACCTGCCCCAGGTCTGGCACTAAGAAACCAAACAAAAGAACAAGATTCTTCAGCAATCCCAGGGTCAGAAGAATCTCCTGTACCAGGCTTGGAAAATGCACCTATGGACTATGACATACTTGGGCAAAGGGCACTGTGGGGCCAGGGAGGAGTTCAGGAGCTGTGCGGGAAGAAGGAGGAGGGCAATGCTATGTTGTAAAAAGGGTGAGCTCGTGTTAAACTTTACAATCCCCCTGATACCGACCCCATTTTACAGAGGAAGCATGGAATCAGAGAGGTTGAGGAGCTTGCCCAAGCTCACAGCTGGGATTCAAACTTAGGCGTCTCTGTTCTGACACCCATGCCCCAGCTCCCTGGTCACAGATCCCTGGGATGCCTGACTCAGCCATTGTAGGGCCGCGGGCAGGGCATAACGGACAGCTTCTAAGCTGACCACCCAATCCTCCCCAGTGGCTGTTCTCCCTTCTGCTTCCCAGAAACCCATCCTTCACGGGCTAATCCTACAAAGGATCTTCTTTAATAGGATCTCGGGGCCTCAGTTTCCCTTTTTGCGTGTGCTGGGGCAGGGATCTTCCTCTAGGAATAAGGAAGAGAGAGAGACAAGAGAAAGGCATGGCCTTTCTGCCCCACTGTGCTAAACCCCCAGCCAGGGTCCTCCCGGAAGCCCAACCCCTGCCGCGCGCGGCCTGGCGGGCAGGAATGGAGCTCGGTCCCTTTAAATCCCGCCGAGGAACGCCCGAGGGCCGGGCCGCGCCATTCCCGGATCCGCCGGCTGGGAATCGCGGGTCCCCAGCGCGTCCTGTAGCGCTTCCCGCGCCGCGCCCCCAGCCCAGTGCGCCGGCTCTGTGCGTGGGTGCCTGGGCGGTCGGGAGAATGAGCCGCATCTACCACGACGGCGCGCTCCGGAACAAGGCGGTGCAGAGCGTCCGGCTACCGGGGGCCTGGGACCCCGCCGCCCACCAGGGGTAGGCCTGGGCGCACGGCCTCGGGTCGGCCTCCCCTGCCCCGGCTCGAACCCCGCTCCAGGATCGGGGAATGGGATGCGGGTGGAGGAAAACTGGGGTTGCCAAAGCCGCCTCTCCGCCTCCAGTCCACCCCTCCCGGCGCTCCTGCCACCGCGCCCGTCCTGCGACCCCATGACACAGATCGGCTTAAAGCTCCCCACCTGTCCTCCTGCCCTCGAGAGAGGGTCCCGAACCCCAGACAGGAGAGAGGGTCCCGACCCCCAGACAGGTCTCGGAAGGCTGTGCTTCACCTCACGCCGACCTCCGGCCCCACCCCACCCCCCTAACTATAAACTCCAGCTACTTGCCACGCTGCTTTTGCACAGGCTCATGCCCTGCCCCAGAAGGGACACTGGCCGTGCTGTGGCGGGAACAGCGGGCGTGCTGGTCCAGAGCAGGGCCTGCCTAGGTGAGGAGGATTTGGAGGGCCAGGCCCTGTCGTCACAGGGTTATGAGACTGAACGGACCATTCCATTTACAATTGCACTAAAGAATTGTGCTAAGTGAAATAAGCCAGACACAGAAAGACAAATACTGTGTGATCTCCTATGTGGAACCCATGAAAGGGTGGAACCATAGAAACAGCAGAACAGGCCGGCCGCTGTGGTTCAGGCCTGTAATCCCAGCACTTTGGGAGGCCAAGGCAGGTGGATCACTTGAGGTTAGGAGTTTGAGACCAGCCTGGTGGTGAAACCCTGTCTCTACTAAAAATGCAAAAATTAGCCGGGTGTGGTGGCAGATACCTGTAATCCCAGCTATTTGGGAGGCTGAGGCATGAGAATCGCTTGAACTTGCGAGGTGGAGGTTGCAGTGAGATTGTGCCACTGCACTCCAGCCTGGGCGACAGAGCGAGACTCTGTCAAAAGAAAAGAAACAGTAGAACAGTGAACAGTGATTGCCAGGGGATAGTGGATGGGGTTGGGGATGGGGGTGGGGAAATGATCAAGGGTACAAACTTTCAGTTACAGAATAAACAATTTCTGGGGATCTAATGTACAGCATGGGGTCTGGTGGGTGTGTTCATTAATTTGTGGTAATCATTACATAGTGTGTACTTAAATCATCCCGTTGTGCACCTTGAATATATACAGTCTTTGTCAGTTAAATATTTAGAAAAATAATTGTGGGGGGGTAGTGGGGATGGATTGGATAGAGACAAGTTAGGTAGAGTTTTCACTTCCCACTCCCATCCCTCTTCCACTGTCATCTTCAGCTGTCCCTACCCTTCTCCATTTCTGTGGATGCAAAAAAGGAAGCCTCCAGGTTCTGCTTTTATGAAAGCTAGAGTCAGGAAGCCAGGGGTCCACTTCCCCTCAGTGAAGGACTGTGTGATCTTGTGCTAGTCCCAGACTTCTGAGTTTTGGTTTCTTCACCTCTCAGAAATAACCTTTTCCTCAGGTTAATGACCACCTGGATATGAATGAGAACAGGAATATGAGAGTGTTTAAAAACAGGTGGAAAGGGAAAATAGCTTATTGCAGCTTAGATACCTACCCCCACATTTGGCCCAATAAAAAAGTAAAATATTTTATATTTAGTAAGCACTTAATAGCTTACAAAACGCCTTCACACACATGATCTTGTGTCATCATCAGAGGAGCAGAGTGAGGCGGCTGTTTTCCTCCCCATTTTGTAGATAAGACTGAGACTCTGGTTCCGGTAACTCCCAGTGGCCTTGTAGGAGGGGACCGTAACTTGATCTTAGGACAGCCTGACAAGGTTCCTCCTGGCGTCTGGGCAATGCCCCAGCCTTTGGGACCCTTGCAGGGTTGGAGACCCCTATGTAGGAAGCACGGGGAAGGGAACTGCTCAATACCCAGCCTGCTCAGGGTTGGGTGAATAGGAGACACAGGTGAGATTTGCTGAGGAGTGACAGAACCGACTATCCTTTCTTTCCCATTCATCCCCAGGGGAAATGGTGTCCTGCTGGAGGGAGCAGTGATCGATGTGTCTCGGCACAGCATCTTGGACGCTCATGGCAGGAAGGTGAGGATGCTTCCTCAGTGCTAGCTAGAAGGCACTGACTTCACGGTCGTTACCCACTATGGCATCTCCTTGTGCTGGGTCCTTCCAGTGCCATGAGTGGGGATTCTTGATGGGCTTAGAAAGCAAGTGGGAAGTAGGTCAGGAGATTTCCAGCCAAATGGGACCACCAGCTGGAAGGAGAATAGTTTAAGGCTGTGTTGGGCAGCAGACAGTTGGGAGGGCCTGTATTCTTTCCAGAAGAGCCTGGGTCATGGCTGAGAAGGCGGACCAGGCCGTAAACCCCAGTCTTGCCTGAATGTAAACTCAGACACTGTCTGGGGCTTCAGTTCCCATGTTGATGTCCTGGATGCCTTTGCCCTCTCAGCCTCCTGGGGTCATGCCCTGTATCACCACCCCATCTCAGGTGTCTGTGGGTACACCGGCATTCACCATCCACTACTAACCTGTGTCTTTTTTCTGAGTGCTAGTTCTGACTTTCCACTCCCCTTTCAAATAGCCCCACCTAGATGTGCTGACCACCTTATCTCCTTGGTCTCTATAACTGAGCTTGGTCTCTAAAAATGTCCCCTCCAGTAGGGCCAGAGGCCTGGTGCTACATGGAGCCTGCATGTCCCTCCTATACCCCATGAGAACACTCAGCACTATTTTCATGTCAGGTGTATTTTGCTGCACCTTCCCCTCCTTAGCACACAGTCAGCAGGTGGGAACACCCCTCAGAGCCCCTAGCCAGCCTGCCCAGGAGAGCCCAGCAGTGTCTCCATGCTGATATGGGGCTTACTTGCCTCAGCTGCCCTCAGGCAGGGCCTTCTCCTAGCCCCTCTTAAAACTTGCCTCCTCTGAGTTCCATTCCTGGTGATGGTTCAGTTGCCCTCCCAGCCACTAGGCTGTGAACCCTCACTGTCTCCTCCCCAGGAAAGCAATGCCAGGTCCTGCTGGGCTCCTCCCTTGCCCATTCCTCCCCCTCCCCTGCCTTCCCTTCCTCTTTCCATGGCTGCTTACCTCAGATGGGCCCTCAGCCTGTCCTGATAAAACCTTGCACCTGTCCCTCTGCCTTCTGGCTGTCCCCAGAGCTCATCCCTGCCCTGCTGCCAACAGGACAAATGTCTTTCCAGAAATACATATCTGAGGGTCTCACTGCTGCTCAGAAACCTTTCAGGATTCCTTGTCCATCAGATAAAATCCAAACTCCAAATGCCAACTCAAGGCCTGTCCTGAACCAAGCTCACTTGCTTTCCCAGCCTGGGCTCCCAGAAGGCCTCCAGGTGCCCTGTGTGGCTCAAACATGCACAGGGGCCTCTTGGCTTTCATTTCCTATACTGTCCCAGGCTTTTAATGTTCTTCCTACGGCTTCTTATTCCCACAGTTGGCAGACTTCCTCACCCTCCAAGACTTCATCTTTCTTGATTCTACCAGGAAGTGCCCACCTGTTCTTCAGGCCCTGGGAGCATTTCACCCACCTGCCTTGAACAACTGGCAAACAGCATTTACAGCACACTTCACGCTTGGCACTGTGCTTGCCCCTCTGTTATTTCGTTGAACCCTCATAATATTCTTAAACACAGACATCACATTATCCCCATGTGATGGGGAAACTGAGTGGCTTGTCCCACGCACTGCATCTGCTGGAAGGGGCAGAGTGGCTACCCTCACCCAGGGCTCCTTTTCAGTGCCTTTTCCATTGCACCTTGGCAGCACCCATTCCTGCTCCATGGTATTTGGGGTCCTCGGACTTGGGTTATGGATTTTGTTTTGTTTTGTTTTTTTGAGATGGAGTCTCATTCTGTCACCCCAGCTGGAGTACAGTGGCATGATCTCAGCTTACAGCAACCTCCGCCTCCTGGGCTCAAGCGATTCTCCTGCCTTAGCCTCCTGAGTAGCTGGGATTACAGGCGCATGCTACCACACCTCGCTAATTTTTTATATTTTTGATAGAGACAGGGTTTCATCATGCTGGCCAGGCTGGTCTTGAGCTCCTGACTTCAAGTGACCCACCCACCTTGGCCTTCCAGAGTGCTGGGATGACAGGCATGAGCCACCTTGCCTGGCCGAATTATGATTTTCTTTCTTTTTTCTTTCTTTTCTTTCTTTCTTTTCTTCTTGAGATGGAATCTTGCTCTGTTGCCCAAGCTGGAGTACAATGGCATGATCTTGGCTCACTGCAACCTCTGCCTCCTGGGTTCAAGCGATTCTCCTGCCTCAGCCTCCTGAGTAGCTGGAATTACAGGCACCTGCCACCATGCCTGACTAATTTTTTGTATTTTTAGTAGAGACGGGGTTTCCCCATGCTGGTCAGGTTGGTCTTGAACTCCTGACCTCATGATCCGCCTGCCACGGCCTCCCAGAGTGCTGGGATTACAGGCGTGAGTCACTGCGCCCAGCCCAAGTTATGGTTTTCTGTATATACTCTTTGTCTTTGGCTGTGTGGAAGCTCTGGGCTTGCCCTGTTAGGAACTTCTAGCAGGACTCATTATATGTGGCAGGTGCTCTTGTGAACCCATGAATGAATAAATATTTGGTGGGGCTGGGGCATCTGTCTAGCTTGAACATCTTTTGGAGCCGAGGTGGGCTTCCAGGGTAGATGTGAGGTTGGCAGGGCTGCAGCCAGAGCCCAGAGTGTGTGTGTTGTGGGATGAGGCCGCCTCCCTCACTCTCTGTCTGCCTGGCCCCAGGAGCGCTACTATGTGCTGTATATCCGGCCCAGTCACATCCATCGCCGTAAATTCGACGCCAAGGGAAATGAAATCGAGCCCAACTTCAGCGCCACCAGGAGGGTGAACACGGGCTTCCTCATGTCATCCTACAGTAGGTATCCTGTGCCTTTCCTCCCTCCCTCAGGGCTCTCCTGCAGTGTGGCAGCCTTTGTCTTCTGAGCCTCTTGGCCCCTGGAAAGTGTCTTCTCATCCTGCTTGACGCTGAAGCCCCGTGTGTGGCCTGAGGCTTCCCCACCCACCCCCGGGGCTGGACTCCTTCCTGCCTCCCATTCACTCAGAGGATTCCCGTTCCCTCCCCTCCATCCCAGGGGCCAGGCTGGCCTTCCCACCTCCTGCCATTTCCTGTGTCTGGCAGAATCACCCACAAACCTGGCTTTGGGCTCTAACTGCCTTTGTGCAGAGCCCAGGCCAGGCCCTAGGCGGTCTCCGTTTTACTGCCCAAATCCTCATTTGGTTCTGGGCTCTTAGTCCATGCGTGTTATATAACAAAATACCTTAGGTTGGATGATTTATCAACAACAGAAATGTGTTTGTTTATTGTATTTATTCTTAATTTAAATTTTTTTTATTTCTTTGTGCATTTTTAGTGGCTGGATTTTGCTATGTAGCCCAGGCTGGAATATAGTGGCTATTCTCAGGTGCAATCATAGCGCATTACAGTCTTCAAGTGATCCTCCCTCCTCAGCCTCCAGAATAGCTGGGACTGTAGGTGTGTGCCACCGCACCTGCTTAAGAACAAAAATGTCTTGCTTACAGTTCTGGAGGCAGGGAAGTCCAAGGTCAAGGTGCCAGCAGATTCGGTGTCTGGTGAGAGCTTGCTTTGTGTTTCAGAGACGGCGCCTTCTTGCTGAGTCCCACATGGCAGAAGGCAAGGCAGGTCTGTCTTCAGCCTCTTCTGTAAAGGCACTCATCCCACTCATATGCCATGACCTACTCACCTCATAAAGGACCCACCTCTTAATACTATCACGTTGGTGATTAAGTTTCAACGTATGATTTTTTTCTTTTGTAAAAAATTTTAGGGTGAGTGCAGTGGCTCATGCCTGTAATCCCAGCACTTTGGGAGGCCGAGGTGGGTGGCTCACTTGAGGTCAGGAGTTCGAGACCAGCCTGGCCAACATGGTGAAACCCTATCTCTACTAAAAATACAAAAATTAGCTGGGCATGGTGGCAGGCACCTGTAATCCCAGCTACTTGGGAGGCTGAGGAAGGAGAATCGCTTGAACCCTGGAGGTGGAGGTTGCAGTGAGCCGAGATCCCACCACTGCACTCCAGCCTAGGCAACAGAGTGAGACTCTGTCTCAAAAAAATAATAGTAATAATAATAATAATAATACTTTTCAGTGGCCACTTTACTTCTAGGCATTACGTCCATACTCCGTCAGTGGAGGAAAGACAGCTGAGTTTGTCTCTTTGTTTTTCTTTTCTTTTCTTTTTCTGTCTGAGACAAAGTCTGGCTCTGTCACCCAGGCTGGAGTGAGTGGCTCAATCTTGGCTCACTGCAACCTCCACCTCTCGGCTCAAGTGATTGTCCTGCCTCAGCCTCCTGTCAACATGTGAATTTTGGGGGATACATTCTGACCATAGCAGACCCTCCATGATCTTGTTCTTTTTCCTGATTTTGTCTCTGGTAGGGCCTCTTTGCTGTCTGCCCCTGGGTGAGAAGGTTTTGAGGTTGAGTGGGACGCTATCACTTTATTCATTCATACCTTCAGTTACTCATTGACTCTCTGAACATTAGGGATCATCTGTATCATGTGCCAGCCCTTGTGCCACATACTGAGGGGTTCAGGGATGAACAAAACCCAGTCATATACTTGAAATGGTCTCGGTCCAGTAGAGGAGATGGAGAGGCCTGGGCCTGGATCCTGTGAAGGGCGCTGAGCCCAGGCAGGCATGACTGGGGATGCCCTGGAGCAGGGAATACCAGGACTGAATCCTGAAAGATAAGCAGAGGTCAGCCAGGTGCCAGGGATTTGCAGGGTGTTTCAGAGAGGCAGAGGGTGCCCAATGCCTGGAAGTTGAAGAGTTCCTGATCCAGGTATGAGAAGCCATGCAGGGCAGGCAGCAGGAGGAGCGGGCACTGAGGAGCTCAACTCTAACCGAGGGTGGAGGGCAGCCCTGTAGTGAGTGGTTTTAAGTAGGCAGGTGACGTGATCAGGTCTGTGTTTGAAAATCCCCAGGGAGGCAAATAGCCTGGAACCCAGCGAGGCCTGTGAAGAAGCTGTTATGGTCACCTAGGACAGAGATAAGAAGGCCAGGATTAAGGACCTGTCAGTGGGGGTACAGAGACTGGAGCAGCTCAAGCTAGAGGAGGCACAGTGGCCTGTTGGCTTGGCTATTGGGGAGGAAGAGGAAGGAGTCGTGATGACGCCAGAGGTTGGGCATGGGTGCCAGGCTCGGGGGAATGAAGGAGTGAGAGGTTTGTGTGGAGGAGATCTGTTTGGAACACACCGAGTTTGAGTTGCCAGGAGCACTGCTGGGTAGAGGTCCACTGAGGCCTTGGAGGACAGTTCTAGAACTTGGGGAGAGAACAGGGCTGCAGCACATTGAGAGTATTGAAGCTACGGAAGTGGACCAAGTTACCCAGGAGGAGAAAAGAAGTGGGCCCAGGAGGTTGTCTTGGGAAACAGCAACAATGGGAGGTGGATGGAGAAGGAAGAGCAGGAGATGGAGCCACTGAAAGGTCCGAGGGATGGGGAAGGTGTCATGTCTCTAAAGCCCCTCGAAGCCAAGGGGAACAGGCGTGAGAAGCTAGCAGTGGGGTCAGGCACTGCCCAAGGCTTAGTTAGATCTGAGATATGGAGCATCCAAGAGGTTTTCAGGTTAAGAGCTCACCGGTGACTCTGGTGGGGGTACACGGGGTCGGGAGCAGTAGGTGTCAAAGCCAGAATGCAGGAAGGCCTTGAGGAAAGGTCAAGGAATAGGGAGAGAGAGACAGGTCCTCAGGAGGTGGGAAGGGGTCTGCAGCCCAGATGGAGGAGCTGGCTTGAGGCCGGAGGAGAGGCCTCCTATCCTTTGAGACTGAAGGAAAGAGGAGATGTTTTGTGTGGTCAGAAGTGAGTTGACGGCTGGGCGTGGTGGCTCACGCCTGTAATCCTAGCACTTTGGGAGGCTGAGGTGGGTGGATCACCTGAGGTCGGGAGTTTGAGACCAGCCTGGCCAACATGGTGAAACCCCATCTCTACCAAAAATACAAAAATCAGCCAGTTGTGGTGGCGCACACCTGTAATCCCATCTACTCGGGAGGCTAAGGCAGGAGAATTGCTCAAACCCAGGAGGCAGAGGTTGCAATAAGCTGAGATTGTGCCACTGCACTCCAGCCTGGGTGACAGAGTGAGACTCCATCTAAAAAAAAAAGTGAGTTGCCGGGCGCGGTGGCTCAAGCCTGTAATCCCAGCACTTTGGGAGGCCGAGACGGGCGGATCACGAGGACAGGAGATCGAGACCATCCTGGCTAACCCGGTGAAACCCCGTCTCTACTAAAAACTACAAAAAACTAGCCGGGCGAGGTGGCGGCGCCTGTAGTCCCAGCTACCCGGGAGGCTGAGGCAGGAGAATGGCGTGAACCCGGGAGGCGGAGCTTGCAGTGAGCTGAGATCCGGCCACAGCACTCCAGCCTGGGTGACAGAGCGAGACTCCGTCTCAAAAAAAAAAAAAAAAAAAAAAAAAAAAGTGAGTTGACAGGTAAGTGGTGTCAGGGAAGTGGGAGGCCCCACTCGATGGCTTCTGTTACCTTGCAAAGAAGGTGAGATGCTCTGTCTAGCGGTGTCGGGCAGAGGGCTGAGAATGGAGTGGTCCTGTGGGGGCAGCCACCTGTGCAGTCTCAGAAGGCGTCCCTGACAGAGGTCGGCTGAGGTTGTACCCTATGAATGAAATGTGCTCCATGAAATGTGTTCATGGGTTGACTGGGATGTTCTTCAGCAAAGTGCGGCCACCTGGGCTTGGCGTGGCACAGGCAGCCTGTGGGACAAGCTCCGGGATTGCTGTGCTGGGGTGTGGCCTTGTGAACACCCAGCCCTGTGAGGCTGGGCCCACTTCACAGTCCAGGAGTGCCCCTCCCCTAATCCAGCACCTGGATTTAGGACTCCTCCCTTAGCCCATGAACTCTGCCAGGAACAGGAAAGAGGAGGGGGACTACCAGAGTTTACTCTTGGTTCCAGTAGACCTCACCCCAGCCAAGGAGACCCTGAGGGCTTGGAGAGAACCCTTCCTGGCCACCGGGGTCTCAAGATGGAATTGTGTTGGGGTGCTTTGAATCCTGCCTCCTCTACTACTATGTGACCTTGAGCTAATTACTGAACCTCTCTAAGCCTTGGTTTTTCACTATTCCCATCTGTAAGATGGGAATAGTGAAAACATATGAACGCTCACTGAGGGGTCCACATGCCAGGCGCGTCTTTATTTCCTTTATATGTCATGTCAGTCCTGTCAGGTAGGTACCGATTTTAGCCTATTTTTTGGGTACAGAGAGGTGATGTAACTTGCCCAAGTTATTGTGGAGCTCAGATCTGCACCAGGCTGCCTGTCCCCAGCCCATGCCTGTCCGCCTCTGCTGTGGAGTTCCTTGTTGAGGACTCGCAGAATGGGCACCGAGTCCCAGCCTCCGGGTGACTGAGCTTGGAACCACTCAGCCCTCACCTGGCTCTTGAGAGGCCCTCCAGAAGTGCTTGCTGCCACAGTGATAATGACCCTCCTGTGCTCTGTGCCTGCAGAGGTGGAAGCCAAGGGGGACACTGACAGGCTCACGCCCGAGGCGCTAAAGGGGCTGGTCAACAAGCCAGAGCTGCTGGCACTGACAGAGAGCCTCGCCCCCGACCACACAGTGGCGTTCTGGATGCCCGAGTCGGAGATGGAGGCAATGGAGCTCGAGCTGGGGGCCGGGGTACGGCTGAAGACTCGGGGCGATGGTCCCTTCCTGGGTGAGCAGTGCAACCCTCACTGGGGCCCACCATTCCTGTGTGGCCCATGGGAGCTCTTGGCCTCCCTCATGTCTAGAGCTCGTGGGAGCAGGCAAGGTCTGGCCTCCGTGGGGACACAACCAAGCCCTGGAGATTTACTCCTAAATCCCTGCACAAGTGCCCTAGGGCCATTAGGCTCGACAGCCTGGATCCCCAGGTGCCACCCAATCCCATGGTTCCTGTGAGCGACCTCTCCCCACCATACCTTGGGGGTCCCACCCAGGGATTCACTGACCACATCTAGGCCTGGAAAAAACGGTGGCTTAACCCAGGCCTAGGGGACCCCACCAGAATGGGCCCAGCCCTCGCTGTTTCCACCACAGGGACAGAGGACATTCAACTTCGTCTCTTCTTTCAGATTCACTGGCCAAACTTGAGGCTGGAACCGTGACAAAGTGTAATTTCGCTGGTGATGGAAAGACAGGGGCATCCTGGACAGACAACATCATGGCCCAAAAGTGTTCGGAGGGGGCTGCAGCGGAGATCCGAGAGCAGGGGGACGGGGCAGAGGATGAGGAGTGGGTAGGTCAATGGGGAACTGTGCACCTGGTGTTGGTGCAGTTGAATCTCCTGGCAGGAGTATGGTACATACTGGTTGAGGTTGTGGCTAGGATGAGAAGACGACAGAAGAATCTTACCCCCCAGCTTTGGTGGAATTCTGTGAAACACCTGGGAGTGTGTTAGCATCAGGAAAATTCCTTTAAGGTATGAAGAATGACAACCTGGGACCTTCCTTGTAGGTGGCTGTGAACCTAACTATGCCCCAAAGATTCCCAAGTGGTAGGAAGAAGGGGGTGCAGAGGGATATTGATGATGGTCGTTAAGTCTCAAAACATTTCTACTTCAGGTGGATATATTAATAATGCTGAGGCAGTTGAACAACTGAATGCGTAGTTTTTCCTCCTTTGGTTTGGGCTCCTTCCCTGAAGTGTCTGGAGAATGGCTGATCTGGTCCTTACTGGTTTTTCTTTTGCTGAGAGTCAGTCCCCTCATTGATCCTCAGCCTATTCACAGTTGCTTTTCTTTTCACTTCTTTTCTTTTTTTTGGAGACGGAGTCTCATTCTGTCGCCTAGGCTGGAGCGCAGTGGCATGATCATGGCTCACTACAGCCTCAAACTCCTGGGCTCAAGTGATCCTCCCACCTCAGCCTCCCAAGTAGCTGGAACTATAGGCATGCATCACTATGCCTGGCTAACTTTTTTATTTTTTGTAGAGACGAGGTCTTGCCATGTTGCCCAGGTTCACAGTTGTTTTTCTGAAATATATTTTACCCAAAGAGTTGAATTGATGTCAAAAGGCCCCCAAATGCACACTTATTATTTTATTTTATTTTTTCGAGACGGAGTTTCACTCTTACTGCCCAGGCTGGAGTGCAATGGCATGATCTCAGGTCACTGCAACCTTTGCCTCCCAGGTTCAAGTGATTCTCCTGCCTCAGCCTCCCAAAGGGCTGGGATTACAGGCATGTGCCACCTTGCCTGGCTAATTTTGTAGTTTCAGTAGAGATGGGGTTTCTCCATGTTGGTCAGGCTGGTCTCGAATTCCTGACATCAGGTGATCCGCCTGCCTCAGGCTCCCAACGTGCTGGGATTACTGGCTTGAGCCACCACACCTGGCCTCAAAATGAACATTTAAAGCAATGAAGTCACAGAAAAATGCTCTATCTAGGTGATGGAGACGATGTCTTTTGCCAGAGAAAGCAAGGGCACGCAGATGAGAGTGTCTGAATTCCTTTTTGTCTTCATAAAGCAAGTCTTGGACTGAAAAACAGTCCAAGAGCTGTTGGAGCTGCCAGGCCAGCTCTAATGAGGTGAGGCCCAGGCAAGCACTCATGGGCCCCGCAGGTACCACGCGACTGAACCCTTGTTTATCTGATAACTTGCAGTGACGTTTATGACATGTGCTCTCTCTACATCTCTTTACCCTTTGGATTTCTCCAGGATGACTGAGGGATGTGGCTGCCTCCGGGGGCACCAGCACCTTCTGTAGCATTGTTGAGAATTTCTTCCATGAACTTCTACTCTGGAGCTGGAGAGAACAGTCAGCCAAGTCTTACCTGGTTCTTCCCCACAGCCACCTTGGAATACTCTTTGAACAAGCTCTGCTAAAACCAAACCCATGACCGCTGTGTTGGTGGTGGGGCCCCATGCTGTGGCTCACGGAGGGCCCCTCCCTGCATGTGAGTCTAGCCTTCTTAGACATTACATGATGACCCTTTTAAAAAAAAAATTAGAGATGGAGGTCTCACTGTGCTGCCCAGGCTGGTCTCAAGCTCCTGGACTCAAGCAATCCACCCACCTCCACCTCCCAAGGTGTTGGGATTACAGGTGTGAGCCACCGCACCCAGCCTCATTTTGACCCTCGCCCTGGATTGCAGCCTGGTTTTTGGAGGCAGGTGGTGGGAGAGACCCTAGGGCAGCCCGAGAGTAACTGGACCTGGTATTGGTGCAGAATGGGGAATATCCCTTGCCTAAATGCAGAGCGGCTGAGAGAAGTTAGCAGGGCTCTTCCTCTATTTTCATTGTTTCCTGCTTTCCTTCCCCACCCGCCCCCTCCTTAGCACTCCGTGTTGTAGCCTCTACTATCCTGCTTCAAGCCTCCGTGTCCCCTGTACCTTCCCGCCGCCTCCCGAGTTGCCAGGTCTTTATTCCCCCATTGATCCCATGCCACCTCGGGGGTTCCTGTCGTCTGACATCCCTGGCTGCTTTCCTGGTAGATGGCATTCCCAGAGAGGCCAACAGCATTCCCAGAGAGGCCAACATTGTTCCCAGAGAGGCCAACAGTGTTCCTAGGTGTGGCTGGCTGGTCTGCATCTCTCAGACTCACTCTGCCAGGCTACAGTTTTGAGAATACCTTTTTTGTTGTTGTTTTATACCTGGAGGACTTTTTTTTTTTTTTTGAGGCGGAGTCTCGCTCTGTCGCCCGGACTGGAGTGCAGTGGCCGGATCTCAGCTCACTGCAAGCTCCGCCTCCCGGGTTTACGCCATTCTCCTGCCTCAGCCTCCGGAGTAGCTGGGACTACAGGCGCCCGCCACCTCGCCCGGTTAGTTTTTGTATTTTTAGTAGAGACGGGGGTTTCACTGTGTTAGCCAGGATGGTCTCGATCTCCTGACCTCGTGATCCGCCCGTCTCGGCCTCCCAAAGTGCTGGGATTACAGGCTTGAGCCACCGCGCCCGGCCTACCTGGAGGACTTTTAATGAATGAGTACATCTTCAGAAAGGAATTCCTCCACCCTTACTGGGTTATTGTCAGGTATGAACAGCCTTTCAGCTGAGCAGTGTTCCTATGAGAAGGAAGCCATTTATCTTGGGTCGTGAACATTGCCTTTTTGGGTAGTATACCCAGATCTGTGAAGAGACCTGGGGTTGAAGTCTCCATGTCATCAGGACTTTGGCATGTGGATCTTGCTTGACTTGGGAAAAGAGAGGGTGGGGGTGAACTAATAATTATGGAGTGCCCCTAATGTGTCAAACACAATGCTGGATGATTTCCATGATATATTACTCGTACTTGTGCTAAGCACTTGCGATAGCTTACTTGTCACAACAGTCATGAGGTACTGATTATCCCCATTTTTTCATGAGACTAAAGCTCAGAGCTCTAGGATAGTATACAGTGGCAAGAGGAATTTACACCCAAGCACCCAGATTTCAAAGCCCACATTCTTAACTACTGGACTATTCATATTACAGAGCAGGAAAAGGGTCTCAGAGAGGTTAAGCAACCTGCCCAGAGTCACACAGCTAATGAGTAGCAGAATCAGGATTCAAACCCAGAGCTGTCAAAAGCAAACCTTATGTTCCTTCCACTGTCCCCTGCTTCCTTACTTTTAAGAAAGGTCTTGGAAACGGGGCCAGAAGACGTGGTAGCCACTTCACTGGTGTTCTGTGTCTGAATGGGACTTTCTCACAGGCAGGCCATGCTGGGACCTCAACCATGGGGGTGGCCAGGGAGGTGGTTGAGCAGAAGGATAGCTGGGGACACTGACTGGGGGTAGAGTCACCCAGTGTCTTTAGACATCCTGCTGTCTAAAGCACTGTGCCCAAAGGGTATGGCAACTTATATAGACAGGTCACCATTCCAAACAAGGAGGCCCAGTGTGTCAATAGGAGAGGTCCTAAAGCAACAAAAAAGGCGGGGTGTCTTGGAGGGGCTTCAGAAAGGGAAAGGCCATTGTGTCTGGAGCTCAGAGAATGGGGGCTGGTATTTGAAATGAAGCTGGAGATTGGGCATGGCATCCTCACGCATTTGGGGACTTTATCCTTAACATCCTGGAAGCCAGTGATACCATGAAGAGTGAGATCTGATCTGTGTTTCAAAGGTCACTTGACTGCAGAGCAACTGGAGGTGAGGAGCTCCTTTAGGAGACTGCTGCAGTTGCCTGGGTGAGAGGCTAGAGGGTTTGGGCTATAGCAGTGGCAGGGGAGATGACAAGAAGAGAATGGTTTGAGGGGCATTCAGGGGGCAAAATCAACAGGACCTGGGGGGAGACGAAGGGGTCAAGAAGGATGCCCAGATTCTGGGTGAGTGGCAGTGCTGTGGTGCACAAGTAGTGATGTTATGGTTCTGGGTGACCTGCTGTTTAGGAGCCCAGCCTGTGGCTAAGAAGTATAGAGAACTGAAACCAGCTCCCTAGGGATGGGAAAACCAAGTGGGCTGATGATAAGAATAGGGCCCCAGGGTCAGGTGCAGTAGTAGCTCACGCCTGTAATCTCAGCACTTTGGAAGGCTGAGGTGAGTGGATCACTTGAGGTCAGGAGTTCGAAAGCAGCCTGACCAACACAGTGAAACCCCATCTCTACCAAAAAATACAAAAAGTAGCCGGGCATGGTGGCATGTGCCTGTAGTTCCAGTGCCTTGGGAGGCTGAGGCATGAGAATTTCCTGAACCCAGCAGGTAGAGGTTGCAGTGAGCTGGGTGACAGAGTGAGACTCTGCCTCAAAAAAGGAAAGAAAAGAAAGAAAGAATAGGGTCCCAGGCTCAGCAGGTAGGGAAACTGATACAAAATCCTATTCCCTAGGGCTACGGACTAGGAAGGGAGAAGATGGGAAGCTGCTGTGGCTCAGAGGCTGCATGGGCATCTGCACGGGCAGATGGTGAGGCCAAAGCCCCTGATTTTGCTGCACCTCCTGCCCTGGTCAGGACTGGCTCAGGCATTTGGGCAGGCCCAGCCAGGGCAGGAGCCTTCCTAGATACACCTGTGGGGAGCTGAGCAAATATGGCAGGGCCGAAACCTTGCTTTCAGGGGCCCCCATGTGGCTGGCAGGGGCAGCTTTCAGAAGCTAGACTGGATCCTATTAATCCCCAGATGAAAAGTTCAAATTCCTTAATACAACTCAGAACTCATCATAACGTCACAACCCTCCTTTCTTGGCTCGCTTCCTCCTTAAGAGCTCTGCGGCGATCCCTTCAGACCAGCTCGAGGGATATTCCACAGGTTGTTAATAGGGCTAGAAACAAAAAGCGGTGGTGGCCGGGCGCGGTGGCTCAAGCCTGTAATCCCAGCACTTTGGGAGGCCGAGACGGGCGGATCACGAGGTCAGGAGATCGAGACCATCCTGGCTAACATGGTGAAACCCCGTCTCTACTAAAAATACAAAAAACTAGCCGGGCGAGGTGGCGGGCGCCTGTAGTCCCAGCTACTCGGGAGGCTGAGGCAGGAGAATGGCGTGAACCCGGGAGGCGGAGCTTGCAGTGAGCCGAGATTGCGCCACTGCACTCCAGTCTGGGCGACAGAGCGAGACTCTGCCTCAAAAAAAAAAAAAAAAAAAAAAAAAAAGAAACAAAAAGCGGTGGTGTTTCTATGATCTAATTTGTTGGAACAAACGTAATGTTAAACTCAAACGTTTCTGTAGGATTTCCCAGAGCTTTTACTATACTAACATTTACTGTAACTCTTCAGGACAGGGTATGATTAAGTATTTCCCACATTTCTTTGGTCATAGCACCCGTTTTTGTGAGGAGCATTTCATGGGACAGCTGCTCTGAGAAACAGTTTGGGAAGGGCTGTGTTGGTCCCATGGAGGGGCTGGCCACTCTCCCACTTCCATCACCTTGCCTGGACTCTTTTCTTGTTGGGAGGTCCCTTTCCTCTATCCATCTGAATTTCTTTTCTTCCACCAGTGTCCAGCTTGCCTTTCACCATGGGCCTAATGATGGAAATTGACAGTTATTTTGTATCTTCAAACAGAACCGAGAGAATCCTCTGAGCTTCATTCATATGGGAAATTTTTTTTTTTTTTTTGAGACAGAATTTCACTCTTGTTGCCCAGGCTGGAGTGCAATGACTCAATCTCGGCTCACTGTAACCTCCACCTCCTGGGTTCAAGAGATTCTCTTGCCTCAGCAGGAGTATTACTGTAATCCCAAGTAGCTGGGATTATAGGCATGTGCCACCACACCCAGCTAATTTTGTATTTTTAGCGGAGATGGGATTTTACCATGTTGGGTAGGCTGGTCTTGAACTCCTGACCTCAGGTGATCCACGCTCCTCGGCCTCCCAAAATGCTGGGATTACAGGCATGAGCCACTGTGCCCAAACGATATAGGAAGAATTTTTGAGGGACTAAACTAATCTCCATAAATAGTAATGCACTTAGGAAATATATTTAAAGAGGAAAAAAAACTCATAGTTTCACTCAGTCATGTTCATAATTTTTAGTGTTTGGGTTTTTTAGCATGTAATTTGTGTACATAGTTTTGGTTTTTGTAAACTTGCATAGGGGTTTTCTGGTACAAACTGGAAAACCTGCTAGACAAATTCTAAAACATCTGTAATACTTGTACGTAGTTGTTGTAACACTATGCCCACACATAAAATTTGATATTACTTTTTTGATTAATGTTACATAATCACTTTCCATATTGCTACATAGTCTTTGTAACCATTTTTCTTTCTTCTTTTTTTGAGATGGAGTTTCACTCTTGTTGCCCAAGCCGGAGTGCAATGGCGTGATCTTGGCTCACTGCAACCTCTGCCTCCCAGGTTCAAGCTGTTCTGCTGCCTCAGCCTCCCTAGTAGCTGGGATTACAGGCACACACCACCACGCCTGGCTAGTTTTTTGTATTTTTAGTAGAGACGGGGATTCACCATGTTAGCCAGGCTTTTCTTGAACTCCTGACCTCAAGCGATCCTCCCGCCTCAGCCTCCCAAAGTGCCGGGATTACAGGCATGAGCCACCATGCCCACCTGCAACCATTATTTTTCAGATTGCTACCACTGGATAGTTCCGTCACGGTCCAACTTTTGGATATTTAAATTGATCCCTATGTGGCTAACAGGATTGTTTCCAAAAATGTTGAAAATTATATAGTTCCCTTAATTCCCCACCTCTAACTATATTTTTGGGTTATTTCTTTAGGAGCAGATTCCCAGGAGTCATATTACTGAGAATCTAGAAATCTTTTGTAAAGTTCTTGTTATATTGCCAAATTGCTTCCCAAAAGAGTTGTTCTAAACCATAATTTCACCAGCAATGTAGGGGAGAACCATTTTTATGCTGCCTTTGTCAGAATTGGGTATGAAAACATTTAAAAAATGATTTTGGATAAGGTGAAAATTATATATATATACACACACATACACACACACACACACATATATAGTTTTTTTTTTTTTTTTTTGAGCCGGAGTCTCACTCTGTTGCCCAGGCTGGAGTGCAGTGGTGCGATCTCGGCTCAGTGTAACCTCCGTCTCCCAGGTTCACGGCTTTCTCCTGCCTCAGCCTCCTGAGTAGCTGGGACTACAGGTGCACACTGCCACGCCTGGCTAATTTTTTTGTATTTTTAGTAAAGATGGGTTTTCACCATGTTAGATAGGATGGTCTTGATCTCCTGACCTCGTGATCCACCCGCCTCAGCCTCCCAAAGTGCTGGGATTACAGGCGTGAGCCACCGCACCCGGCCTATTTTAATATATTTTAATTTGCCTTTCCCACCACTTATAGTGAGCTTAAACGTTTTTCCTTTTCCTAGCTGTATTTCTCCCTTTGTTATTCAGTTTTTTTGTCCATTTATCTACTGGGGAGATGGGGAGTGATACCTCTTTAGTTTATCAGAGTTATTTGTATTTTAAATGTAACCATTTACCATATTTTAACGATTCTTCCATTAAATAATTCTTTTTATTAAAAAATCTTTATATATCTGTTGATGTTTTGTGATTTGTATTGCTTCTAAGCTAATGCAGATTTTTGGATATTATTCAATTTTGTTTTCTTCTATTTAGGTTATTATCTGGTTTTATATTTAACTACTTATTTTCAAATTGCTAACCAGTTTATCATAATAGTATTTACTGAATTCCTTCCCACTCCTACATCACATATTAAAATTATTTTGTGCCTAAATTATTTATAGTATTTCAGTTAGTCTTCCCATAATTACAATTTGAATCATCAAAGTAGGTTTTAATAGTTGGCAGAGCTAGTTCTTCTTCATAATTCTGTTTCAGAATTTTCTTTGATATTTTTCCTCAACATTTTAAACATTTTTGTCAAGTTTCAGTGCAACTGACTTTGGGTTTTTATTTATTTAAAAACTGGGCCATGCCGGGTGCAGTGGCTCACGTCTGTAATCCCAGCACTTCGGGACACTGAGATGGGTGAATCACTTGAGGTCAGGAGTTTGAGACCAGCCTGGCCAATGTGGTGAAACCCCATCTGTACTAAAAATACAAAAATTTGCTGGGCATGTTAGCATGCGCCTGTAATCTCAGCTACTGGGGAGGCTGAAGCAGGAGAATTGTTTGAACCCGGGAGATGGAAGTTGCAGTGAGCCAAGATCGTACCACTGTACTCCAGCCTGGGCAACAGAGACTCCATCTCAAAAAAAAATAAAAAAACTGGACCAGGCATTGTGGGGGTTTGGGAGGCTGAGGCTGGAGGATCGCCTGAGGCCAGCAGTTTGAGGTTACAGTGAGGTATGACTGTGCCACTGCACTCCAATCTGGGTAGGACCCTATCTCTGAAAAACAAACAAGCAAACCCCAAAACTCTGGCTGCAAAAGTAGTACATATTTCTTTGAAGGAATAAAAGGAAAACTTGATAATCCTCCCACCCAAAGATGTTTTTAAATCACTTATGTGGTACTCAGTTATGTGCCATGCACTGTTCCAAGTGCTTACAAATATTATAATAACTCCTTTTGTGTTTATAACAACTGTCTGCAGTCAGTAGACTCATTTTCCAGTTTAGGAAACTGATATTACACCTTTTCTACAGATGAAGAAACTTGCCCAGGGTGCCCAGGCAGTCCGCAGAACCATGCTTTGAATCAGGGCAGTGTGGTTCCAGGGGCCTGTACAGATCAAACACCCTGACTCTGCCATTCCATCAGATACATTATTCATATTTTGGTGTATTTGCCGCCAATCTTGTGCAAAGTGGGTTGTCCCTGTGCATACTTCGTGTAATCTTTTGGCGTAACAGATGTCATGAACACTTCTGTATCATAAATCTTTCCCAGCATGATTTTTATTAGCTATTTAATATTTCTCATATTCATGTAGAACAATGCATTTAACCAATTTCTCATTTTTGTAATAATTTTTTTCCCACTTTCCCCTGTAATAACACTGCTGAGATATACATTTTTTTCTTTTTTTTTTTTACTGTTCTAAAGATACTCTGGCAGAAATGTATGTTCCTGAGGCTAAACCTTTTCATACATCCACAATCATTTTATTATAAATTCCAGAGCTGGAAACGCTGAGTCTAATGTTAAATATATATATATATATATATGTATATAGTTTTTTTTTTTGAGACGGAGTCTCGCTCTGTCGCCCAGGCTGAAGTGCAGTGGCGCAATCTCGGCTCAATGCAACCTCCGCCTTCCGGGTTCAAGCCATTCTCCTGCCTCAGTCCTGCGACTAAGTATCTGGGTATCTGAGTCCCAAGTGTCTGGGGCTACAGGCGCGCGCCAGCACACCCGGCTAATTTTTGTAATTTAGTAGAGGCGGGGTTTCACCATGTTGGCCAGGCTGGTCTCGAACTGCTGACCTCAAGTGAGCCACCCGCCTCAGCTTCCCAAAGTGTTGGGATTACAGGCGTGAGCCACCGGGCCCGGACTGTTATATATTTTAAAGGCTTCTGATCCATATTGCCAAACAGTCCTCTGGATCGATTTGCAGCTGTATCCGGTGCTCCATCTGCAGTATACGAACGTGCTCCACTTTACCCACACTGGGTCATTAAAAGAACAAACAAAAATAAGAACTTGATTGATTTGGGATTTTAAATGGAAATGCACTAAAAATTCTTTAATTCTACCATTCACCGTCTACCATGGAGGAACAGCCCATCTGCACGGAGAGACAGCCACGTAATTCCCTGCAGCATTGTAATACTAAAAAATAAAAATGAACGAAACGTTCCTTAACCGAGGAACGGCCGAATGACCGGCGTCTCCACTCCGCGGAACGTTCTGCGAGCGCTAAGGGAAAGGCGGGAGTACATGTTTTGGAGCGGACGGTGAGAAAGGCAAGCTCGCGCCGCCTCTCTGTGTTGGCAACCCGGCTGGTGGTCAAGTTTCGCCTTCTGGGGCCAGCCGTAGGTCTTGACGAGGGACATAGATCCGGATTCGCATCCTGACCGGCCAACCGAGGCTGGTCGAGGTGACCACGCTCCTGGGCATCCGCACCTTTGGTCCGCAGAGGACCCCGCCGCCTTCTCCAGGGCGTCAGAGAGGACGGACCCTTGGGTGCTAGGGCTCCTGGGTGCCGGGGCCAAGTTTCCGAGTGCCGCTTTCAGCAGCGCACCAGGCGGAAGTGGCCGTGTTGTGGCGGAAGGAGGCGATTTCTGGGAGTAGCCGGTGCTGAGAGAACCGTGGCCGGCAAAGATGATTCAGGCGATTCTGGTTTTCAACAACCATGGAAAGCCGCGGCTAGTCCGCTTCTACCAGCGTTTCGTGAGTGCGGCCCGGCTTCACCACGCCCGTTGAGGGTGCCCACTGTCTCTTCCCTCCTCTTTGGCCTCTCGGCGCCCGGGGGCACCGCTCTTTGGTCACCTGGGGCTCCTGCACCGTGCATGACCCTCACCCTTCTTAAGCACTTAACCTGGGCGCAGGCCGGTGCCAGGCATTCTGTCTCCCGCCCTACTTCCCCCGCTCTTTCTGACCCTTTTCTGGATCCCTGCATTTCTGTGCCATTTTGTGACATTTTCCCTTGGGTCTCTGGGAACGAGATAGAAGCGACAGTGGGGAGTATGCCTCGTTGAGAACTTGAATGATTGAAGTCACGTTCTGTCATCGTTTTGGTTGTTGACCACAGTTTCATGAGGAAGAAATATTAAGTTTCTGAAAGTTTTTGTTATAGCCAAAGGGTCTGGAAAATTCTTTATTTGAAATTATTTTGCTTCAGTGTTGGCCGGGACTTTCCAGACACTAGATACCCTTCACTCTGTAGGGTTGAAGAAAATCATTTTAAAAGTGGAAACATGATGAGAAATTATAAATGCTGCTGCATAAGGGCTCAATAAGTGATTACGTAAAATTGAATTTTCCCAACACGTTCCTTTGCAAACACATAAACATCAGTATTTGCTTCTTGTCTTCCAGTATTTTATTTCTTCATGGCGAGGTTTCAGAATGTTACATAATTGGGGTACTAGTGAAAGTGAAGAGGGGAAAGAGTCAGAAAACGTATTCAGGCTTCAGCTCCACCTTTTCTACTCTTGCATCTCTTGACAAGTTAATAAACCCTTTTCAGACTTTTATTCTGTCTTTTGTCAATTAGAAATGAAAAACTAATTTTACTCCTTCATAAGATTTTTAAAGCTAGATTACATTTAATTAAGTAGATTACATCGAGGTAAAAATATGAGTATTCAACATAACTATTTGTATTTGCATTTGTGTGTATACATATTTCCCCCCTAGTTTTTTTCTAACAGGGTTATTGAGATAAAACTAACATGCCATACTGTTTACTTATTTATTTTATGTTATTTACTTATAGAGATGGGGTCTTTCTATGTTGCCCAGGCTGGTCTTGAACTCCTGGGCTCAAGCAATCCACCGGACTCAGCCTCCCAAAGTGCTGGGATTACAAGCATGAGCCACTGTGTCCGGCCCCAGTTTACCTATTTAAAGGGGACAGTTCAGTGTTTTTTATCACGTTCACCGAAGCTGCACAACTATCACCACAATCAATTTTAGATAATTTTCGTCACCCCAAAAAGAAACCTCTGCCCATTAGCACTCATTGCCTATTTCTCCATGACTGTCCCAGCCCTAGAGAGTCTCTTTTCCTCTAAATTCGCCTGTTTTAGAATGGCAGATGGAATTTGCCTACTCCAGAGTGGCAAATGGAATTTGCCTATTCTGTTGCATATAAATGAAATCATAAATAAGTGGGTTTTTTTGTGTCTGCCATGTTTCATGTAGTATAATGTTTTCAAGGTTCATCCATGTTGTAGCATGTATCTGATCTTTATTTCTTTTATTGATGAATAATATTGCATTATATGGGTATGCCATATTTTGATTGTTTATAAGCTGATATTTCTGCTTTTTGGCTCTTCTAACTAATGCTGCTGTGAACATTCTTGTGCAAGTTTTTATGTGGACTTATGACTTCATTTCTCTTGGTTATATACCTAGGAGTAGAATTGCTGGATCATATAGTAACTATGGTGAACATTTTGAGAAACTGCAGACTATTTGACAAACTTTCCAAGTGGCTGCACCATTTTACATTTCCATCAGCAATGTATAAGGATTCCAGTTTCTTCACATCCCTGCCATTCGTTATTTATTTATTGATTGATTGATTAAAGACATTTTAGTGGGTGTAAAGTGGTATTTCATTGTGGCTTTTTTTTTTTTTACCCCGAGACTGAGTCTCTCTCTGTCTCCCAGGCTGCAGTGGCATGATCTTGGCTCACTGCAACCTCTGCCTCCTGGGTTCAAGTTATTCTCCTGCCTCGGCCTCCTGAGTAGCTGGGATTACAGGTGTCCGCCACCATGCCTGGCTAATTTTTGTATTTTTAGTAGAGATGGGGTTTTGCTATTTTGGCCAGGCTGGTCTGGAACTGCTGACTGCAAGTAATCTGCCCATCTTGGCCTCCCAAAGTCCTGGGATTACAGGTGTGAGCCACCGCACCTGGCTCATTGTGGTTTTGATTTCAATTTCCAAAATGACTAATGATGTTGAGCATCTTCTCATGTGCTTATTGACATTCATGTATCTTTGGAGATCATATGATTTTTTTAAGACCTCATGAGCTCATAGATGAAAGTACCTTGAAAACTACAGAGTACTAAAATGATATGAGGGGTTATTAAAATCACTGAGGCATGTAAGCAATTGGTAGTTTACCTTTTTACTGAACTAGAAATTAGGTAGTCTCATCATTTCATACCATTTCCCACTGCTGCCGCTTCCCCCAGAGTCAGATAAAAGGCTTTAGTTCAAAAGATGTGTTTTCAGTTTTAAAAAGTGCTGATGTTTAGCATGTTTCGTATTTTGCAGTATATAGACTTAGTTCCTTACAGCATCCTGTCATCTGTGAGCTTTGTTCTTTAAATGGAAATGAGGAAAATAGTGATTGATTTACTCAAATTTGTAGTGACCAATGATTGGCAAGTTTTCATTCATTCAGTAAATACTGTGAGCCATTCCATACCCATGTGAGTCAAAGTAATTTCCCCACAATTATGTTTTCCCTGTTTTTTTCCCCTCTCTGTTTCTTTTAAATAACTAACCCTTTCAAAGCTAAATTCAGGGCTGTAGAAAAAAAGGGATTAAAATTACTTGAACCTATTTTCTAACTCTTGGGGCAAGTCCAATTTAAGATTTTCTTATGCTTTGTTACTCAAAGTGTGGTCCCCAGACCAGCAGAAATGGTATTGCCTGGGTGCTTACTAGAGTTGCATCTCAGGATTTAACCTATACCTGCTAAATCCGAATCTGTATTTTAACAACATTCACAGCTAATTCATTGCAAATTAAGATTTGAGAAGCAGTGGTCTAGAGCTTTAAATTATTTTCTGTCTTAATTGCTGGTTTCTGCCTCTTGTTACCCTTTTTAACCATACTTCTTCTGAAACTCATATGTATAATTAGAAATCAAAGGTGAGTTATCAAAGTGATTTCATCAGAGTTGAGCTTTCTTATGCACGTAGTAAGTGAAAAAATAAGGCCAGACATGGTGGCTCATGCCTGTAATCCCAGCACTTTGGGAGGCCAAGGCATGTGGATCACTATGAGGTCAGGAGTTCAAGATCAGCCTGACCAACATGGTGAAACCCCATCTCTACTATAAATACAAAAATTAGTGGGGCATGGTGGCACATGCCTGTAATCTCAGCCACTAGGGAGGCTGAGGCAGGAGAATCGCTTAAACCCGGGGTTGGAGGTTGCAATGAGCTGTAATCGCACCACTGCCTGGGCAACAGAACAAGACTCTGTCTAAAAAAATAATAATAAAACATTTTATTTGTAGCTCTCTGATTGTTCAAAATTTTAATCTGTGATCTATTTTTCTCAATAATACTTTGTTGATGAGTAACACAGCATCTTATATGTAGTATCTATATTACCAGTACAAAAGATGGCAGCTGTATTTGCCAATACAACTTTTTAAAACATTTACATGATTACTTCTTGACCTTCTTTTTTTTAATTTTTTTTTGAGATGGAGTCTCACTCTGTTGCTCAGGCTGGAGTTCAGTGGCATGATCTCAGCTCACTGTAACCTCTGTTTCCTGGGTTCAAGCAATTCTCCTGCCTCAGCCTCCCAAGTAGCTGAGATTACAGGCATGTGCCACCACGCCCAGCTAATTTTGTATTTTTAGTAGAGATGGGGTTTCTCCATGTTGGTCAGGCTGGTCTCGAACTCCTGACCTTGTAATCCACTCCCCTCGGCCTCCCAAAGTGCTGGGATTTCAGGCGTGAGCCACCGTACCTGGCCCACATCTTGACCTTCTTAAAATGTTTGACCTGTTGAGATTTATGATATACTTGTCACAGATGTTTTCCAGGGGAAGACAAGATATTTCAGAATCAGGCCTTCTAGTTATTCTCTGACTTTGTATGAGAGTTTATCAATGTTCCTTTTCTTGTTTAAATATCAGCTTACCTATAGGACAGTAATGGTTAGTGACTTAGATATTTAGGTAAATATACCCTATCTTAATTCCTGTATCAGAGCCTTGTCACCCATTTTTCATAGATTCACTCTTACTTTTTCTCATCATTTTTATCATTTCTAGAAACAAGTACTAAATGTTTAGATGTTCCCAGCTTAGAAACACTTCTTCCCTTGTCCATCCCCATGGATGGGATGTAGTTTTTCAGGCCTGCCCACTGATTCACTTATCTTTTTGTTCCATAGCCAGAAGAAATTCAACAGCAGATTGTTCGAGAGACTTTCCATCTAGTCCTTAAGCGGGATGACAACATCTGTAACTTCTTGGAGGGTGGAAGGTAAACTGTCAGCTTCATTTTTCTCCCCATATATCCACTTGTGAGTGCCCTTAATTATTGCATCTTCTGGCAGTACTCAAGTGTCAGGTGGGTACTTGATGCAACTTTAAGTGGTCTCACCGTGATCTGCTCAGGGAGAGACCCAATTCTCTCTGGGGGCGCAGTTCAATTACTGTGCTTCTGATATCGCTCATTTAGATGATTGGTCCCTTGGAGGATAGGTAGGAGAAAAGGTGAGGTAAGGTGGCTTTAGGTACCCCTGCCAAACTTGGTTGCCATTCACCTAGTAAGAATGGCCTGCTTCTAGCATCTGGCCTTCTCCTTTCCAGTGGGCCCTTTCTCATTCTTTGGCACAAGGTTCCTTTTTGATGTGTTTAATTAAGCTGTGGGCATTTAAATGTTTCCCATCTTCTGCAGTTTGATTGGTGGCTCTGACTACAAACTGATCTACCGACACTATGCTACCCTCTACTTTGTATTTTGTGTGGATTCGTCAGAGAGTGAACTTGGAATCTTGGACCTCATCCAGGTATGTGTAGTCAGCTAATGATGGCAGCAACTTTAGAGTGTTTCCACGGGATTTTTGAGTAACCTTGTGTCCATCTCCTTATTGATACTGGTAAAAGTTGCCAGACGTCCACCAGATGGTGCTCTGGGAGAGCTCCTGAGAAACCCTCAGCCCTTGTAGATTTATTGGTTTCTATGTAGCCCTTGCACTGCCCTTGGTTTTCATTTACAAACTTATACTTTTAGCCGGACATGGTGGCCCACAATCTGCTTTCAGATTGTTTTTATTACCTTCTTGAAAACTGAGATGTGTAGGGACCCTAGCTTGGGAACTATTCATTTAGCATAATTTCATCATTTTATATGTGAGATTCTAGATGAGCTTCTTTTAAGTACTTGAATAAGCCCATAGGTAGAAAACACTCAAATAGAGGCTACATTGAAAACTTAAGTAACAACAATTGTGGAAAAGAAAATTCTATAGCTATAAAATGTAAACTTTAAATGCTTACAACAACAGGCCAGGTATGGTAGCTCATGCCTATAATCCCAGCACTTTGGGAGACCAAGGCGGGCAGATCACTTGAGGTCAGGAGTTTGAGACCAACCTGGCCAATACGGTGAAACCCCATCTCTACTAAAAATACAAAAATTATCCAGACATGGTGGTATGCACCTGTAGTCCCAGCTACTCAGGTGGCTGAAGCAGGAGAATCGTTTGAACCTGGGATGTGGAGGTTGCAGTAAGCTGAGATTGTGCCACTGTACTCCAGCCTGGGCAACAGAGTGAGACTCCGTCTCAAAAAAACAATAAATTAAAAACAAATAGGCCGGACACGGTGGCTCACGCCTGTAATCCCAGCACTTTGGGAGGCCGAGGCGGTCAGATCATGAGGTCAGGAGATTGAGACCATCCTGGCTAACACGGTGAAACCCCGTCTCTACTGAAAATACCAAAAATTAGCCAGGCATCGTGGCGGGCGCCTGTAGTCTCAGCTTCGGGAGGCTGAGGCAGGAGAATGGCGTGAACCTGGAAGGTGGAGCTTGCAGTGAGCTGAGATCTGGCCACTGCACTCCAGCCTGGGCTACAGAGTGATACTCCGTCTCAAAATAAATAAATAAGTAAATAATAAATAAATAAATAAATAAATGCTTACAACAAAATTTGTTTTCTTAAGATAAAAGTTTAAAAGCTAAATATATCTTGGAACAAATAAATTGGAATTTTGAATGTATAGTTTTGTAAGATAATTAAAAATTTCATACATTGTATTCACTTATACATAAAAGTATAAATAAAGATGAACCCGGCCGGGCGCGGTGGCTCGCGCTTGTAATCCCAGCACTTTGGGAGGCCGAGACGGGCGGATCATGAGGTCAGGAGATCGAGATCATCCTGGCTAACCCGGTGAAACCCCGTCTCTACTAAAAAAATACAAAAAACTAGCCGGGCGAGGTGGCGGGCGCCTGTAGTCCCAGCTACTCCGGAGGCTGAGGTAGGAGAATGGCATAAACCCGGGAGGCGGAGCTTGCAGTGAGCTGAGATCCGGCCACTGCACTCCAGCCCGGGTGACAGAGCGAGACTCCGTCTCAAAAAAAAAAAAAAAGATGAACCCATCTAAAACAGATGCATCTCGGAGATAATTTTTAAATACTTCCTTAAAACCTGAGTCAGATTGGACATTGAGAGTCAGCATAATAGAAAGAGCTCAAGGTGGGGCGCAGTGGCTCACACCTGTAATCCCAGCACTTTGGGAGGCCGAGGTGGGTGGATCACTTGAGGCCAGGAATTTGAGACCAACGTGGTCAACATGATGAAACCCTGTCTCTACTAAAAATACAAAAAATTAGCTGGGCCTGGTGGCATGTGCCTGTACTCCCAGCTACTTGGGAGGTTGAGGTGGGAGAATCGCTTGAACCCAGGAGGCGGAGGTTGCAGTGAGCCAAGATCGCACCACTGTGCTCCAGCCTGGGCAACAGAGTGAGACCCTGTCTCAAAAAAAGAAAAAAAGCTCAAGATCTAGCATCAGGAAATCTGGGTTTGAGTCATGAATTTACCATCTGAAAAGTGATACTAGGTTGTAGAATTCAAATGTGAGAATGTGCTTTATACTATTGTTAACTGTATGTAGCAGGCTATAGAAATGTGTACATAATATGAGTTTATTTGAAAATTAAGGAAATATAGTGATAATGTATTTTAAGACTTGGGATAGAGTGCTTGCTTCAGCAGCATATATTCTAAAAGTGGACCAATGCAGAAAAAATTAGCATTGCCACTGTGTAGGGATGACATGCAAATTGGTGAAGCATTCCATATTATAAAAAATAAGGAAAATTTTTTAAAAGAGAAAAAAAAAATTGGGCCACAGTTGTTAGAGAAAATGGAACTTGGAGATTTATATTAACAATACAAAAAGACCAGCTTTACAATTTTTTAAAAATTATTTATTTATTTATTTTATTTATTTTTGAGACAGAGTCTTGCTCTGTTGCCAGGCTGGAGTGCAGTGGCACGATCTCGGCTCACCGCAACCTCCAGCTCCCTGCTTCAAGCGATTCTTCTGCCTCACTCAGCCTCTCGAGTAGCTGGGATTACAGGCACACACCCAGCTAATTTTTGTAGTTTTGGTAGAGACAGGGTTTTACCATGTTGGCCAAGATGGTCTTGATCTCCTGACCTTGTGATCCGCCTGCCTTGGCCTCCCAAAGTGCTGGGATTACAGGTGTGAACCACTGTGCTCGGCCTCTAACTTTATAATTTAATAGACATTTATTAAATATTTAGTGTACATTGGATTTGGTAAGATCAGATAAGTAAAATGTAAAAATAATAGGAACTAAAAAGTTTGATCTTTGTTTTTGTTTTTTTTGAAACAAGGTCTTGCTCTCAAACTGGAGTGCAGTGGTGTGATCACAGCTCACTGCAGCCTCCATCTCCTAGGCTCAACCCATCCTCCTACCTCAGCCTCCTGAGTAATGGGGCCTACAGGCATGCATCACCACATCTGGCTAATTTTTTGAATTTTTTAGAGATGATGTCTCACCATGTTTTCCAGGCTGGTCTCAAACGTCTCAGCTCAGGCAGTCTTCCCACTTTGGCCTCCCAAATTGCTGGGATTATAGGTGTGAACCACTGGACCCAGCTGATCTTTGAAAAGACAATAAAAATTAATAAATAGTTGGCCTAATTGATATAAAGAAGATAGAAATAGAAAACATTGTTTTAAAGCGATGATATATACATAGTTATACTACCAATATATTTGAAATAGCTGACTACAAAAAATAACTGCACTGGCCTGGCACAGTGGCACGTGCCTATAATCCCAGCACTTTGGGAGACCAAGGAGGGTGGATCACTTGAGGCCAGGAGTTTGAGACCAGCCTGACCAACATGGTGAAACTTCCTCTCTACTAAAAATAGAAAAATTAGCTGGGCATGGTGGCACATGCCTGTAATCCCAGCTGCTTGGCTACTTGGGTAGCTGAGGCATGAGAATCACTTGAACCTGGGAGGCAGAGGTTGCAGTGAGCTGAGATCACACCGTTGCACTCCACCCTGAGCAACAGAGCAAGACTCTATCTCAAAAAAAATGAAAACAAAAAACTGCCCAAATGAGGTCAACATAAAGGCACTGAAATAATATTAGGATAAAATAATAGATGTTAAAAAAAAAAAAAAGAACTGACTTCCTAATGGGGTCACAGTAGAATTTTTTAAAGTTGAAGTACATTAAAACCTGTATGTTGCATTAAGTTATTTTTTAAAACTTAGAACAAGGAATCCTACTACCTAAGCATATTTCATGGAATAAATTGGTTATCATCCAAAAACCTGACTCTAAAAAGGAAGATGGGCCATGCACAGTGGTTCACGCCTGTGATCCCAGCACTTTGGGAGGCTGAGGCGGGAGGATCACGAGGTCAGGAATTTGAGACCAGCCTGGCCAATGTGGTGAAACCCTGTCTCTACGAAAAATACAAACAAAATTAGCTGGGTGTGGTGGCCTGTGCCTGTAGTCCCAGCTACATGGGAGACTGAGGCAGAAGAATCACTTGAGCCTGGGAGGCGGAGGTTACAGTGAGCTGAGATTGCACCACTGCACTCCAGCCTGGGTGACAGAGTGAGACTGTGTGTCAAAAAAAAAAAAGGGGGAAGATGTTTGTCAAATATTGCTTGTTAGTAATGGTACAAAATTACATACTAACTAAAATCTTAGCCAACAATCAGTTGAACCAAGGGATTGTGAAACCTGACTTTTTTTTCCTTTTTGACTTTCCCGTTAACAAGTAATGTGCCCTTAAACAAATCATCTAGGCTTTATTGGCCTTAAGGGTTTTTGTTTGTTTTGCGTTTTGTCTCTTCTGTGTGTTGGGTGTTGTTTTTTTTTTTTTTAATCTACAAAGATACTAGATATTCTTTTCTAGCCCTAAAATTATTTCTTTAGCAGGAAAACTGCATACTATTAAATAGAAGAATTATACATTGTGTCCAAATAGTATTTATCCCAAGAATGCAAGTCAGTATAACAAAGAAAAATTAATAGTTGGCCGGGCATGGTGGCTCGAGCCTGTAATCCCAGCATTTGGGAGGCCGAGAGGGGCAGATCACAAGGTCAGAAGATCGAGACCGTCCTGGCTAACACGGTGAAACTCCGTCTCTACTGAAAAATACAAAAAGACTAGCCGAGCGAGGTGGCGGGCGCCTTAGTCTCAGCTACTCCGGAGGCTGAGGTAGGAGAATGGTGTAACCCGGGAGGCGGAGCTTGCAGTGAGCTGAGATCCGGCCACTGCACTCCAGCCTGGGCGACAGAGCGAGATTCCGTCTCAAAAAAAAGAAAAAGAAAAATTAATAGTCTATTATAGCAGTAAGAAAAACTAATATAATAAAAATTAGTAGTTGCTGAGAGGAGTGATTATCCAAATTATATTAAATACACTCTTAAACTGGAATAAGAAGCATTTTTGATTAAAAGTACACATTTATTAATTGTTTACTTTCTGAAGCAATGAATATAGTTATGTGGTTCAGAATTCAGAGACACACTATGAGTATACAGGTTGAATATCCCTTTGATCAAAACTGCTTGGGACCAGAAGTGTTTTGGATTTTGGACTTTTTCAGATTTGGGGATATTTGTATTATACTTATCCTAAATCTGAAAGTCCAAAACCTGAAATGCCCAATGAGCATTTCCTTTGAGCGTCATGTTGGCACACAAAATTTTGGATTTTGTAGTGTTTTGGATTTCAGATTTTTGGATTTCGAGTGTTCAACCTGTGAAAAATATCCTCCTTCCCCTTTCCCCTCGTCACTTAGTTTACTTTCCCTGAAGCAATCAATTTTAGTTTCAAAACCAAAAGCCAAGAAACCAGAGCCACTGTTATCCCACGGGTGAAATCTGTAGGCATTTATGAATACTCTTGTTGAGTGTTTCGTCCAGGTGCAGTGGCTCATACCTATAATCCCAACCCTTTGGGAGCCTGAGGCAGGAGGATCACTTGAGCTCAGAAGTTCAAGACCAGCCTGGGCACCATAGTGAGACCTACCTAGTCTCTATAAAAAATCAGATGGTGTGCTCCTGTGGTCCCAGCTACTCATGTGGCTAAAGGCCCAGTATGATCTTTTTTAAACTGCGTTCATTTCTTACGTTGAAGATATGAAACCCAATCCCATACCTCTTTGTGTGTTCTTGCCTTTTCATATTGAGCATCTACTTTTCTAAATACAGTACTTCCTATTGCTTCACAGTCTTCTAAGTTTCTTCATCAGCTGAGCTACATCCAGCTTCATCGTCACTCTTAATACCCGCTAATTTCCTATATATGACATTTTGGTCCTTGTTTCCCAAAGTCATAGTTCAGCAGATGGGGAGTTTGCCCAGTTTTTCTTGCCTTGACTTTTTTCCTCTTGTTCAGCAAATTTCACTGGATTTCCAGCTGCTGTGTCATAATCCCTCGGTACAGCTGTTCCATCTCTGCCAAAGCTGTTGCTTGCAGGGCTCCCATTTGAGCTGCCATAGCTATCTGAGTTACTGGCACTCCTGATGCCACCAGGGCAGCAACATTGAGAACAAAATCTCTAGTAACTGGAGCTATTTCTTGTTTTTGTTTTTCAACAATTTCTTTTTCTTTTAAAAACTTTTTCTGCAACACTCATCCCAACTATTTCTTTTTCTTGCTGTGCTTGTAATTTCTTTGCCTATTCCGTCCTCCCAGCTAAAACTCTTATGCATCCATTGCTGTACCTTTACCTCTGAAGAGAGATGAACTAGAAATCTGGCTTAAACTTCTGGTAAATCTTCTTAGTTTCTCAATGCTCTTCTTTCTCTCTTGTCTTCTGCTTCCTGTACTACTTCTGCTTCTTTCCTATGCGTGTCATATTTATTTATTTACTTATTTTTCACACACAACACAGATGTAGTTTTTATCTTGAACAGGAGCAAGATCTGATCCGTGGTTTTCTTTCTTTCTTTCTTTCTTTTTTTTTCCTTTTTGGAGACGGAGTCTCGCTCTATTGGCCAGGCTGGAGTGCAGTGGTACGACCTCAGCTCACTGAAACCTCCACTTCCTGGGTTCGAGTGATTTTCCTGCCTCAGCTTCCCAAGTAGCTGGGACCACAGACGTGCACCACCACGCCTGGCTAATTTTTGTATTTTTAGTGGAGACAGGGTTTTGCCATGTTGACCAGGCTGGTCTCAAACTCCTGAACCTCAGGTGATCTGCCTGACTTGGCCTCCCAAAGTGCTGAGATTACAGGTATGAAGCACTGTGTCCAGCCCATGGTTTTCTTTTCCTTCTCCTAGATCATGATTGTTCTTCTCTCTGCTTCTGGATTGAGACTACTTCTTTTTCCCTCTTTCTACTATGATGATGCCTTTCATGAGACCTGTATCTTGAGTGGACTTCTGCTTTCTGACAACTTTCTTTGTGTTTGTGTCTGTCCTCATCATTTTCAGATGAATTTATTTATTTATTGAGATAGCATGTCATTCTGTTGCCCAGGCTGGAGTGCAGAGGCATGATCACAGCTCACTGTAACCTCTGTTCCCCCGGCTCAAGCTTCTCACCACAGCCTCCTCAGTAGCTGGAATCACAGGCACACACCACCACGCCTGGCTAACTTTTGTGTTTTTTGTAGAGACAGGGCTTTGCAATATTGCTCAAGCTGGTCTCAAACTTGTGAGCCCAAGCAATTTGCCCACCTTGGCCTCCCAAAGTACTGGGACTACAGATGTGAGTTACTGCACCCAGCCCATTTTCAGATGAATTTAGTCCCTCTCTTCCTTTATCAGAATAATGTTCTTTGTCATTATGCTCCTCAGAAGTGTATTTCTTAGAGGATTTGTTGTAGGATTCCTGTCTCCTTGCCTTATCATGAAATAGGCTTATTATTTTCCTACCTGAGTCTACAGTGTCTTCAGTTCAGCCTTTTTGCCCATCAGCATGCTCTTTGTGTTTTCGTCCTTCATTTTCTTTCTTCTTTTCTTTCTCTTGACCTTGATTGTGATCTTGAATAATAATATTTTGAGTAAGAAAAACAGATGCATCCGACAGTTCTTTTTTTCCTCCCACCATCTGGGGATGTCTTTTTCTGGGGCTAGTCCATATTGTCCTGGATAACTACCCTATCTTGAGAACCCAGTCTTAATTTCATTAAACATCTTTAATGAAAACAGCCTTTTGGCACAGTGCTGTTGCAAAATGTGGTCTGGCTCTCCTCACATGTTCTCTGGCTGCCACAGTTCAGAGCTCAGGCCACTAGGGTGGCACCTCCACTTGCCACTTTTAGCAGTACCAGCCACCTCAAAGCTTTGCCACAGACTAATAGCTCTTTCCAGGGGCCTGGATGGCACCCAAGGGATCTGCCATTGCTTTTTTAATTTATTTTTTACATTTAGCTCATTAATATCTGTTAGATATTTTTATGTCTACATTGAAATAGGGAACTTTATTTTTCCCCCAAAGGGTAACTGTTCTAACATTATCAGTTAGCTTGTCTTTTCCCCACCAACTTAAAATACGACTCTTACTTTAAAAATTGCATTTTATAAACGTGTATGTTTCAGTAATTTATATTCTGCCCCACTGATCTATATTCCCATGTTAGAATTATACTTTTATTTTATTTTTAAAATTTATTTAGAGATAAGATCTCGCTATGTCACTCTGGCTGGAATGCAGTGGTGCAATGATAATTCACTGCAACCTTGAATTCCTGGGCTCAAACAATACTCCCACCTCAGACTTCAAAGCAGCTGGGACTGCAGGTGTGTGCCACTGTGCCTGGCTAATTTTTTTATTTTTATTTATTTGTAGAGACGATGTTTTGCTATGTTGCCCAGGCTGGTCTCAAACTCCTGGGCTCAAGGGATCCTTCTGTCTTGGCCGCCCAAAGTGTTGGGATTATAGGCGTAAGCCACTGCACCCAGCCTTAGTATTATACTATTTTAGTTAACCAAGCTTTACAATGAATTTTGATACCTAGAAAGACAAGTCATTCCTTATTATCGCTGTTTTTCCAAATGTTTTTGGCAGGGTAGTCTTTCACATTTAATTTTCTGTAAGAACTTTAGTCTGTCAAGTTTCATTTTCTAAAGTCCTACTGGGGACTTCCATACTTCTAAATTCATTTTTTTCCTTTAAAACTGTAGAAAGTGAATTTTAAAACACACACACATACAAGGACAGAGAGTACAGGAAAGGAGACAATAGCAATGAAATTTTTGAAAGCAGACAGGAATATGAATGCCTGATAATTGACTTGGAAAGCGACATCCCAGCCAACAACAGGGAAAGCTGACAGGCAAGCCGATAGAACTCTCAAAAGGCACAGAGCTGGCAGCATAGTCTCACTGGGGTATGGGTCTGGAGCAGACAGGGAAAGCTGTCTGAGAACCAGTTAGTTCCCTAAGTCCTTTTCCCAATTCCAGTTCTCTGGTTAATTGCCCTTACCCCAGCACAAGACTGCAAGTTTATTCCCTGCCGAGAGTGAAAGAAAGTATCTCTGGCTTAGGGGACAAAAGGTGTGCTTGATGGTACAAGTCGGGGATTAAATGATCATATGGATTCTGATTGTCGAATACTAACTTGCCAGCCCACTCAGCTCCCACGTATCTAGCAGCCAGTCTTTTATTCTCCAGGCAGGAGATTGTAAGATTTTGTCTCCTGTGTCCATGTGAAGAGACCACCAAACAAGCTTTGTGTGAGCAACAAGGCTGTTTATTTCACCTGGGTGCAGGTAGGCTGAGTTCGAAAAGAGAGTCAGCAAAGGCTGGTGGATTATTATTAGTTCTTACATGTTTTGGGATAGGCAGTGGAGTTAGGAGCAATGTTTTGCAGGCAGGGGGTGGATCTCACAAAGTACATTCTCAAGGGTGGGGAGAATTACAAAGAACCTTCTTAAGGGTGGGGGAGATTACAAAGTACATTGATCAGTTAGGTTGGGGCAGAAATAAATCACAGTGGTGGAATGTCATCAGTTAAGGCTATTTTCACTTATTTTATGGATCTTCAGTTGCTTCAGGCCATCTGGATGCATACCTGCCGCCACAGGGAATACAACGGCTTAGCTTGGGCTCAGAGGCCTGACATTCCTGTCTTCTTATATTAATAACAAAAATAAAACAAAATAGTGGTAAAGTGTTAGGGCAGCGAAAATTTTGGGGGGTGGTATGGAGAGATAATGGGCAATGTTTCTCAGGGCTGCTTCGAATGGGATTAGGGGCAGCGTGGGATCCTAGAGTGGGAGAGATTGAGCTGAAGGAAGATTTTGTGGTAAGGGGTGATATTGTGGGGTTGTTAGAAGGAACATTTGTCATATAGAATTATTGGTGATGGCCTGGATGCAGTTTTGTATGAATTGAGAAACTAAACTGAAGGGGTGGCCTGCCCCTCCACACTTGTGGGTATTTCTCGTTAGGTGGAAACGAAAGACTTGAGAAAAGGAATAAAACACAGAGACAAAGTGTAGAGAAAGAAAAGCGGGGCCCAGGGGACCGGCGCTCAGCTTACAGAGGACCCACGCGGCACCGGCCTCTGAGTTCCCTTAGTATTTATTGACAATTATCTTTACCATCAAAAAGATAAGGGAGTGACTGGACAATAGGACTATGGTAGGGAGGAAATCAGCAGTAAGACATATGAACAAAAATCCCTGTGACATGAATAAGTTTAAAGGAAAATGCTGTGCCTTGAGATGCATATGCGAACATCTCCATAAACCTTTTAGCAGTATTGCTCCAGCAAGCCCCACCTTATTCCTAAAGGTGGTTTTCTCCTTGCTCAGTAAACAGAACGCACAATGGGTGTTACCCGGAGATGTTCCGTTGCCCAGGGAGGGGCAGGAGACAAATGTTTTTCTCTTTCTTGAGATTTAAGAGAATGTTGATGACCTTTAACCATAAGCAGCCTTTAGGCACTTGTTTAACAGGCACATTCTGCACCGCCCAAAGTCCTTTTAACGTAAGTCACCTTTGCACATGTCTCTTGCAAGGACAAAGTTGAAGGTAAGGTCACAGATTAACAGCATCTCAAATACAGAACTAAATGGAGTTTTTTATGTCTACTTCCTTCTATATAGACATGGTAACCAACTGATCTCTCGTTCTTTTCCCCACATTTCCCCCTTTTCTTTTCAACAAAACCACCATTGTCATCACGACACCGAGATTACATACTTCACAAGGTAATAGAATATCACAAAACAAATGGAGGCAGGATGAGTTCACAGGATGGTGTTAAAATTAAAATTAAAATTGCCAACGAAATTTTGGGCATGCATAGTCATCGATAACATTTTATCAGGAAATAGGGTTTGGCCGGGCGCGGTGGCTCAAGCCTGTAATCCCAGCACTTTGGGAGGCCGAGGCGGGCGGATCACGAGGTCAGGAGATCGAGACCCTCCTGGCTAATACGGTGAAACCCCGTCTCTACTAAAAATACAAAAAAACTAGCCGGGCGCGGTGGCGGGCGCCTGTAGTCCCAGCTACTCGGAGGCTGAGCCGGGAGAATGGCGTGAACCCGGGAGGCGGAGCTTGCAGTGAGCTGAGATCCGGCCACTGCACTCCAGCCTGGGCGACAGAGCGAGACTCCGTCTCAAAAAAAAAAAAAAAAAAAAAAAAAAAAAAAAAGGAAATAGGGTTTGAGAGCAGACAACCTGACTGACCAAAATTTATTAGGTGGGAATTTCTCCATCCTAATAAGCCTGGGAGCACTACAGGAGGCCGGGCTTATTTCATCCCTTCGGCTTCAACTGTAAAAGGCGGCATGCCTCCAAGGGGGTCGTTTATAGGCCTACCCTCAGAGCGCATTCTCTTTCTCAGGGATATTCCTTGCTGAGAAAAAGAATTCAGCGATATCTCTCCTATTCGTGTGCGAAAGGAGAAAAGATATGGCTCTGTTCCGTCCGGCTCACCGGCGGCCAGTTCAAGGTTACCTCCCTTGTTTTCTGAACACCGCTGTTATCCTGTTCTTTTTTCAAGATGCCCAGTTTTCGTATAGTTCAAACACACATGCTCTACAAACAATTTGTGCAGTTAAGGCAATCATCACAGTGTCTTGAGGTGACATGTATCCTCCTCAACTTACAAAGAAGATGGTGGGATTAAGAGATGGCAGTAAAGATATAGGAATTACAAAAGTATAAATTTTGGAGAACTAATAAAATGTCCATGAAATCTTCATATTTTATGTTTTTCTGCTGTGGCTTCAGCCAGTCCCTCCGTTCAAGGTCGCTGACTTCCCGCAATATTCTCCCTCCCTTTTCCTCTATATAAATGTGCCATGGCGATGAAGGCTTGTTCGTTCTCTCGATTTTGGCGCAGGATTCTTCGATGGTCCTGCACACTAAAACAAACCGATTAAACAGAGACACATAATTCCAAAATTTACGGCAGTAGAGTTCCCAATAGACTTAATCCAAGTCGTGGGGTTTGATCCATAAAGATTTTTTGCCACTTGATCTAACGCCTCAGCTCCAGGCACAATATTTAAGTGACTCTGAGAGGCTTCAAAATTTGTTCTTTTAATTTAGAAATGTCTAAAGTGAGATTATCTTCTCTTCCCTGTAAATGGCGTCTTACCATGTCCCAGTGATGTTTAGACTCATTATAAACTTGGGGTGTAATACAAAAATCTGACGTATTCCAGTCACACTGTAACTGGAAATGATGTTCCAAGCTCATGAGCCTATCTCCCATCCAAATGACAGTTTGTCTAAGGTCATTAATTTGATTAGCCAATTTTTGATCGATACCCGATTGTGAATTCCACAACCTTGTGGTAAGTAAATATACTGATGGGATAGAGAGTAGGTACTTCTACCAACCAATTTTGGATAGCAGGCATTAAACATCCTGGTGCTCTCCCTAGGCAAATAGGAGGATAACAATACCCAATAGAAATGTTTATCATCATTCCTTCTTCCTCCGGTTTGGCAGGCAACGATCATCTGTGGGACCAGGTACCCACACGCTATTATTAACATATACTTCAATAGGATTATCCATCCATGTGACTGCCCGAATTAAGGGCGGGAAAGGCACATAGGCCCAGTAGGTATAATTAGCTGCAGCTGCTCCTGCAGGCATGGGGAGACTTACCACCGTTGATACAACCATTAAAGCTGCAAGCAGCATTTTTTCTGAGGTTTGTGTCACCTTTGTGCTAGCTAGGCTTTTTCTAGCTAACAGTGTCAGCTTCTTTAACTGTGCCCAGGTTGGCAGCTCCGCCTTCTTGTGTGTGTGGTGACTTCATCTGTTTTTCTGGTATCACCACTTGGTTCATCCTGCGAGTCAATGGCGCTCGATTGCGGTGTTTCCGTCTTCATGGAGGTGCTTTTTTGCATCTCCGATGGGTTCATTGTAGAACTTCAAATGTCTAGTGGGTATCCAAACAGGAAGCTGATTTTCTCCTGGTGAAACACAAGCAAAACCTCTTCCCCAGGTATCACCTGCCCTATTTCCCGGTCCTATTTTTGTTGTCTTTCCACCAAATCAGTTTTCCTTCATGTGGACTGTTCTTTTTACCAGTAAGATGTTCTGCAGAAGTAGTAGTCTGATTTCTATAAATGTTAAAAAATTTAAAGTATAGAGTGCTAGATTAAGCTGCATCTGAGGAGAGGTAACTCCTTACTGTCTCTCCCCCTTTTTTTGTTTAACTAACTGAGTTTTGAGTGTTCTATTAGTTCTTTCAACTATGGCCTGTCCTTGGGAATTATAAGGAATTCCTGTTGTATGTGTAATATTCCACTGATTTAAGAATTTTTGGAAAGCTTTACTACAATAACCTGGTCCATTGTCAGTTTTATTTTTTCTGGAACTCCCATCACAGCAAAACAAGATAATAAATGTTTTTTAACATGGGAAGTACTTTCGCCTGTCTGGCATGTTGCCCATATGAAATGTGAATAAGTATCAACTGTTACATGAACATATGATAATTTTCCAAATGAAGGTACATGGGTAACATCCATTTGCCAATGCATTAGGACACAGACCTCTGGGATTAACTCCTGCCTCTTGGGTGGGCAGGTGTAGTACTTGACACTGGGCACAATGTTGTACAATATTTTTGCCTGTTTCCATGTGACATCAAATTTGTTTTTTAACCCTGCTGCATTTACATGAGTCAAAGCATGAAGTTCTTGTGCTTTTATGAATGCAGAGGATACCAGTAAGTCAGCTTTTTCATTTGCTCGAGTTAAAGGTCCTGGTAAATTAGTATGTGCTCGAATATGAGTAATATAAAATGGGAAATTCTTTTTCTTACAGTTTGTTGTAACAAATTGAACAGCTGGTTTAACTGATCATCCATGCTATATTTAATTAGAGCTGTCTCAACGTCCTTGTAGCCTGTACTACATATGCAGATCTGATATAATATTAACAGGTTGATTAAAATCTTCTAACACTGTAATGACTGCAACCAACTCTGCCCTTTGAGCTGATTGATACTGAGTTTTGATTACTCGCTCTTTTGGCCCTGTGTAAGCCGCTTTTCCATTGCTGGAACCATCAGTAAATACTGTCAGAGCATTTTTTAAAGGTTCGTGTCTGGTAATTTTAGGTAGATCCAAGTAGTCAATTTAAAAACTGGAAGATTTTTGTTTTGGGTAATGATTATCAATAATTCCCACAAAATCAGCAAGGCCAATTTGCCATGCACCAGAATTGATAAAGGCTTGTTTAACTTGTTCCTTGGTTAAAGGAACAACTATTTTGTCTGGGTCATTACCACACAATTTTATTATTCGTAATCTTGTCTGACCAATTAATGTAGCTATTTGATCCAAGTACAATGTAAAAGTTTTAATTGTACTGTGAGGAGGAATGACCACTCCACAAGATCAGTATTTTGAACAATGATGCCTGTTGGAGAATGTGCAGTGGCAAAAATCAAAAGTTGGAGTGGGGCTAAAGAATCTATTCTACTTATTTGCGCTGACTGATTTTTTCTTCCACTAATTTAATTGCTTTTGTTGCCTCTGGGGTTAATATCCTTTTACTATTTAAGTCTGGATCTCCTCTTAAGATAGAGAACAAATTTGACATGGCATAAGTAGGAATGCCTAGTGTTGGCCGCCTAACAATTTCTGAAAATCATTTAATGTTTTTAATGTATCTTTTCTTATTTCTATTTTTTGTGGCTTAATTTTTCTATTTTCTATCTGCATCCCTAAATAATGAAAAGGATCAGAGGTTTGGATCTTATCCGATGCTATTGTTAGTCCTGCGTTGACAACCTCTGCTTGCAGAAATGTGTAACAGTCAATTAATTTGTCTCTTGTTTCTGCTGCACATAAAATATCATCAATATAGTGAATGATATAACAATCTGAAAATTTGTCTCTAACTGGTTGAAGGACTTGACCTACGAAAGTTTGACAAATATTTGGACTATTAAGCATTCCCTGAGGTAATACTTTCCACTGAAACCTGGTGGCTGGTTCTTTATTATTTATGGCTGGTATAGTAAAGGCAAATTTTTTGCAATCCTGCTCTGCCAGAGGAATGGTAAAAAAGCAGTCTTTAAGATCAATTATAATTAAAGGCCAGTCTTTTGGGATCATGGCCGGAGAGGGCAATCCAGGTTGGAGAGGCCCCATGGGTTGAATTACAGCGTTTACGGCTCTTAAGTCCATTAACATACGCCATTTGCCTGATTTTTTTCTGAATTACAAATACAGGAGAATTCCAGGGTGAGAATGAAGGCTCAATGTTTCCCTTTTCTAATTGTTCCTTTGCTAATAAGTGTAAAGCCTCCAGTTTTTGCTTTGGTAGCGGCCACTGATTTACCCATACCGGTTTTTCTATTTTCTAAGTTAATGGAATGGGTTTAGGAGGCTCTACAGTGGCCGCCCCTAAAAAGGATACCCTATTCCTTTTTCTTTTTGATTTTTCTCAGTCTCAATTGGGACTTTAATGCCATTTTCATTTTTTCCTAATCCCTTTCCTGGTATATATCCCATCTTAGCCATGATTTTTTGACTCATGGGGCTATATAATGGAGCAGGCATAATGATTTCTGCACCCCATTGTTGTAACAAATCTCGACCCCATAGATTAACAGGAATTGAAGTAATCATTGGCTGAACAGTACTTTCTTGATTATCTGGCCCTAAACAATGTAAAATCATTGTACTTTCATACACTTCGGAAGCTGTGCCTACGCCGACAAGTCTTGTAACAGCCTTTTGTTTAGGCCAATTTTTTGGCCACTGATTTAAAGCAATGATAGAGATATCTGCTCCTGTGTCCACCAACCCTTCAAACTGTTTTCCTTGAATAATGGCCTTACACACAGGTCTGCTTTCAGAGACTAGACTTGCCCAATATGCAGCCTTTCCTGCCAGATCAATGCTTCCGAACCCTCCTGTTCTTTTTATCTCACTGTTTCCAACTTTAATATAAGGTAGGAGTAATAATTGAGCAATTCTGTCTCCTGGACTGGCACTCCAAGGAATTGAGGAACTAATAACCAATTGAATTTCACCTTCATAGTCTGAATCAACCACACCAGTATGAATTTGAACTCCTTTTAGATTTAAACTTGATCTTCCTAAGATTAGTCCTACAGTCCCCTCAGGCAATGGGCCGTATACCCCTGTGGGGATTTTTCGTGGAGGCTCCCCTGGAAGCAGAGAGACTGCTTGTAAAGTACATAGATCTACTGCTGCACTGCCACTTGTGGCGGGGGATAATTGCTGTATTGTGATAACTGGCTTATTCCCTGAGACACTTGCGACAGTGGGGGTTGTTGTTCCTGAAAACCCTGAGGAACAAAGGGTTGAATTTGGAATGCCCCAGTTTGTTGCGGGGCCTGAGGCTGGCCCCTCCTCTCGTTTCCCGACAGTGGTTGCCCATTTTTATCAAATTTAGAACGACATTGAATACTCCAATGTTTTCCCTTTTTACATCTTGGACATAGGCCAGGTGGCCCTTTATCTGTTGTTGTAGTAGCTTGAGTAGTTACATTTTGTTTATTTGTGACTAGGCAATTCTTTTTTAGATGACCAATTTGACCACAATTATAACATTTTCCCCCAAACGTTTTCACTTGTCCTCCTAAAGCAACCCCTGTGATTGCTTGAGCCATGAGCATAGCTTTATGCATAGCTCCTCCAATTCCATCGCAGGCTTTAACATACTCTGAGATTACATCTGTTCCTGCGGGAACCCTTCCTTTTAATGGCTTAATGACTGATTGACAATCCGGATTGGCGTTTTCATATGCCATCAACTCCACTATGACTTTACGGGCATCTCATCAGTAATTGACTTTGAGCAGCATCTTGAAGTCTTGCTACAAAATCAGGGTAGGGCTCTTTAGAGCCTTGTCTTATTGTATTAAGGAGGAAGGGCAGGCGTTCCTGGGTCTTGGATTTTCTCCCAGGCCCTAAGGCAGATAGCCCTGATTTGCTCAATGGCCTCATTTGACATTATTGCCTGTTGGTCAACAGTGCTCCAGTTTTGACCTATTCCTAATAGTTGATCTATGTTAATTGGAGGATTGGCAGTCCTATTTCTTCGGACCTGTACTTGTGCCCCATCAATCCACCAAGTCTTAAATTGTAAAATTTGAGAGGGTGAGAGTGATGATTTTGCCAGAATCTCCCAATCATAAGGAATGAGTCTATGTCCATGAGCAATGGAATCTAATAATGTTCTCATGTAAGGAGAGTTGGGTCCATACTGTTTTACTCCTTCTTTCATCTCTTTTAGCATTTTTATAGAAAAGGACTGATATCTGGCTTCAGCTATGGGAGGCTCTCCCTCTTGGGCCCCTTCTCCAGGTGGTCTTGCTTCTAATATTACTGGGAATTGCCACGCCTCAGTATCTCCCTGTTTTCTTGCCTCATCAATAATTTTATGTATTGCACTATCGTGTGTACTAGGTGGTGCTGTAGGATTAAGTCTCATGGTGGGCGGCTGAGGATATGGCACCCTGCCCTGTGGCACTGGGAATGTTCCTGGCTGTCCATACAGATTTTCTGGGGGCTGCCGATACTGCAGTTCAGCTGGCGGCCAGTATTGATAGGCTACTGGCGGCTGGATCTTATTTTCTACCTGCTGATATTGTGGACACTGTATTTGTTGGGCATTGCCATGACAGAGACTCTTTTTCTATTTGATCTTTTTTTGGAGTTTGTACTTGTTTAACCTGCATTAGAGGTTCTAAGGTTGCAGGCATCTGAGCTGTTGTAAGAGGAGTGGCCCTCGTGGTTTAGACTCTGATGGCTCTGCTAATTCTGGATCTTTTTCCTCTAATTTTAACGTTTCAGGATATATTACCTCCTGTAATTGATTATTGTCAACATTGTGCGTTGACCGAGCCATTACCGGCTCTGCTACACATTTACAGTGTGAACTTTCTTTTCCTTTCCGGGATTCTCTCCCTGCCTCTTTTTTACAATCTACTGCACAGCTTTTAGGGACATCCGAAATTGGAACACTATCTTCTTCTGTTTGCAATGGTTCTAAAGCTACTTTAATAATGACCCAATCATTCCATACTGTAAGGGAATGATTTTACACCCTCCTACTTGCTTTTTTAATTCTTTGCCAATTTTTCCCAATCTTTTAGATCTAAAGTTCCCTGTTCTGGAAACCATGGACAAAACTGTTCTATTGTTTGAAAGAGCGTATTTAGATTTTTGGTAGACACTTTAACTCCCCCTCTTTTTAAGAGAATTTTTATAAAGCTGCGATAAGAGGCATATTTACTTTTAGTTTGCCCCATTGTTACCCTAGGTTCTTCCGAGCGCACAAGTTTACCACAAGGCTGACTGTAGACGTACTCGGGAGTCTCTCGTCGACTTGTCCTCAATGACCACGCTCCAGCGTACCTTCACCTTAGAGAAAAGCTTCCACGTTGGGCACCAGATGAAGGGGTGGCCTGCCCCTCCACACTTGTGGGTGTTTCTCGTTAGGTGGAAACGAAAGACTTGAGAAAAGGAATAAAACACAGAGACAAAGTGTAGAGAAAGAAAAGCGGGGCCCAGGGGACCGGCGCTCAGCTTACAGAGGACCCACGCGGCACCGGCCTCTGAGTTCCCTCAGTATTTATTGACAATTATCTTTACCATCAAAAAGATAAGGGAGTGACTGGACAATAGGACTATGGTAGGGAGGAAATCAGCAGTAAGACATATGAACAAAAATCCCTGTGACATGAATAAGTTTAAAGGAAAATGCTGTGCCTTGAGATGCATATGCGAACATCTCCATAAACCTTTTAGCAGTATTGCTCCAGCAAGCCCCACCTTATTCCTAAAGGTGGTTTTCTCCTTGCTCAGTAAACAGAACGCACAATGGGTGTTACCCGAGATGTTCCATTGCCCAGGGAGGGGCAGGAGACAAATGTTTTTCTCTTTCTTGAGATTTAAGAGAATGTTGATGACCTTTAACCATAAGCAGCCTTTAGGCACTTGTTTAACAAGGCACATTCTGCACCGCCCAAAATCCTTTTAACGTAAGTCACCTTTGCACATGTCTCTTGCAAGGACAAAGTTGAAGGTAAGGTCACAGATTAACAGCATCTCAAATACAGAACTAAATGGAGTTTTTTATGTCTACTTCCTTCTATATAGACATGGTAACCAACTGATCTCTCGTTCTTTTCCCCACACTAAACGAAAGATATAAGGTCCAAATAAAAGAAGGAGGAAAACAGGTATTAAAGGACTAAGAATTGGGATGTACCCAGGATGTCCAATTAGAGAGTGTCCAAGTGGGATTCAACATTATTGTTTGCTTGGTTGGCGAGTTTTGGGGCTCTGTCCTTGAGTTTTTTATGTTGTTACATACTAGGCCAGATTGATTTCGGTAAAGACAACACTCTTCATTTAAAAATATACGAAGTCTTGGCCGGTCGCGGTGGCTCACGCCTGTAATCCCAGCACTTTGGGAGGCCAAGGTGGGGGGATCACGAGGTCAGGAGATCGAGACCATCCTGGCTAACACGGTGAAACCTCTTCTCCACTAAAAACACAAAAAATGCTCCAGGTGTGGTGTTGGGCGCCTGTAGTCCCAGCTACTCTGGAGGCTGAGGTAGGAGAATGGTGGAAGCCCGGGAGGCGGAGCTTGCAGTTAGCCAAAATCGTGCCACTGAGCTCCAGCCTGGGCGACGGAGCAAAACTCCGTCTCAAAAAAAAAAAAAAAAAGTGTATATATATGTGTGTGTGTGTGTGTGTGTGTGTGTATATATATATATATATATATATATACACACACACATACATATACACACACACCCACACAGTCTTTTTTTTTTTTTTTTTTCAAGCAGCGAGTAAGTCGGGGCCTCCGCGATTTTGGAGGAAAGAAAAATGCAAAGCCAGCAACTGTTCGTTAAACAAGGATTAGAAACGGCTAGGAAAGAGTGAGATTGATAGTGTGGTGGAGATAACTGGGGAGAGGTAGAGGATGGCATAAGAACGGGAACCAGAATAAGAGTGAGTATAAAAGTAAAGAATAGAACTTCATCAAGGTGGAAGTATTGGAGGGTGCCCTGCCACCAAAGATCATCTATCCACTCCAAGAGGGAGTCAAGAGTGGCGGTTTGGGGATAGCACCAGGAGATATCAGCTGTGATGTCTTGGAGAAACAGTGTAAACTGGCAGTGTAAACAAGAGCAGGTCATTTATGAGTAGTTGAGAATGGTGAATAGGAGTATGACTAGACAGAATATAGTAGAGATGACAGGTTTTTGGGCCGCAGTCCAAGTAGTGGGGGTGACTGCATAAAGCCCTGTTGCAAAGAGTAGGGTAAGGATGGATAGACCTAATAGAATGAAGGGATGTATTAGGCTCATGAGGGTTATTATTGTTCTTCAGAAATGTGAGTGAGTTTAAGGGAAGTAGGGGAGAGTACTCGCAACTTCCAGGAGGAAGAGGAGATATCAGGCTGGCTGGCTGACAGACACAGCTTTATCCTGGAATGGTGAACCCAATGGGGAGGGTCCTGCAGGCAGATGATGGTTGGAGTACTATAGATGACTAAGCAGGGTCCGGTCCGTAGAGGTTGTAGAGTTTGAGGGGTCAGATTCTTAACAAGAATTGATCATCCAGCTAGGGTGTCTTCATATGGCTGGAAATCTGGAGTAGGCAAGAGAAGATTAGCAGCCTGGCGAATTTCCTGTCTAGCCTGATGGAGGACTGGAAGATAGTCACCTAGAGGTCTGGTGTCTGGGACGAGATTGGGGCCGAGTAAGAAAGTGCGTCCATATAAAAGTTCAAATGGACTGTACTCTGTAGCATCTCGAGGACAGGCTCTAATTCTGTCAGGCCTCTGAGCCCAAGCTAAACCATCATATCCCTTGTGACCGGCAAATATGCATCCAGATGGCCTGAAGCAACTGAAGATCCACAAAATAAGTGATAATAGCCTTCACTGATGACATTCCACGATTGTGATTTATTTCTGCCCTAACCTAACTGATCAATGATGTACTGTGTAATCTCCCCCACCCTTAAGAAGGTTCTTTGTAATTCTCCCCATCCTTGAGAATGTACTTTGTGAGATCCACCCACTGCCTGCAAAACATTGCTCTTGCTGGGTGCGGTGGCTCAAGCCTGTAATCCCAGCACTTTGGGAGGCCGAGACGGGTGGATCACGAGGTCAGGAGATTGAGACCATCCTGGCTAACATGGTGAAACCCCATCTCTACTAAAAAATACAAAAAACTAGCCGGGTGATGTGGCGGGCGCCTGTAGTCCCAGCTACTCGGGAGGCTGAGGTAGGAGAATGGCGGGAACCTGGGAGGCGGAGCTTGCAGTGAGCTGAGATCCGGCCACTGCACTCCAGCCCAGGCGACAGAGCGAGACTCTGTCTCAAAAAAAAAAAAAAAAAAAATTGCTCCTGACTCCACCGCCTATCCCCAAAACCTGTAAGAACTAATGATAATCCACCACCCTTTGCTGATTCTCTTTTTGAACCCAGCCCACCTGCACCCAGGTGAAATAAACAGCCTTGTTGCTCACACAAAGCCTGTTTGGTGGTCTCTTCACATGGACACATGAGACAGATTTCACTGGGGAAGCAAATAGCCATAGGGGTGGGCAAGAAGTATCCATGATTGTGGAGCTTCCGGTCAGCCTTTTATTCTTGTAACAAATGAAAAACCAAGGATTATCAGACATCTGAGGAAAACCTCTAACATAGAAGGAGATAAAATGAACAAACAATAAAAAGCAACTTAAAATGGGCACCATATAAAGAAAGGAAAACAGTTAAAAAAAAAAAAACCCAAAACCCTATTCTTAAGCTACAGAGAAAGCCTGGCCAACATGGTGAAACCCCATCTCTACTAAAAATACAAAAATTAACCAGGCATGGTGGTGTACACCTGCAGTCCCAGCTACTCAGGAGGCTGAGGCAGGAGAATCACCTGAACCCGTGAGGCTGAGGCTGCAGTGTGCTGAGATCACACCACTGCACTCCAGCCTGGGTGACAGAGTGAGACCTTGTCTCAAAAAAAAAAAAAGCCACAGAGAAATAAAATCAGACAAACATAAATGGGTGCTAAACAAAAACACTCACAGAACAAAATAGTCTCTTAGAAATAAAAAAATTAGGCCGGGCGCGGTGGCTCAAGCCTGTAATCCCAGCACTTTGGGAGGCCGAGACGGGCGGATCACGAGGTCAGGAGATCGAGACCATCCTGGCTAATACGGTGAAACCCCGTCTCTACTAAAAAATACAAAAAACTAGCCGGGCGACGAGGCGGGCGCCTGTAGTCCCAGCTACTCGGGAGGCTGAGGCAGGAGAATGGCGTGAACCCGCGAGGCGGAGCTTGCAGTGAGCTGAGAGCCGGCCACTGCACTCCAGCCCGGGCGGCAGAGCAAGACTCCGTCTCAAAAAAAAAAAAAAAAAAAAAAGAAATAAAAAATTAGAGGAAATGGAAACAAACAAAAACCCACTTCAATTGAAGTATTAGAAAATCAAGTTAAGCGGTTGTCTCAGAATGGGCAGAGATAGAAAATGGGAGAGAAAAGATAAGAAAATAAGACAGAGGCCAGGTGCAGTGGCTCATGTCTGTAACCCCAGCACTTTGGTAGACCAAGGCAGGGGAATCACTTGAGGTCAGGAGTTTGAGATCAGCCTGGCCAACATGATGAAACTCTATCTCTACTAAAAATACAAAAATTAGCCAGGTGTGGCGGTGCACACCTGTAATCCCAGCTGTTCAGGAGGCTGAGGCAAGAGAATTGCTTGAACCCCGGAGGCAGAGGCTGCAGTGAGCCGAGATCATGGCACTGCACTCCAGCCTGGACGACAGAGCAAGACTCTGTCTCAAAAAAAAAAAAAAAAAGACAGAGGTCCAATACTTGAACATAAGCAGCTCCAAAAAGATTGATGAGGAACGTGGAAAGGAGGGAATTCTCAACAAAATAGTTTGATAAAATTTCCCAGAACTGAAGGACTTGAACTGCAGGATTATAAGGGCTTACCAAGTACCCAGCATAGTGATTGAGAAATAGACCCATTTAACTATGTGTCCTTACAGTGAAATATTCTGGCACTGTTAAAAATGTAAAGATTTATGAATAGCATTAATATGAAATTATTGTATGTGGTTTTTCATCTGTTAGATATGTTATCTGGGAGTAACATTACTAGGTCACAGAACGTGAATACATAATGTCAAATAGTTTTCCAAAGTGGTTGGTATCTGACAGAACACAGTGTACTGGTTATCAGTCTCAGGAAAGGAATCTAAATGCTTCTACCCATTGCATCTTGGTATCAGAGTCAGCAAGGAAAACAGTGCAAACACCGGATAAAGCTTTACTTACATAGAGAAGAGACAGAGCAGGATCAGCTCCAATAGTGTGCGTTGGTTCCTCATGGCAAGTGGGTCTGTCTCCCCAGCAGCCGCTGCAGGGTGGTTTGCCTACAAGCACCCATCTTGTGCTACAGTGAAACGGTGTGCCTGGTCTCCGTCACTTGCTGGCCTCAAGTAAGACCCATTTTCATGCAGTGCTGAACAATTCATGACACTGCTGACAATGAGATTGTTTAAATGAGGTCATTCTCTGAGAGAAATTAAAAAGTTATGGCCAGATACCTAGGTTGTAGTTACATGGTATGTTCATTCTGAAAATTCATTAAACTGTGCCTTTGTCATTTGTACGCTTTTCTGTTACGTTTTATTAAAAGTTAAAAGGTTCTATAGAGAAGTAAGCTCAGGGCTTTTTAAAAAAATTTTTAAGTTGTAAGCACGTAAATTAAATTTATTCATAGGAAGGTGTTTTGTAGGCTACATAACTCTGACCAAAAAAATTAAAAAGGGAAGGTGTTTTGAAGTTAATGTTAGCTGAAATTAAAACACAGCCATATTAACCCTGTAATAATGAAAACTTTTTTGTACATGTATTCATTGAGGACATAGTATTGTAAGTAGTTGGTTTTTTAAATTTGTTATTTTATGGAATTTTTTTTTCTTTCTTTTTTTTTTTTTAAGAGACTCTCACTGTAACTCAGGCTGGAGTGCAGTGGTGTGATCTCTGCTTACTGCAGCCTCCACCTCAAGCGATTCTCGTTCAAGCTATTCTCGTGCCTCAGCCTCCCAAGTAGCTGGGACTATAGGCTTAATTGCCACCACATCCGGATAATTTTTGTATTTTTAGTAGAGATGGGTTTTTACCTTGTTAGCCAGGCTGGTCTTGAACTCTTGGCCTGAAGTGATCCACCTGCCTTGGCCTCTCAAAGTGCTGAGATTGTAAGTATGAGCCACCATGCCCCACCATAAATTAGCATCTTATAAAGGGGGAAGAGCCACATGTGTCTGCTGGTTGTGTTGCTATCCTGAAAACAAGGTTTTCCTGTCCTAGATTATTCCCTCTATATCGAGATAAGTAGGGTGATCAGCTAATGCTGGAGACAAAAGATAGGTGGGTTTTTTGAGATTTGTCATAAAGTAAATAGTATTGTGACAGCCGCCTTTACTTTCAGATGTGACATTGATAAAGCTGTGAATATGTTCCTATTTCTCCTCTTTATCTATTTCTCCTTGTTTTCTAGGTTTTTGTGGAAACTCTGGATAAGTGTTTCGAAAATGTGTGTGAATTGGATTTGATCTTCCATATGGATAAGGTACGTTCTCTTGCAGTTCTCTTCCAAACTAGGGTTACTAGAAAACCAAGAGCCTTGGGCAACTCTAGTACCTCTACACCTTCATTTTGTTTCTTGTTTTTTTTTACTCTTTTTTTTTGAGACGGAGTCTCGCTCTGTCGCCCAGGCTGTCGTGCAGTGGCCGGATCTCAGCTCACTGCAAGCTGCAAGCTCCGCCTCCCAGGTTCACGCCATTCTCCTGCCTTAGCCTCCCGAGTGGCTGGGACTACAGGCGCCCGCCACCTCACCCAGCTAGTTTTTTTTTTTTATTTTTTAGTAGAGACGGGGTTTCACCGTGTTCGCCAGGATGATCTCGATCTCCTGACCTCGTGATCTGCCCGTCTCGGCCTCCCAAAGTGCTGGGATTACAGGCTTGAGCCATTGCGCCCGGCCTTTTTACTCTTAAGATAGTCCTAGAACCTGTTTTATTTAATAGGTTTAATAGTTTGGGTTTTATTTTGTTTTTGCTAAGATCTATTAACAGTTTTAACGTGCGTAAGATTATTACTAGGCCTATATCATGGTTCATCTGTTCACAGACTGACTTCTTGATATAGGAGAATGATGTCACTGGCTACTTGGCCAAAGGTGAGATAGTTTTATGTTGATTATAAAATTAGTTTCCTAGTCCTAGGCCAGTGACAGTGAAACTTTGGAATAATCATGAAGCAGAGGCGTTGACTTAGATAGTAAAATTTATATCTTTCCTAAAGAGTAATATAGTGACTAGGAGATCTGTAATGTAATTCAAGGTCAAGTGATATTCTGTAGGAATGCAGACTATCAGAGGTAGAATTAAAATGGCCCCAAGTAGGTGTTCTCAGATTTGTTTTGCTAGCATAACTGTGACATGGCTTGTGTGATCTTGGCTCACTGCAACCTCTGCCTCCCATGTTCAAGCCTCTCCTGTCTCAGCCTCCCAAGTAGCTGGGATTACAGGTGCCTGCCACCATGCCCAGCTACTTTTTGTATGTTTAGTGGAGATGGAGTTTCACCGTATCTGTCGGGCTGGTCTCCAACTCCTGACCTCAGGTGATCCACCCACCTCAGTCTCCCAAAGTGCTGGGATTACAGGTGTGAGTGAACCACCGCGCCCAGCCTCCTAGGTAACTTTGAAAGTCAACATTTGTTGTTTTGTATTTTACCTTCTTTGCTCCGTGTTTTTTGTAAGAATCACCCATTTTGTTACATGTAGCCTTAGGTAGTTTAATTTCATTGCTGCATAGGATTTCATTATATGATTTTATCCATTCTATGACTAATGGAATTAGATTGTTTTGAGTTTGGAGCTTTTATGAAATATGTTTATGAAATATCAGCATCCTAGTGCAGAAACATCATGGAACCGTGTTCCTTCTTTAGATACTTAACTTGGGACTCCCTGACAACCTTATGGGGCTTCCAGTATTTACTGATGATTTTGAGTCAGCCTCCCTTTCATGTGAAAGGATTGTATACTTTTTGGAAACTTCAGAGATCTCTTAGTACCCTTTCTTTGCAAGCACGTAGAGTTGTTTTGTGCTTTTCATATGTTACAGATCTGCTGTTTTGCAACTTCTATCAAGGAGAGCCATAGCTCAGATCTAGTTCCCTTTTGGACTAGAGGGACTAGAGTCCCTTTCAAGTATTAAAGAGACTTGAAAATATAGGGGGAATGGAGAGGTGCCCTCTATAGGCCTTATTGTTATTATTTTAAAATAATATTGTTAAATACAGGCCGGATGTGGTGGCTCACACCTGTAATCCCAGCACTTTGGGAGGCCGAGGTGGGCAGATCACTTCAGGTCAGCAGTTCAAGACCAGCCTGACCAACATGGCAAAACCTTGTCTCTACTGAAAGTACAAAAATTAGCCAGGCGTGATGGTGCACGCCTGTAATCCCAGCTATTCAGGAGAACCGCTTGAACCTGGGAGGTGGGAGGTTGCAGTGAGCCGAGGTTGCGCCACTGCACTCCAGCCTGGGCGACAGAGCGAGACTGTGTCTCAAAAAAAAAAAAAAAAAAAACCAAATTATTAAATGCAAGGTGTTACTTTCAAAGTTACCACCTGGTTTGCAAAGTGGGTTCTTTGAAGATGCCACCTGTTGCTCACCAGGCTGCAGATGAATTTCTTAACATCTCAGGTGTAGATTCAGGGATTCAGAGATATATTTTACTAGGAAAGGGGGAGTTTAGAAAGCAAGAGAAGAGCCCATGGAGAGGTGTATTGAGGTGTCTCTGCTGGAATGACTTCGTATCACCCCCCTCCTCCAATGCTGTCTTTTTTATCAGGCACCTATGAGGGTAGCTTTACTAGTGGAGAGATCGGCAGAATGCTTAGACACCACGAAATCTGTATTTGTGTGCCAGCTGCTTATAGATGTTGTCTGGGGGCTGGGCACAGTGGCTCACACCTGTAATCCCAGCACTTTGGGAGTCCTGAGGTTGGGAGTTCAAGACCAGTCTGACCAACATGGAGAAACCCTGTCTCTTCTACAAATGCAAAATTAGCCGGGCGTAGTGGCACATGCCTGTAATTCCGACAGGAGAATCACCTAAACCTGGGAGACAGAGGTTGCAGGGGGCCGAGATCGCGCCATTGCACTTCAGCCTGGGCAACAAGAGCAAAACTCCATCTCAAAAAAAAAAAAGGAAGTTGTCTGGGAATGCCAGCTGCCCAACACCTGGAAACTTAGGGATCTGTGGGATAATACACACCTGGAGAAGACAGCGGCAGGCCCTGTAGGAAATTGTGCTTGGGTGCAGCCCCTCTCACTGGGAGAAGGGGTAGCCTCCCAACCCCCCCGGTCTAAGCTAGTTCATTGTCTAGGCAACCTGGAGTATGCCTCCACAGTGACTTTTTTTTTTTTTTTTTTTTTGAGACAGAGTCTCGCTCTGTTGCCCAGGCTGGAGTGCAGTTGTGTGATCTTGGCTCACTGCAATCTCTGCCTCCCATGTTCAAGCCTCTCCTGTCTCAGCCTCCCAAGTAGCTGGGATTACAGGTGCCTGCCACCATGCCCAGCTAATTTTTGTATGTTTAGTGGAGATGGGGTTTCACCATATCTGTCGGGCTGGTCTCCAACTCCTGACCTCAGGTGCTCCACCCACCTCAGTCTCCCAAAGTGCTGGGATTACAGGCGTGAGTGAACCATCGCGCCCAGCCTCCTAGGTAACTTTGAAAGTCAACATTTGTTGTTTTATATTTTACCTTGTTTGCTCCGTGTTTTTTGTGAGAATCACCCATTTTGTTACATGTAGCCTTAGGTAGTTTAATTTCATTGCTGCATAGGATTTCATTATATGATTTTATCCATTCTATGACTAATGGAATTGGATTGTTTTGAGTTTGGAGCTTTTATGAAATATGTTGTCATGAATATTCTTGAAAACGGATGCTATTGTACATTTTTGTACATTTTCTTGAAACATCTATTTCTCTTAATAGTGCAATTCCTGGGTCATAGATGAGGCCTCTAGAAGGAAGAAACAGGGGATCACAAAGGCACCAGCAGGCCTGCAGCACTGGCAGAAGAAGTCTGAGGCTCAAGGCCTCCGGACTGTAGGCCATAGTATCTGCCACTTTGTTAGATAATGCCAAACTTGCCAGAGTGATTGTATCAATTTATACTTCCACCAATGGGGGGTGAGTGTTCCCTTTGCTCCATATGCTCACCAAAAGTTTATATTCTCAGTGTGGTAATCATTAGAACTGATAACTAAATATTTACAGTTCTTTCCCCTTCAGGACACATGGTAAAATTACACTTCTATGCCTTCCTGAAGTGAGGTGTAGCCATGTGACTTGCTTTAGCCATTGAAGTGTGAATGGAAGTGCCATGTGTCACTTCTAGGCAAAACTTAGGAGCCAGTGCTAATATATATAATAATGGAATATGTGTGTGTGTGTGTGTGTGTGTGTGTGTGTGTGTATTCCATTTGTGGAAGCATGGATACACAGCCTCCCACAGCCTGGGTCCCTAACTGAGGATGAGGTAGAGCAGTGTCCCCAAGTGGACCCACAGTGGATGTGTGTATAGTATGAGAGAAATAAACTTGTTACTTTAAGCCATGAAATGTTAAAATTGTTACTGTGGCTTAACCAAGCCTGTCCTGACTGACGGATATAGAACTTAATTTTTATCAAGCTAGTAGGTATGTACTGGCATTTCATTGTCATTCTAATTGCATTTCTCATGAAGATGAGCATCTTTTCTTGTTTATTGGCTATTAAGAGGTCCTCTCTAGTGAAATGTTTATTCAGGGCCTTTGTTCTTTCTTCTGTGAGGTTGTCAGCCTGTGTTTTAAAAATGTATTTGTAAGGGCTGGGCACAGTGGCTCATGCCTGTAATCCCAGCACTTTGGGAGGCCAAGGTGAGCGGATCACCTTAGATCAGGAGTTTGAGAACAGCCTAGACAACATGGTGAAACCTTGTCTCTACTAAAAATACAAAAATTAGCTGGGCATGGTGGTGCACCTGTAGTCCCAGCTACTTGAGAGGCTGAGGCAGGAAAATCACTTGAACCCAGCAGCAGAGATCACACCACTGCACTCCAACCTGGGCGACAGAGCAGGACTCCATCTCAAAAAAAAAAAAAATGTGTTGGTAGAAGTTGTATTGAATAGAAGTAGTGACAGTGGGCGTCTGCTCTGATTCCTGGTTTCAAAGGGAAGCTTTCATCCTGTCACCATGAAGTACAGTATTTGCTATAGGTTTTTTGGTAAAGATGATCAGATTAAGGATGTTTCTTCCTTTCTCTTCCTACTAAGCATTTTTAATCACAAAAGGATGTTAAAATTTATCAAAAGCCTTTTTTCTAGTTCCTGAGGTAATCATGAGTTTTTTGCATCATCTTTCTAATACTGCTTTGTAAACATCTGTAAGGATGCCCTCTAAAGCAATAAAGTAATTCCACTTCCAGCCATTTTATTGGACATGGCTTTTAGAAGGAAATAAAAGGCCATAAAAATGTTGTTCTCCCTTATGTCTTATCTTCAGATAAGTTCCATAAAGTATTTTGCTGCCACTGCAAATTTCTTTTACAGTTTATGAAACTGTTTTTGTTGTTCATGCGGTATTAGGAAATAACTGTTCATATCTCCTGAGATTTTTTGAAAACTAGTGATGCAAGGAATCAGAATCCTACCCTATTCAGCTTTAGAATGTCTGAGGCTTCCAACAGGTGGCTTCCTTTTCATAGGATTTCAAGCTTATCTTTGCTGTCATAGAGAGCAGTTGCTAATTCAAGTATAGCTTCTTTCTATTGATAATAAAAAATGATATTTTTACTAAGATAGGCAAAAGCCTTGTCCTAAGACAATAGGAGCATCACCTTGAACTCTGTTCTTTTTGACTAAAGAATCTCTTCACCTTGAGGTCAGAAACTCTCATCAGTTCCTAGGTCTTTAAGATCTGCATTAGATAGTCATGGATAGGCCGGGCGAGGTGGCTCAAGCCTGTAATCCCAGCACTTTGGGAGGCTGAGACGGGTGGATCACGAGGTCAGGAGATCGAGACCATCCTGGCTAACACGGTGAAACCCCATCTCTACTAAAAAATACAAAAAACTAGCCAGGCGAGGTGGTGGGTGCCTGTAGTCCCAGCTACTCGGGAGAATGGCGTGAACCCGGGAGGCGGAGCTTGCAGTGAGCTGAGATCCGGCCACTGCACTCCAGCCTGGGGACAGAGCGAGACTCTGTCTCAAAAAAAAAAAAAAAACAATCATGGATAGATACCCCATCACCTTAAGCAGATGTGGCCAGAGTAGTAGGCCTGTGTAAAGACTAGATATGACTGAATTCCTCGGCTCTGACAAGTTGTTTATTCCTAATCTTGTGATTTCTTGTTTAACCTCCTAAATTGTTTTTGTATACTGTCTTTATCACTGCTTCTCTCTTTTTCACCTCTTCTCTCTCCTTTTCTTCCTGTGTTAAAGGAGGGTTTATTTCATTCCATTTCTAGAGCCAGGTTCTCTTTCTATCTCTCCCCAACACACACCATAATGTCACTTCTTGCACCGGTCTGTAAGGTGTCCTTAGTGTTTGTTCTTCTGTGTCTACAGATCCCCAGAATGCCCCAGTCTCAGAGAGAATATAGCCCTTCCCATGGCTCTACTGCCCTCCTAACTGTAGTTCCATTTCCATTGTTCTCATGCAAGGTGAACTTGAATTAGTGAGTGATTTATACCCAGTCTTTAATTCTACTTTCTCTGTTCTCTTTCTAGAGTCCCATAGCCTGGTTTTCACTCCTACCCAAAATTCACTGATGATTTCCCAATTTTCAAATCCTATGGTCGTTTCCTAGTCATCACTTTCTTTATTGTTTCTGCGGTATCTGATGCTGTTAACCCTTCAATGGAGCACTTTCTTAATCTTTTTCCACCTTTATTTCTGTAATATAGAACCCTCTTGATTTTTCTCCTATTCTCTTCCCACTCTATCAGGAAATTATGTTGTCAGTCATCTCTCACCTCTCTCTTCTCCCTCTCATATTTCTAGCATAAATCTCATCCATTTTTCATGTTCTAGGTCTTAAAGCAAAACTTGGGTATTAAAAAAAAAACATTTTCGGCCGGGCGCGGTGGCTCAAGCCTGTAATCCCAGCACTTTGGGAGGCCGAGACGGGTGGATCACGAGGTCAGGAGATCGAGACCATCCTGGCTAACATGGTGAAACCCCGTCTCTACTAAAAATACAAAAACTAGCCGGGCGAGGTGGCAGGCGCCTGTAGTCCCAGCTACTAGGGAGGCTGAGGCAGGAGAATGGCGTAAACCCAGGAGGCGGAGCTTGCAGTGAGCTGAGATCCGGCCACTGCACTCCTGTCCGGGCGACAGAGCGAGACTCCGCCTCAAAAAAAAAAAAAAAAAAAAAAACATTTTCATGCTCAAACTATTGTCTATGTAGGTAATTCCCAAATTGGTCATTACCAATTACTATACATCTAGTCTTGATGTATGGCTTGAGTCCTATTCCTGTATTTCCAACAGCCTGAAGGCATTTCTCCCTAATGTCATTCTCACATCTAAATGTCTTCTTGCCAGTTATCCAGAGCCAGCTTCAGCATATGTCTTCTGAAAACCATTTTTCCCTGTAGCTTCCCTTTTCCAGGAGTGTTAGTACCATCCTCTGTCATCTACGTTCAAAACCTTTTCTCCCTCTTCCTCGCTCCCAAGATCCAGTCAATCACTAAACCTGTTGCTTTTTTCTGTAATGTCCTTCTTTTTTTTTTTTTTTTTTTTTTGAGATGGAGTCTCGCTCTGTCGCCCGGGCTGGAGTGCAGTGGCCAGATCTCAGCTCACTGCAAGTTCCGCCTCCCGGGTTCACACCATTCTCCTGCCTCAGCCTCCCGAGTAGCTGGGACTACAGGCGCCCGCCACCTCGCCCGGCTAGTTTTCTGTATTTTTTTTTTTAGTAGAGACGGGGTTTCACCATGTTAGCCAGGATGGTCTCGATCTCCTGACCTCGTGATCCGCCCGTCTCGGCCTCCCAAAGTGCTGGGATTACAGGCTTGAGCCACCGCGCCCGGCCGTAATGTCCTTCTTTATATCTTGTTCTTAGATTCATAAACTATTAACATTCGGCAAACTTGCTTTTATCTCTATATACATACATACTTTTTTCCTGAGCCATTTTGAGAGTTAGTTGCAGACATCATAACTTTTCATCCCTAAATATGTCAATAGACATTTCCTAAGAACAAGAATATTATTATATAATATGTTGTATATAATTCTCTAATGATGAACAACACAATTAACATAGTTGGGAAATTTAACATTAATAAATATTGTTTTCCAATATATAGTTCATATTTAAGTTTCCCCAATTGTCCCAGAAATGTCCTTTAGTTCTTTTTTTAAGTCCCAGTTTCAGTTATGAGTCAAACATTGTCTTTAGTTATCATATCTCTTGCTTGTTTCTGGCAGGTTTTCTAACCTTATTCTCTCTTCCTTCTTGTTGAAATTAGTTTTTCTAATGTACTTCTTAGACTAGCCTTGACTCCTTGGCCAGACATCAAGGCTGTCCACAATTTGTCTCCATCCTATCTTGGCCTTACTTCTATAACTATTTGCCACTTTCTGCTCCAGCCACAGTAGACCACTCTTACTTTGTAATTCCTGCCTCAACTCTCTGCCTAAATTGTGTTTTCATGTACTAAATACTGCCTGTCATTCAAGTGCAGCTCAAATCCTACCACCCTAAAGCTTGTCCTCATGGTCTAGCCTATTGTGATCTCTTTGAACCATGTATAGTATTATTTTTATCCTTCTGTGACCTTAATTTATATACCTTTCTATGTTTTCCCTGCTTGATTAGACTACCTTATCTTTGTCTTCCTCACTGAATCTAGTGTGGTACCTTTTACTGACTGGGATAGTCTTCAGGTGAGTGTCACTAAAGAGTTCCCAGGACTCTAGTCTCATAAGGTTGTTCATGATTTAAACTGTTTGTTTGTTTGTTTGTTTGTTTGTTTTTGAGGCGGAGTCTCGCTCTGTTGCCCAGGCTGGAGTGCAGTGGCCGGATCTCAGCTCACTGCAAGCTCCGCCTCCCGAGTTTACGCCATTCTCCTGCCTCAGCCTCCTGAGGAGCTGGGACTATAGGCGCCCACCACCTCGTCCGGCTAGTTTTTTGTATTTTTTAGTAGAGACGGGGTTTCACCTTGTTAGCCAGGATGGTCTCCATCTCCTGACCTCGTGATCCGTCCGTCTCAGCCTCCCAAAGTGCTGGGATTACAGGCTTGAGCCACCGCGCCCGGCCTTCATGATTTAAACTGTTGGAGGCTGGAGTAAGGTCTGATTTCATATTCTCTGGGGTAGACATCAGCTCTCCTGGCTGTGCTATTTAGAGCCTAGGGCACTTGGTTCCCTTTTGCTTTCAGAAATCCCTAAACACAGCTCAACATCATGACTGAGTTGGGTGTTGGTGTTAATTATGGTGAATTGAATTTTTGTTCAAAGAAAACTGTGTGGGTGACCTAATATTCTGATCTACCAGTATCTAATAGCAAAGCTGGATTTAGAATTCAATTGGGCTTTCAAGATTTGGTCATCAGAGTCACAAATCAATGGCTATGTCAAGGGAATTTATCCAGCTTTTTTTTTGTTGTTGTTAAATAGATTTCAATTTGCAGAGCGAAACATATGCTTCTGAATGGTGCTGAATCCAAGAAAACCTCATAGTATGGAATTTTAAATCTCTGCTAAGCATAGGCTGCTAAAATGGAAAAATGCTGAGGGTTCAAAATTGGACTTGTGAGCACTGAGATGAAAGGATCATAAACAGTAATACTGGGTTATGTTTGCCAGATGTCACTTCTGTGAACAGAGCTTATGATAACAAAGCTCATTAATACCCGCCACACCCTGTGACGTTGAAGCAGGTGTCCTGACTGCAGGTCTCCAGGAATGGAGGGACAAGTGAGGGACATACAGTTTGTGTTTTTGATGATGAAAGAGGAGCTATTTGGTCTAGAAGAATAAGATATTCTGTTTGAGTTTTAGTTCTTGTAAAAGGTGTGAGTTAACACACTTGACTATCCTTGGCTGCCTCTATTTCTGTATCTGAATGTGCCAAAGAGAGAAGAAGGGAGCTGAGGCCAGCCTTGGGTTCCATTGCATCTATAAAACCCTTCTTTACTGATGCTTGGTAGGTAAGAATTTTGTGGCAGAATTTTTTTTTTTTTTTTTTGCTTAAGTAATAAAGAAATGTATTATCTTACATACAGAAAGGCCAGTTGAAGGGCAGAGTTAAACTGGTTAAGACAGTTTTATCTGCAGTTTCACTTTCTGTAGTTCCAGTTATGCACAGTCAACCATGGTCCAAAAATATTAAATGGAAAATTCCAGAAATAAACAGTATGTTTTAAATTGCATGCCATTCTGAGCAGCATGATGAAATGTTGCTTTGTCCTGCTCCAGGATGGGAATCATCCCCTCATCCATTGTATCCATGCGATGTACACTAGCTGCCCATTGCTTACTTAGTAGCCATCTTGACTGTCACAGTGTCGCAGTGCTTGTGTTCAGGTAACCTTTATTTTACTTCATAATGGCCCCAAAGTGCAAGAGTAGTGATGCTGGCATATTGTCATAATTGTTTTTATTATTACTTATCATTGTTAATTTCTTACTGTGCCTGATTTACAAATTAGACTTTTTATCTTAGGTATGTGTGTATGGGAAAAAAGCATCGCATCCCCTGGGGTCTTAGGACATATCCTAGGCAGGTAAGGGGGGACTACTGTACTTTCTATGTGTTATCTTCAATTCTTAGTGTTGGCTGTAGAATATTTTTTTCAGAGGCCAAAATCTTATTCCCTCAGGGTAGCATAAAGACAGAGATTGGCCGGGCATGGTGGTTCACGCCTGTAATCCCAGCACTTTGGGAGGCTGAGGCGGGTGGATCATGAGGTCAGGAGATTGAGACCAACCTGGCTAACACGGTGAAACCCTGTCTCTACTAAAAAATACAAAAAATTAGCCAGGCATGGTGGTGGGTGCCAGTAGTCCCAGCTACTCGGGAGGCTGAGGCAGGAGAATGGCATGAACCCAGGAGGCAGAGTTTGCAGTGAGCCGAGATTGCGCCACTGCACTCCAGCCTGGGTGACAGAGCGAGCCTCCATCTCAAAAAAAAAAAAAAAAAAAAAGACAGAGATCAGCAATAATGATTTCTCAGATTTCTAAAATCCCTGTAGTTTGTTTAGAAAAAAAAGAAAGAAGGGCTGGGCGCGGTGGCTCACACCTGTAATCCCAGCACTTTGGGAAGCCGAGATGGATGGGTCACTTGAGGTCAGGAGTTCAAAACCAGACTGACCAACATGGTGAAACCCCGTCTCTACTAAAAATACAAAAATTAGGCAAACATGGTGGCGCATGCCTGTAATCCCAGCTATTTAGGAGGTTGAGGCACAAGAATTGCTTGAACCCAGGAGGCAGAGGTTGCAGTGAGCCCAGATTGCACCACTGCACTCCAGCCTGGGTGAGAGAGTGAGGCTGTCTCAAAAAAAGAAAAAACAAAAAAAAACCCGGGAGCTTATAGTTGAAGTAAATAGATGGATCATACAGAGACATCCCTTGGTCTTGGAGTCAACGGCTTATTTTTGGAAAACGTTCTGTAAGTTGAGTGTAATTTTTCAGTGGGCATGATGTTCATATTAGGGAGTTCTCATCCTGTACTGCTTTTCATAGAAGTGACCGTAAGCACTGTCTTAGTCAAATATGTATATATCTGCAGGTTGCATTTTGTAACACTAAATTGCATATAAATTATTTATACAGAATAATACAGTACCTAATCATAAGCTCTTTCATTTAATGATATTTGATCAAAAGTAGAGAACAAAGAATGGGACTTTGAAGTAATAGCTGTCTCTGAGGCTGGGCTCTGAAACAGACTAGCAGAGTAGATGGTAACCCATCTGCAGCTTTCAGCTGAGCATCTGTGGCCCTAGATACAGAAGCATGGCAGGCAGCCTCCTGACTGAGTGCAGGGTACAGCTCTTGAGCTGTGCCAAGTGTGTAACAACATAGGCAAGGCTGGACTGGCACCACAGGTATGACTTGCCTTAAGCCAGATAGCTGGGGGAAAAAAACACTGGCAATTTGGGGTAGAAGATCAATGCCAAGTGAGAAGAGCAATGAAGACTATATAAATTCCTGAGTAAGAAATTATCAGGCCAGGTGTGGTGACTCATGCCTCTAATCCCAACACTTTGGGAGGCCAAGGCAGGTGGACCACCTGAGGTCAGGAGTTTGGGAGCAGCTTGGACAACATGGTGAAACCCTATCTCTACTAAAAATATAAAAATTAGCCAGGTGTGGTGGTGGGCACCTGTAATCCCAGCTATTCAGGAGGGTGAGGCAGGAGAATCGCTTGAACCCAGAGGGCAGAGGTTGTAGTGAGCTGAGATCTTGCCATTGCACTCTAGCCTGAGCAACAAGAGTGAAACTCTGTCACAAATAAAAAAAAAAAAAAAAGAAGAAGAAGAAAGAAATTATCATGGGAGGAGTAGTCATAGGAAGGGAAGTTAATGTTAACTGGGCAGCTGCCAAGTACCAGGCATTGTGCTAGGTACTTTATTCTCAGTAATCTTTTATAAAGTAGATAGTAGCATTCCTGTGTAACAGATGAGGAAGCTGAAACTCAGGCTAAAGTGCCTGAAACTTTAAAACCCATGTTCTTTCCACTAAACCACAGAATTTGAGAATTTTAAAGCATAAATAATGTGATAGATATAGATATAAAAATTTATAGAATTTATTGATTTTTTGTTTTCAAAACCAGAAGTCTAAGAGTCAAGACAATTAGGAACAAAGGCTGGGGGCCATGGGAGATTTGGAACTATGCATAAGCTCCAGCCAGACCAAGGGTCTGCCAGAGGAGGCACTGTTTACATTTTGGGCAGTGCAATTTTTCTTTGAATTGCTGGTATTTAGTGTCCTTAGCCCCTTCTACTAAATGCTGGTAGAGTGCCTACCTGATACATTTCCAAATGCCTTCTGAATGGGAGCAGTACTTTCCTAGATCAAGAGCATGGTGTTAGAATACGGAGTATGTATAAGAGATCAGTAGTAGAAAAGTTTGAAGTAGACAGTGATCCAGTTGAGAACCTTGTCCTCTGTATTGCTAAATCTGATGGACACTTTCCAGTGCCCTTCACCAAGCAATTTTGACACTTCCTTATTTTTAAAATAGTCTTTGTTCTTAGTTTCTATGATACACATTTACTGGTATATTTTTTTTCTACCTTTCTGGCCACTCTCTCTGGCCCACTGGGCTTCTTACCTCTTAAATGGCCATTCTTCTCTTTTCTTTGAGACGTTGTCTTCTTAGGAAATCTCTCACAATCCCATGACTTCATTTATCTGTCTGTTGGTGACTCCTCAGTTGCTGTCCAAACTCACTCTACTTCAAACACGGTATGTCCAAAGCAGAACCTCCAGCTCCTGCATCTTCACACTGACAGGTTTTTTTTGTTTTTTGTTTTTGAGACAGAGTCTCGCTCTGTTGACCAGACTGGAGTGCAGTGGCTGGCTCGATCTCGGCTCACCACAACCTCCACCTCCCAGATTGAAGCGATTCTCCTGCCTCAACCTCCCAGGTAGCTGAGATTACAGGTGCATGCCATCACGCCCGCCTAATTTTTTGTATTTTTAGTAGAGACAGGGTTTTATTGTGTTAGCCAGGATGGTCTCAATCTCCTGACCTCATGATCTGCCCGCCTCAGTCTCCCAAAGTGCTGGGATTAAAGGCATGAGCTATAGCGTCTGGCTTTTTTTTTTTTTTTTTTTTGAGACGGAGTCTCGCTCTGTCGCCCAGGCTGGAGTGCTGTGGCCGGATCTCGGCTCACTGCAAGCTCCGCCTCCCGGGTTCACGCCATTCTCCTGCCTCAGCCTCCCGAGCAGCTGGGACTACAGGCGCCCACCACCTCGCCCGGCTAGTTTTTTGTATTTTTAGTAGAGACGGGGTTTCACCGTGTTAGCCAGGATGGTCTCGATCTCCTGACCTCGTGATCCACCCGACTCGGCCTCCCAAAGTGCTGGGATTACAGGCTTGAGCCACCGCGCCCGGCCTTTTTTTTTTTTTTTTTTTTTGAGAAGGAGTCTCACTCTGTTGCCAGGCTGGAGTGCAGTGGCATGATCTTGGCTCACCGCAACCTCTGCCTCCCGAGTTCAAGCGATTCTCCTGCCTCAGCCCCCTGAGTAGCTGGGGCTATGGGTGCATGCCACCACATCCAGCTAATTTTTTGTATTTTTAGTAGAGACCAGGTTTCACCATGTTAGCCAGGATGGTCTTGATCTCCTCACCTCCTGATCCACCTGCCTCAGCCTCCCAAAGTGCTGGGATTACAGGCGTGAGCCACCACGCCCCGCCTTTTCTTTTCTTTTTTTTTTCTTTTTTTTTTTTTTTTTGAAACAGAGTCTTATTGTGTCGCCCAGGCTGGAGTTCAGTGGCACGATCTCGGCTCGCTGCAACCTCCGCCTCCTGGCTGCAAGTGATTCTCCTGCCTCAGCTTCCTGAGTAGCTGGGATTACAGGCACGTGCCACCACACCCAGCTAATTTTTGTATTTTTAGTAGAGACAGGGTTTCACCATGTTGGCCAGGCTGGTCTTGAACTCCTGACCTCAGGTGATCTACCCGCCTCGGCCTCCCAAAGTGCTGGGATTATAGGTGTGAACCACCATGTCTGACCCACACCGATAATTCTGACTCACCCTTTGAAAAAGTCAGCCCTCAAAATGCCTTTCCTGGCACTCCCCTCCTGCCAATAGACTGAAATAGATATACTTGTCTTGTTTGCCCAGCACCTTTGGCTAGTTTTGCCACTGCATCTGACACAGGGTGTTGTTTTCTCCTGTTTGCATGGATAAGGGCACAAACTCCAGAACCTGTGTGTCTGAGCTTAAATCTTGACTTTGCCATATAAGAGCCGAATGACTTGTGCCTTAGAAGCTTTTGTGTGAGGCTGAGCGCAGTGGCTCACATCTGTAATTCAACCACTTTGGGAGGCCAGGGCAGGCAGATCACTTGAGCTGAGGAGCTGGAGACCAACCTGGACAACATTACAAAACCCCATCGCTACAAAAAACACCAAAATTAGCTGGGAATGATGGCACATACCTGTAGTCCCAACTACTCAGACAACTGAGATGGGAGGATGGCTTGAACCTGGGAGGTCAAGACTGCAGTGAGCTGAGATCGTGCCACTGCATTCTAACCTGAGCAACAAAGCCAGACCCTGTGTCAAAAAAAAAAAAAAAAGAAAACAAACTTATGTGTGATAGCACCTTGCTTATGTGGTAGCTGTGACTATTAAAAATATGTAAAGTACTTAGAACTGTGCCTACACAAAATATTTCATTATTTTGTTTGTTTGTTTCCCCCACCAGATAGTATTAAGAAAGTAGGGATCAGATTGTCTTGTTCACCACTGTATTTTCCATTTTTAGCACAATAGTTGGGACATACTTGTTAATTAATTACTGTAGAATTCATATATTCACCCACTGTTCTAGGCGGGAATTCATATATCCACCCATATTCTGGGGAAACAGTTAATAAAACATTCCTGTCTTCATGAATCTTACCTCTAACGGGGAGACAAAATAAAACATAGGTGGTGATAAGTGCAGGGGAGAAGATACAGCAGAGTAGGGCCTGGGTAGATGTGGCTTGATAGTTTATATAGGGTAGTTAGAGAAATGTTTGATAAGATAGCATTTGAATAGAAACTGGAAGGAAGTGAGAGAAGTAAGAGGGAAGCCGATAATAATCCTGAAAGGAACAATCCCAAATATTGAAATCTGGAAAGATCAAAATTCCTAAAGTCTAATGTCCTGAAAATCACAATCCAGAAAAATCAAAATCCTGAATTACAATTCTGGAAAAATAATTTAAAGAGTTCTTTAAGCCAGGTGCAGTGGTTCATGCCTGTTAATCCCAGCACTTTGGAAGGCTGAGGTGGGAGGATCACTTGAGCCCTGGAGTTGGAGACAACAAGCCTGGGCAACATAGTGAGACCCCCATGTCTACAAAAAAGTAAAAAATATTAGCCGGGCATGGTGATGCATGTCTGTAGTCCTAGTTACTCCAGAGGCTGAGGTAGGGGGATCGTTTGAGCCTGGGAGGTTGAGACTGCGTTGAGCCATGATTGTGTCATTGCACTCCAGCCTGGGTGACAAAGCAAGACCCTGTCTCAAAAAAAAAGGCTGCGCACAGTGGCTCATACCTATAATCCCAGCGCTTTGGGGGAGACCAAGGTGGGCAGATCACCTGAGATCAGGAGTTTAAGACCAGCCTGTCCAACATGGTGAAACCCCATCATCTCTACTAAAAATACCAAAATTAGCCGGCCATAGTGGCAGGCACCTGTAATCCCAGCTACTTGGGAGGCTAAGGCAGGAGAATTGCTTGAACCCCAGGAGGCGGAGGTTGCAGTGAGCCGAGATTGCATATTGCACTCCAGCATGGGCGACAAGAGCGAGACTTCGTCTCAAAAAAAAAAAAAAAATGAAAAGAAAAAAGGGACAGGTCTGGCTATGTTGGCCAGAGTGGTCTTGAACTCCTGAACTCAAACAATCTTCCTGCCTCGGCCTTCCAAAGTGCTGGGATTACAGGCATAAGCCACCGTGCCCAGCCCCAGCCCAGTTTTTACCTTTGATGAAGCTTTCTCTGAAATTCAGTATTGTAGTTCTCCAAACTGTTTGTCTTCTTGCTCATGCTCTCATGTTTTTAATTCTAATTGTTTCTAGTAGATTGTAAACTCCTTTGGAATAGTGTCAGTGTATAATACTTTGTTGGTTATCCAAACAGTACAGGACAGTCAGAATTGATTAGTTGATGTGAAATAGATATGTGTCTCAATTTTGTGAGTTTCTTTTTCTTTTCTTTTCTTTTTTTTTTTAGACAGAGTCTCACTCTGTTGCCCAGGCTGGAGTACATGGGCACAATCTTGGCTCACTGCAACCTCCGCCTCCCAGGTTCAAGTGATTTTCAGCTAATTTTTGTATTTTTAGTAGAGACAGGGTTTCACCATGTTGTCCAGGCTGGTCTCAAACTCCTGACCTCAGGTGATCCGCCCACGTAGGCCTCCCAAAGTGCAAGGATTACAGACATGAGCCACTGCGCCTGGCCTTTTCTTTGGTTTTTTTTTTGAGACAGAGTCTTGGTCTGTTGCCCAGGCTATAATGCAATGGCACGATCTCAGCTCATTGTAATCTCTGCTTCCGAGCGCCTTCCACTTCAGCCTTCCAAATAGCTGGGACTACAGGCGTGCACTACCATGCCTGGGTAATTTTTTTTTATTTTTTGTAGAATTGAGGTTTCTCCATGTTGTCCAGGCTGGTCTTGGACTCCTGGGCTCAAGTGATCCGTCCATCTCAGCTTCCCAAAGTGTTGGGATTACAGGCATGAGCCATCTTACCCAGCCTGTTTTTTTTATTTTCAATATCTGATTAGCACAGCTAGAGGCCTCCCCTCCCCTCCTTTTTTTTTTCTTTTAATTTTGTGACAGAATCTGGCTCTGTTGCCCAGGCTGGAGTGCAGTGGCTCAATCTTGGCTCACTGTAACCTCTGCCTCCCGGGTTTAAGCAATTCTCATGCCTCAGCCTCCTGAGTAGCTGGGACTACAGGTGCGTGCCATCACGCCTGGCTGATTTTTTTTTTTTTTGAGACGGAGTCTCACTCTGTCATCTAGGCTGGAGTGCGGTGGTGCAGTCTCGGCTCACTGCAACCTCTGCCTCCTAGGTTCAAGCAATTCTCCCGCCTCAGCCTTCTGAGTAGCTGGGATTACAGGTGCACACCACCATGCCCGGCTAATTTTTTGTGTTTTTTTAGTAGAGACAGGGTTGCACCATCTTGGCCAGGCTGGTCTTGAACTCCTGACCTCGTGATCTGCCCACCTCAGCCTCCCAAAGTGCTGGGATTACAGGTGTGAGCCACTGCGCCCGGCCCTCATTTTTGTACTTTTTAGTAGAGACAGGGTTTCGCCATGTTGGCCAACCTGGTCTCGAACTCCTGACCTCGAGTGATCCACCTGCCTCAGCCTCCCAAAGTGCTGGAATTACAGGTGTGAGCCATTGCACCCAGCCAAGGCCCATTTTTTAAAACCAAATTCTAATTAGACCTTGCCTCTGAAGGTTATGACTTGTGCATACTGGCTAGTTTCAGGGTGGGCTCACTTTTCACTTTGCCTTTGCTCCCTTGGGAGATAACCTCTGGGTGCACTCAGGAGGATCTAGGAACCCTATGTTCCTCAAGTGGGATTCTGCATGAAGTGCTTTTGTGGGCTTCTGACTCTACCAGATTCTAACTGTGTAATTTATGCAACCCTCTTAAAGACCTCTTTGTGGCCGGGCGCGGTGGCTCAAACCTGTAATCCCAGCACTTTGGGAGGCCGAGACGGGCGGATCACGAGGTCAGGAGATCGAGACCATCCTGGCTAACACGGTGAAACCCCGTCTCTACTAAAAAATACAAAAAACTAGCCGGGCGAGGTGGCGGGCGCCTGTAGTCCCAGCTACTCGGGAGGCTGAGGCAGGAGAATGGCGTGAACCCAGGAGGCAGAGCTTGCAGTGAGCTGAGATCCGGCCACTGCACTCCAGCCTGGGCGACAGAGCGAGACTCCGTCTCAAAAAAAAACAAAACAAAACAAGACCTCTTTGTGCCTCAATTTTCTTCACTTGTAAAACAGGGATGATATCACATTTCATTGATTCTTAGACTCACTTTTTGAGTACCATTTATAATTTTAACATCAAATCAAGATTTTTCTTATAATCAATGGTATATCATTTTTCTTTTTTAGTAGCACATAAAATGGTATGTTTTACAATCAGTGAAGTCTTAGATTAGATATAATACAGTAATATCTACCATTCAATTACTTGAGGATTGGAGTCGGTGAATAATTGCTTAGTTCAATAAATGGTGAGTTTGTCTTTATTTTTACTTTCTTCCTACTAGTCTCTCTGCCTCCTATATTGTGCCTTAAAACTATCCTTTACACACCTTCCTAATGATATATTTAAAAATGTATTTTTTACTAACTCCCTTGCTGATGTATACCCCTAACTGCAGTGATTCTTGAGGAGGAGAAGGACATGCCTCACTCCCCTCCACCACCTTCCTCAGAACCTTATGATAGTTCAGTTACACTAAGTGATTGAGGGAAGTATGTTATTTAGTGAATTTTCATGATTTTTTTTAAAGTTGGGGACCACTGCCAAAAGGGTGAAGCCATAGCCCCTTCTCATGTACAAAGACCTCCGTGAGCTTGCCCAGCCTGCCTCTCTAGCCTTACCTCTTGCTTTGAACTTTACGCTCCAGTGATACTGAACTATTTTTGTAACTTGTGTTTAGGGATGTTACAGCTTTGGAAGTCTTTGATCCAGCATGTAAAGGGCGAGCGGGTGGAGTGGGGTGCAGGGCTATTCCATGGGCAGTGATTTAGAAGGAGCAGGGAACTGTGGGGATGGAGATAGTCTCCTTAGAAACAGGTTTGTGAGATCTAGGCGTGGCATTGGACTTTTTTTTTTTTTTTTTTAATGGCTTCACTTATCTGCCTGCCTATGTGGTTGCCTTAGGCAGAGTGATAGAATCTCAGGGTAGAGAGCAGGGACTTATTCTCTGTTGCTCCAGAGGACACAGGTAGGATCGGGGGTGGAAATTATTTGATGCTTGTTGTAGCTCAGTACAGTTAAAAACTCTCTGACAGTTGTTGCTGCTCAACAGCCCACTGAGCAGTTTGGAAACAGTAGTGAGCTCTCTTCATGGAGGCGAAGGATCTGTCACCAGAGTGAAGGATCTACACTGTTGCAGGAGCCAAAGAACAGAATCCTGCACTGGGGAAGAGGTTGGTCAAGATGACTTTGATTATAACTACCAAATTAACCAACATCCATCAAGTACTTACTAAGAACCAGGCACATAATAGATAGCCAAGTGCTTTATATACAGTGCCTCATTTATTTCCTACATCATCTTTTTTAATCTTTAGAATAAGCCTGGCAGCCCAGAACTCTGGTTCTCCCCATTTTACAGATGAAGAAACTGAGGTTTATTGGTAGGAAGCCTCAGTTTCTCTAAGGTCACACAGCTGGTAAGTGATAGAGCCAGATTCAGATCCTGGACTCTGATTCTGGACCTGCTCCCTCTACACTCTGCAATGCTGCCTATAGTGTTCCTGCCTGCTTTAACATCCTAAATATGGGGAAATGTGTTTGTGTCATGTTTTGTTAGCAGATAAGCAACCAATGAAGGATAAAATTCAAAAGGACAAGGTTTGGATCTTTTTCTATACCTAGCACTGTGCTTGACGTTTGGGATCAGCAGTGCAAATAGGTAGTAGCCAAAGGAGGATGAAACACTGGGCTAGAAAGAAAAAGTGCTGCTAGAACATTAAAAAAAAAAAAAAAATGATTTCACAGAGAACCCTGACTCATAATAGGAATTCATTTTTTTTAAAAAGGAAGTAATAATATGTAGTGAGTATACTTTACTGTAGTCAACTATATATACTCAAAGAGCATAAAACATGAAGCCAGTGAGTGAGTGATCCTTTTATTAATTATAAAAGAAGATGAGCTGGGTGTGGTGGCTCATGCTTGTCATCCCAGCACTTTGGGAGGCAAAGTTCGGCAGATCACAAGTTCAGGAGTTCGAAATCAGCCTGGCCAACATAGAGAAACCCCATCTCTACTAAAAATAGAAAAATTAGCCAGGCGCGGTGGCACATGCCTGTAATCCTAGTTACTCAGGAGGCTGAGGCAGGAGAATTGCTTGAACCCGGGAGGCGGAGGTTGCAGTGAACTGAGATCACACCACTACACTCCAGCCTGGGTGACAGAGCGAGAATCTGTCTCAAAAAAAAAAGATGATGAATTATTAATGAAGAATAATTAATGAGTTGCTAGGTAATTTGCCATTCCCTCTGCCTGGATACCTTTTCCTCCAATTGCCAGTTAGTCTTAAGGTCACCCTTCTCTGAAATAACATAGCACTTTGTACTTGGGTCATGGAATTTATCAAAGACTTCCTTGTATTATAGTTAATTCTCTACATGTTTAATCTTTCTTACTTGATTCTAAACCCTTTAAGGGCAGGGTCCACATCTTATCTTCATTCCTTCTTCCAGCTCTTAACATTCTGTGATGTTAAGCCTATTTGAAAATAGACGTTGTTAGAGATTATATTCTTTTAGTGAAAAATCGGCCAGGTGCTGTAATCCCAGCACTCTGGGAGGTTGAAGCAGAAGGATTGCTTGAGCCCAGGAGTTTGAGATCAGCCTGGGCAACATGGTGAAACCCTGTCTCTATGAAAAATACAAAAATTAGCTGGGCGTGGTGATGCACGTCTGTGGTCCCAGCTACTCTGGAGGCTGAGGTGAGATCACTTGAGCCTCAGAGGTCAAGGCTGCTGTAAGCCATGATCACGCCTCTGCTCTTCAGCTTGAGTGATAGTGAGAGAGCAAGACCCTATCTCAAAAAAAAAAAAAGAAAAATCAGTGAATGCCTTGAATTTAACACACTACCTTTTATGTACAGCGGGCTCACTGAAACATTTAACTTGTTCACCTCTATCCATTTGTCCGAAAACAAAAAGGAAACGAAAAATTCTAAATACAGGACGAATCTGCCCTCAATTCTACTTAATTAGTGTATGTCTGGAATGAGTGTGACATGGAAGATTTGAATCTGCTCTTCTTTGCCTCTGCTCTCATGTGCCTGTGCTCATGTGCATCTTAGAGTGCTTAGAGTGCTTGTAATGAGCCGAGATCGTGCCACTGCACTCCAGCCTGAGCGACAGAGCGAGACTCCATCTAAAGAAAAAAAAAATAAATAAATACAATTCATTACTTGATATTAACAGTGAGCTGCAAAAAAAAAGCACTCCCCCCCAAAAAAGCCCAATTACATTTAGAATATTCTTTTTTAGAAGTCATGGGAGTGTGTAATATACTTTTGAAGGTTTCTGTTAAAATGATTTAATGGTGATTTAATGTCTAACTCTTTGACTCATATTGTTTTGTCTCCTTAGCTAGAAGTCAACTTTTCAGTGAAGTCAAGTATGCCTGGTACTTCTTAATGTGTTCCATGTTGTTCACTGTAGTTACACCTACGTAGATATCCAGCCAAGAGTCATTGAATCTAATTACCATATGTTCGTTTTTAGGCAAAAGAGATGCAAGGGAATGAGGATAGTCAGTCCTTTGCTTGTCTTAAAACACCGATAAAACATTGGACTTTGGAATGAAAGTATCGAGTAAGAGAGAAAAAGGTATATGTACCAGGCCCTCAATTCTACTCATAAAGATATCCCCTTTTCATTTCTTTCTAAAATGAATAATAGGGGAACTAGAGTCTGACTGTGGGCCAAGATGACTCTCAGATGATTTTCTCTTCCCCTGTCAGTGCTGAGTCACCTCAGAGCGTCTTGTTACCCTTTGACTTATTAGTAGCCACCATGCCTTCAAGTATAGACAAGAAAATGATGCATTTCCCATCTCTCAACAATCTCTTCCCTACTTATTTTCTGAAGCCCTTTCTTAGGAATTAATGAAACTAGTATAAAAAGCTATCATCCTGGGAGGCTGAGGTGGGTGGATCACGAGGTCAGGAGATGGAGACTATTCTAGCTAACACAGTGAAACCCCGTCTCTACAAAAAAGACAAAAAATTAGCCGGGTGTGGCGGCACGTGCCTGTAGTCACAGCTACTCGGGAGGCTGAGGCAGGAGAATCACTTGAACCTGGGAGGCGGATGTTGCAGTGAGCCAAGATCGCACCACTGCACTCCAGCCTGGGCCACAGAGCGAGACTCCGTCTCAAAAAAAAAAAAAATTAGCCGGGTGTGGTGGCATGTGGCCTGTAGTCCCAACTGCTGGAAAGGCTGAGGCTATAGGATCCCTTGAATCCGGGAGGTGGAGGTTGCAATGAGCCGAGATCGTGCCACTGCATTCCATCCTGGGCGACAGAGTGAGACCATGTCTCAAGAAAAAAAAAAAAAAATGAAGAGACACAGATGTCCAGAGGTGTTGGGGGGAGAATGGAGAGACTCGATAGCAGGTTAAATTGTCTTTAGAGGAACTGACATTTTGACTATAGTACTCATTCCTACTCTTGACTATTTTCAGGGGTTCCAAGAGAAAAACTTAAATAGGACAGAGCTAAAAACACCAACTTTCACTCACTAAAATGTGGTCATAAATTTGTGTATCTTGATCTTGGAAAACATCAGTATCTATGCCTCATTTTACCTTTTAAGATTTCAGATTTATCGCCTGAAGCATTTTTTCTGTTGTCTTCCCCTTATATCAAGATATCCTGTTGGTTTATTGGGGTTATCCTAATCTTTATGTCAGATGAAACTCATCCTGGTTGTAATTATTTTTAGGTTAAATAACCATTGGATTTGCCAAGTACTAAAAAATCAGTAGCACTTTTGTTTAAACTCTGTTAATAAACACTTCTGAATGCATTTTGCTAGTGTCATTATTTCCCATGCTTGCTGAGTAGAGAGAAAGTTGAATTATCATACTTGATAGTTCATGTTTGTTCATTGCACACTGTGTGAGTCTGGGTTTAGGCCTCTTGAAGACTTAGCCTCTTTCCTTCTGTTCCTATGGTTTCGAATGCCATTTGCATGACTCACATCTCAGATTTTCTTTCCCTACCAGCCTCCCTGTGTTGATTTGTGACTTTATCTGTCAGTCTTCTCTCAGGTATTTACCTAGATTTCTACAGGCTTCCTCAAGGTCAGCCCACCAGCCAACTTCCATTGTTTAACAGAACCCTTCTTTGTGCCCTAACTGTATCTCCAGTTCTTTAGATACATGAGTTCAGTATTGATTCTTGACTGCTTGCTCCCCACACCCATGCTTGGCAGCCTCCAACTTTCTCAAGTCCCGTCTGTCTCCAGTCAGAGAAATGTTAGCCATCTTTCGTGGTCAACTTTTCATATTCAGTGGACAAGGTCTGAACTGACTAGCAGGACTAATACGGGCAGCTGTTTGCTTATCCATTGCTCAGTTATACTTGAGTCATTTTGCTTATTAAAGGTCAGATGTGATGTTTCCAGATCTCTTTATGCCAGTAAAGTGGTACTGTAATTATGTAATTTGATTAAATAATATACGTATTAAATTATGAGGAAGAAAAGAAAATTATTCTGGCTGTGCATGGTGGCTCATGCCTGTAATCCTAGCACTTAGGAGTTCGAGACCAGCCTGGGCAACATGGTAAAACCCTGGCTCTACTAAAAATAGAAAAGATAAGCTGGGCGTGGTGGCGTGCGCCTATAGTCCCAGCTACTCAGGAGGCTGAGGCAAGAGAATTGCTTGAACCTGGGAGACAGAGGCTGCAGTGAGTCGAGATCACGCCCCTGCACTCCAGCTGGGCGACAGAGTGAGACTGTTTCCAAAAAAAAAGAGAAAAGAAAATTATTCTGGCTGTGCATGGTGGCTCATGCCTGTAATCCTAGCACTTAGGAGTTCGAGACCAGCCTGGGCAACATGGTAAAACCCTGGCTCTACTAAAAATAGAAAAGATAAGCTGGGCGTGGTGGCGTGCGCCTATAGTCCCAGCTACTCAGGAGGCTGAGGCAAGAGAATTGCTTGAACCTGGGAGACAGAGGCTGCAGTGAGTCGAGATCACGCCCCTGCACTCCAGCTGGGCGACAGAGTGAGACTGTTTCCAAAAAAAAAGAGAAAAGAAAATTATTCTGTGAAAACTAAGAGGAATGCTTTGGAAGGACAAGTTACTTTAAAAAAGAAATGAAGCTGAATTAGGTTGGGCAAGATAACTATGGAAGAGTAGAGGTGGAGGAATCCTAAAAATCTAGGATTCTGTACTTACTATTTCATAGCAGTCTGAGTTCTAACTTTAGAGAAACTGGAAATTGTAGATGATGCATTTTGGGTGAGTTTTTTGCAATAATGGCAAAAAACTCAAATCAGCAGAAGAGATCTTTCTGGGTTGGGCACAGTGGCTCACACCTGTAATCTCAATACTTTGGGAGGCTAAGGCGGGAGGATCCCTTGAGCTCAGGAGTTCAAGACCAGCCTGAGCGAGACCTCATCTCTACTTAAAAATTAAAAAAAAAAAAAAAAAAGCTGGACATGGCAGCATGTGCCGGTAGGCCCAACTACTCAGGAGACTGAGGCAGGAGGATTGCTGGAGCCCAGTAGTTCAAGGCTGCAATGAGCTATAATCATGGCACTACACTCCAGCCTGGGTGACAAAGCAAGACCCTGTCTCAAAAAAAAAAAAGAAAAAGAAAGAAAAAGAGTTTTTTGGCCCTTGCCAAAAGTTTAATGGCTCTCAAAGTTTTGTTTATAGCAAATAATGGTAGGTGTGGACATTCACGGGAAAAGTCACAGTAAAAGTCAGATTAACCATACCTTTATTACTTTCGTTTTAAATGCTATCCATGGACTCTCAGTTACTGAGGGTGAGGAAATCAGTGTTCGTATTCTACCTCCCTCCTTTTTTCCCCTCTTCTCTTCCTAGTTTTTACTAGCTGGAGTTTTCTACATCATCAAAGCATATAGTATTGACACTCCGTTGTTACCCTAATCCTATTTTAGTCTTAGACCTACAGTTAAGTAGTTTCAGTGCTCACTGCAAGTTTTTGCCGTAGTTTTTTGTTTTGTTTTTGTTTTTGAGAAGGATTTTCGCTCTTGTTGCCCAGGCTGGAGTGCAGTAACATGATCTTGGCTCACTACAACCTCCTCCTGGGTTCAGGCGATTCTCCTGCCCCAGCCTCCCAAGTAGCTGGGATTACAGGCAGGTGCCACTTCTGCCCAGCTAACTTTCTTTTTTTTTTTTTTTTTTTTGAGACAGAGTCTCGCTCCGTCACCCAGGCTGGAGTACAATGGCGCAATCTTAGCTCACTGCAGCCTCCACCTCCCAGGTTCAAGCGATTCTGCCTCAGCCTCCTGAGTAGCTGGGATTACAGGTGTGTGCCACCACACCTGGCTAATTTTTGTATTTTTAGTAGAGATGGGGTTTCACCGTGTTGGCCAGGCTGGTCTTGAACTCCTGACCTCAAATGATCCACCCACCTTGGCCTCCCAAAGTGCTGGGATTACAAGCATGAGCCACCAGGCCTGGCCCTGCCATAGTTTTTCCAGTCACCTCTTAGTTGGCACAAGTGCTTCCTTTTGTAGATTCCTTAAGAAATACTTGGCCGCGTGTGGTGGCTCATGCTTGTAATGCCAGCACTTTGAGAGACTGAGGTGGGTGGATCACTTGAGGTTGGGAGTTTGAGACCAGCCTGACCAACGTGGAGAAACCCCATCTCTGCAAAAAATACAAAATTAGCCAGGCGTGGTGCACATACCTGTAATCCCAGCTACTCAGGAGGCTGAAGCAGGAGAATCGCTTGAACCAGGGAGGCAGAGGTTGCGGTGAGCGGAGATAGCACCATTGCACTCCAGTCTGGGCAACAAGAGTGAAACTCTGTCTCAAAAAAAAAAAAGAAAGAAAAAAAGAAATACTTGGGAACAGTGGTCCCCATTCTGTTACCCTTGCTGGACAGTTGACTGGGTATAAAGTCCTTGAGCACTTTGGGAGGCCAAGGGGGGTGGAATACGAGGTTGAGAGATCCGGACCATCCTGGCCAACATGGTGAAACCCCGTATCTACTAAAAATACAAAAATTAGCTGGGCATGGTGGCGCATGCCTATAGTCCCAGCTCCTTGGGAGGCTGAGGTAGGAGAATCGCTTGAACCCAGGAGGTGGAGGTTGCAGTGAGCTGAGATCGCGCCACTGCACTCCAGCCTGGTGACAGAGCGAGACCCCATCTCAAAAATAAAAATAAAAATAAATAAAGTCCTTGAGTCGCACTTTCTGTCCTTGAGAATTTTGTAGGTATTGTTCCATTTTCTGTTAGCATCAAATATTAATGTGGAACTCTTCATGATTTTGTTTCTCTTTTAAGTGATTTGATCTTTTTGCCTGGTTGCAGGAACCCAGAAACCTTACTTAAAGGTGTGTCTTGGTACTGCCTATTCTGAATTTGTTTTCCCTGGGATACAGTGTGACCTTTCAGTATGTAGACCCCAATCCTCTCATAGTTCAGAAACATCTTAGATTCTATCTTTATGAATATATCTTTACATATTTTCCCCATTCATGTTAAAGTTTTTTAATGCAAATATTACATCTCCTTTGCTGTCTTTTGTAACTGTTTCTTCTCTATTTCTTTTAGCCCTTTTTGGTTTCTTTTTTTTTTTTTTTCATTTCTCTCCTTTTGTTCCCAGTGTGTTTTTAGCAGTCTCTCTTCTCCCTTTGCTTCGTCCAGTCTCACCTTCATTTCTATAACAGTATTTTTCCTTTCACTTCTTTCCTCAGTTCTGCTAGTATACAGCTTGTCTTCTCTTCTCGTCTCCCTACCTCTGCTGAAGTTCTTGTATTTCTGCTTTGAGCTCTCATTTCATAGAGACAACTATTTTGTCAAGTTTTCTTTTTTTCATCATGTAAAATATTTTATTACCATTATATCTAGTCCTTGGAGGCCCTTTTCCAGTGTGTGGTCTTAGTCTGCCATTTGGTTTTCCTATTTCTTTCCTAATTTTTCCTCATTGTATATTTTTATAGATCCTGTTTAGATTTTTTGTATACTTAAATAGGCAAGTTTTTCAGGGACCAGCTGTTGGCAGGATGCTTGCTGGGGGAGCTACCAAAACTGTGTTCTGGGCTGGCTACAGTTGTTCCCTTGATTTAGGGTTCTGGGTGAGTCTGTGTACCCTTAGTCTCTAGCCAGCCAATCGAGATAGGCAAGGTGTCTCTTAGCATCTCCTCAATGCAGAGGCTGTCTTTTCTACTACCATGGAGACCACCTCTGTGAGGCAAATGTAGCTTGTGTGGTTTCTCATTTAGCCTCAACTTCAGGTCCAAGGAAGTTCCTGCCTTCTAAAAACAAGGAATTAATTTGGTACCGGAGTGTGTCCTTTACCCACAGGAAGTACATATTTTTGCAGGTCTTTCTGAGATCTCCAGCTTCCCTGTCCTCTCCCTGTAGCATCCTTTCTTCTTTTCCTTCTGTGAAGCAAAGGAGTCCCTGCCGGAGCTCCCTGCTTTTGACAGCTTTTTCACCTGTTTGGGGGTTTGGAATTTTGGATATCCTGTAGTTATAACAAAAATGGAGTTTGCATTTCTATTTCTTCTTTTTGCATTTGGAACACATTTTGAACAGCATTTGAAAATGCTGACTTCATGATGCAGTGTTAAATAAGAAGCTTTAACTGACTTTTTCTGTTAACCAGCCACTAGTCTCCACGACATCATGTGTTAGGCCTTTTACTATACCTTCTCCATAAAGCCCCCACCACCACACTGTTGTCGGTCTTCGAAGTCCCTAAAGCCCAAGGAATATGCTACTCAGATATATGGAAAGCCTTTCATTCTTTCAGCATGCCTACTCTGAGCATTGTTCTAGGCCTTGGAGATAAAGCATGGAAGAAATAATACAAGATCTGGACACACCAAAGTCTTAAATGATTTCATGTGGAATAGGTGTCAGGGATGAATAGACTGGAAGACAGTTTGGGATTCTGAGGAAGTATGATAGAAAGGGTAGAACATGAGCTCTGGAATCAACACCATTCTGCTACTAACATACATGACATTGGGATCATTTTATTGCCTTTTCCTCATACATAAAATGTATCAATTTCTTCATATATAAAGACAAGGCGGGCCAGGCGTGGTGGCTCACGCCTGTAATCTCAGCACTTTGGGAGGCCAAGGCAGGCAGATCATCTGAGGTCAGGAGTTCCAGACCAGCCTGGCCAACATGAGGAAACCCCGACTCTACTAAAAATATAAAAATTAGCTGGGTGTGGTGACAGGTGCATATAATCCCAGCTACTCAGGAGGCTGAGTTGGGAGAATCGCTTGAACCCAGGAGGTGGAGGGTGCAGTGAGCCAAGTACACAACACTGTACTCCAGCCTGGGGAACAGAGTGAGACTCTGCCTCAAATAATAATAGTAATAATAATAATAGTAGTAGTAATAATAATAAAGTGAAGGTTACATTACCTACCTTAGATGAATGTTGTAAAATTAAGGTAAGTTACATAAAGTACTTGGTTCATAATAGATACTCAACAAGTACTACTTTCTACCCACACAGGGATTGGCTAAACAAAAGGAATAAATACTGAAAGTACAGGTATAGAGGACTGTTTCTCTCCTTTTTTATTAAATTGTGGTAAAATATGTAACATAAAGTTTCCTGTCTTCACCATTTTTAAACTTACAGTTCTGTGGCATTAAGTATGTCCACATTGTTGTGCAGTCGCCACCACCATCCATCTCCAGAGCTCTTTATCTTGCAAAACAGCACCCCTGTAACCACTGCCTTCTTCCCCCTGCCCATGGCAGCCCCCATTCCAGTTTCTGTCTCTGAATCTGGCGACTCTGGGCACCTCATAGGAGTCACACAGTCCTCACCCTTTTGTGTGTGGTTGTTTCACTTACAGTGTCTTCAGGGTTCATCCGTGTCACAGTGTGTCTCAGAATTCCCTTCCCTTTTACAGCGTCTCCATTCAGATGGAAACAAAACAAAACAAAACAAAACAGAATTCCTTTCCTTTTTAAGGCTGAATAATATTCTGTTGTATTTCTATGGCACATTGTTTTGATCCAATTGTCTGTTCATGGACACTTGGGCTGCTTCCACCTTTTGGCTGTTGTGAATAATACTGCTATGAACATGGGTGTATACATTCTCTTCAAGTCTTTACTTTCAGTTCTTTTGAGTGTGTACCCAAAAGTGGAATAGTTAAGCCATATGGTAATTCTGTTTTTAATCTTTTTGAGGAACCACCATACTGTTTTCAGAGGCCTATTTATTGATGGGGACAAGTATAAACAGTGGAATTCCCCCAGGGAATTATTTTAAAACCAGTCTTGTTTAACATTTTGTAAATTATCTAAATATGAGACTTTTACCATTAAATCTTTATTTGCATATAGCTAATGAATAATTCATATTGTATAAAATGTAAGAACACCTCGTGAGAGTGTGTGTGTATGTAGACAGAACAGTGGTTAATAAGGCTCAGTGTGGGCACACATACACGGGAATACATTTGATTTATTATACTCTGCCCTCAAGATCAGAAGTTCCCTGCACTTACTGAGGGCAAAATACGGGGAGCAAATGCCAGAGAACTTCAGATGTCAGAAGTGCACAGTGCCCAGATATGCAGACACATCTTTCTTCTTGACTCTGCATTGCTTACAGAGTAAACTGGTGGTTGACTGTAGACTCTAGACCAGTGGTTCTCAGCTGGGGTGAGTTTGCCCCCTGGAACACATATGACAATTCTGGAGACATTTTTGATTGTCAAGCTGGAGGAGTAGAGACCAGGGATGCCAGAGAACAGGCCACAGCGACAGGACTGCCCCACAGCAGAGAATTTTCTGGCCCCAGATGTCACTAGTACCCAGGCTGAGAAGCCCTGCTCCAGACCCAAATTACCTTCTCAGCCTTGTCTTAGCCTCTTTCCTGCGTAAATAAAGTTGTCATCCCAGCCAGACCCAGGAGCTCCCCATACCTGCCCATACACCAGCTGAATTGCTCCTTCCAACACCTTCTACCTGAAATTCTTTCCCCTGCTTCTCTAATGTCAGAGCCCAGCTTCAGTCCTCCCACTGTCTCTGTGAAACTCTCTGATCTCTCTAGCCACTGTTCCCTTTCTTCTCTGACTTCCCCAGGACTATCCCAATCATTTGGCACTTAGTTAACAATAGAAGGTTGTACTTGCTATCTTCCCACCTTGACTGAAAGCACCTTGAGGGCCATTTGATATGATTTGGTTTGAAATATGGAGTACCATTCCTTATGAACCCCAGTGGGCATCTCTGCTTTGACCCACCCAGGGCTTTCTGTGACAGCTTTCCTACCATGATGGGATACAGTGGTTGAGTCAACCTCTGTCCCATCACAGCAGTTAGGTACACTGAGATTCAGCTTTGTTTAGATAACTACTAGCTAGATGGAACCTAAGCCCAAATGTGAGCCTTATGCTTAGAAAGGTGTTTATACTGAATCTGCTTTCTAATCTAAGTGGTAAGAAATGAGGTGAGGAGAGGTGCAAAGGAATTGGGCTCTATCTTGCTCTGATCACGTCCCTTCAATGGAGCACAGCCTGGAGGATCTGCCTTATGGAAGGTAGGAGACATTCATTTCAGTTGCTTGGATAGGGATTATTCTGTCATAACTGGACCTACTTAATGACAGTCAGTGTTGACGATGGTAATATTAAGAATGAAAGCCATAATTACTTACTTGGAACCCAGTGTGTCTTGAGCACCAGGCTAGGTGCTTTACACATGTTTATCTCATCCAGCCCTCACTGCAATCCTGGAAGGAAGCTGAAGCACTTTAAAGATAATTTGCCCAGGGCCACCCAACTAGCAAGTAGCAGAGCCAGAATTTAAACAAGAGCTGCCTGACTTTGAAGCCTGGGCTCATAGCTACCACCTCACTGCTGAGGGGAGAGATTCATGTTGCCCTGTGCCAAGACCTGGGAGAGACCCCTCGTGGTGTCACTGGAGAGGTGGATGGGCAAGGGGGCTTGAGTGTCTGAGTTCTGAGTCAGGACCTGTTGTCATATCTGACCACTCTGCTGCTGCAGGAAAAGGAAACCTCATGGGTTACACTTTGACCACCACAGAGTATTCTGACTCTTCTGATTTTTGCTTCCCCTTTAGGTGCACTACATCCTCCAGGAGGTGGTGATGGGTGGGATGGTGTTAGAAACAAACATGAATGAAATCGTGGCTCAGATTGAAGCTCAAAACAGGCTGGAGAAATCCGAGGTGAGTAAGCAACTGTGTTCTAGCCCTGGCTGGGTAGAGAAAACCTGGGCAGAGGCAGGAGTGTGTACATGTGTTGGTTTGTGTTGCTGTGAAACCTCAGGAAATGATACTCATCTTCTTTCTTCCTTGAGTCCATTGAAACTCATGGATTTGAAGGTCAACCAGCCCTGAAAATTAAACAGATAACAAGGTTTGAAATCTCAGACTTTCAGGGTAAAAGAGTAAATAGAAAAGCCAGATGGCAGAGGAAAGCAAACAGCTTTTGGCTTGGGGGTTATGACCCATGTTTGTGGTTTGTAATTCCTCCTTTGAAAGCCACTCGTTCCCTGGAGGGACCCAGAACCCTCTTCTCCTATTCCAGTGTGGTTTCCTAGTTTGTGTGCTCTAAGAGTCTGATCTCCCAGCAGCCATTTCTCGTGGTGTCTTTCAGACCTCAGAGTTGCCAATTTCCTTATTTCCAGTTAGTCTTATAAAAAACTACAGTAGAGTTTGGGCTAGGCTTGAAAATAACATACCCCAGTCCACCCCCACATGGTACTGGGCTTGATACAGATGTTCACATAAATTCTGTCCTATCCCTCTGAGGTCTTTCCATCCCCTTCCTCAGCCTTACCAGAGCACAGAGGTTACAGACATATACTTTCACATGCAGAAATAGCAGAACAAATTACCTCTTTAATTATCTGAGTGTCTTAAAGAGATTCTTTGCCTTGTATAACGGAGCTTGATCTTGCGAAACCAGGAATTCTTCTTTCTGTGAGGACTGGCAGTCCTGCGGAAGAAGCTTTTGCAGACCACAGCTATTGTGGCAGCTATAGTTCTTTCAGAAATGTAGGCTGGGAAGATTCCAGGAATAGTAAGTGAGTCAGAGGCAAGGGGGTTGGAAATGAAAAGAAATGGAGACTTGCTGGGTGAGGGCAGAATTGGAGTTGGCATTCGGAAAGAAGGCAATAGGGGAAAAATGATTGTGAGAGAGTCTTCATCCACTTTTGCCCTTCTCTCCACATGGGGGTGAGCCTGCCAGGTGGGGGGTTCACTGTAGATGTGCATACTCTGCGTTTTGTCACCAGCCCTTCTGTATCTGTGATACCCCCCACCTTCTCCCAGCTTGTTGCCACACGACACTTCCAAAGCCAGCTCTTTTCGTCTCACATTATTAGTTGGCAAGCAGTTGCCCTAGAGCCATGGCTTTTCTTTTCCTTTTAAGAATTTCCCTGTGACTTTGCATGTTTCAATAAGAGTCTTCAGTCTTTTGAGGAAGGGGTTTTGTTTTGTTTTGTAACCAGAAAAGTGCCCCTGACAAACCACTTTAGATTATTTCAGCATTTTTTGGGTACCCACCATGTGCCAGGCACTGTGAGTTGCTGGGGCTGTGAAACTGCATAGGCCACACCCCACCTCTGAGGAGCTGGTAGTCTAGCAGGACTGCAGGCTTTGGATCCCTGTGCGAAACCCCATCTAACCTCAAGATTGTTTTGTTGGCTACTTTTGAGGAATAATGGGGGAAAATTAAAACTTCAGTTGTGTGTTCTCAGTTTGGAATTTCTCTAGGCATCCCTCACCTGTTATTTTGTTTGTTTGTTTGTTTTTGAGACAGAGTCTCACTCTGTTGCCCAGGTTGGAGTGCAGTGGCGTGATCTCAGCTCACTGCAACCTCCACCTCCCAGGTTCAAGCGATTTTCCTGCCTCAGCCTCCCTAGTAGCTGGGACTACAGGCGCCCGCCACCACACCCGGCCAATTTTTGTATTTTTGGTAGAGATGGGATTTCACCATGTTGGCCAGGCCAGTCTCGAACTCCTGACCTCAGGTGATCCACCCACCTTGGCCTCCCAAAGTGCTGGGATTACAGGCGTGAGCTTGTTTGTTTTTGTTTTTGCTTTGCTTTTCTTTTCTTTTTTTTAGCGTTAAGCGGTAACACTGAGAATTTGTCTCATACTCGCCTCTCATTTCTTCTCAGGGTGGCCTTTCAGCAGCCCCTGCGCGGGCTGTGTCTGCTGTGAAAAACATCAACCTGCCAGAGATTCCTCGGAACATCAACATTGGCGATCTCAACATCAAAGTTCCCAACCTGTCCCAATTTGTCTGAGGGTCAAGGATTGGGCTGAAACAGAGTCCTTAAGACAAGCAAAGACAAGCGCGTCTGGAAACGGAACCCATTTTGAGCCATAGAAGAGTCAGACCTCAGGACCTGGAACCTTTGTGTCTGGGGAAGACTGTTTGACATGGAATGGGGAAGGGATTCCTATTGACACTGCTCGGGTATGCCCAGTTCTCACATGTGCAGCCATGCCGTTCTCTGATGCACACGGCCGCTGCAGATGTGAGGGGCCCTGCCTGCCTCAGCATGCCCAAGCCACTCGCACCTTTACCTTTCACACGGACGCTCCCAAGGGTTAGGGACTGCATTGAGCAGACCCACCTGCTTCCCAGAACCTCCTCACTAGGGCTGAGCGCCTTCTCTGACTAGAGTCTTCATCCTTAGCACCACAGACTTCTGAGGTCCCATGGCCTTTTCTTGCTGGTGAGGTGTCATAGGTAGAAATGGGCTGGCCCTTCAGATTTGGGGGTGTGGTGAGTGGCAAGTAAGGGCAGAATTTTAGGAGAACCAGAGTCACCTGCTGACTCTATTGAGATTGTTACACCCAGAATCCTTTTGTGGTTTTTTTGTGGGTTTTTTTTTTTTTTTTGAGACAGAGTCTTGCTCTGTCGCCCAGGCTAGAGTGCCGTGGTGTACTCTTGGCTCACTGCAACCTCTGCTTCCTGGGTTCAAGCAATTCTCCTGTCTCAGCCTCCCCAGTAGCTGGGATTACAGCACCCACCACCACACCCAGCTAATTTTTGTATTTTTAGTAGAAACGGTTTCACCATGTTAGCCAGGCTAGTCTCGAACTCCTGGACCTCAAGTGATCCACCCGCCTCGGCCTCCCAAAGTGCTGGCATTACAGGTGTGAGCCACCATGCCCTGCCACCAGAATTCCTTTTGTATAGCCGAGCCTTTTGGTTACCACCTCTTGAATATGCTTCCTGCATTGTCCTAGTCCCAGTTGTATTCTCACAGGTGTTATGTGCAAGACACGATCCAAATCATAAACCTGGCGCATGCCCACCACATTTCTGCTAATAGGGAGAGGGACCCACCACACACCAGCACGTGCCAGAGGTCTCTCCTCCCAGAGGAGAGGCCCTGTGTCTGTAGAAGGTTAAAGCTGACAACATGTGAAACATCCCAGAATTATGACTCTTCCCAAGTTTAAAATACATTCTCCTCGTGGGAGCAGAAGGTTTGTTGCTGTGTTGTGAATGATGAGCTGCCTCCACAGGGAACCCACTGCCACCTGGGCCAGCTTCTGGAGCATGAGAACCTGAGCCAGGGTCACCCTTTTGGGGCCTGGACATGACGCATGCTGGCTGAGACTAGGAGCAGGGCTGCCTCTTCTCCCTCCTGGAGATCTGCTTGTGGGCACGCCCTGTTCCCTCAGGTGCCATTCTCCCAGAGCTTAGGTGCCCATAAATGTTCTTACTGCGGTGGAGTAGGGCCTCCTGCTCCCAACGCTGTCGCATGGGCTAGATTCCAGGTGTGCTGTTGAGCCACCTTGAGATGAGGGCTGCTTCGCAGTAAAGTTTCCAGCCCGGGCCCCTCTTGGGCCTTCTGACTGGGAACCCTCAGCCTCCTGATGCTGTTGCAGGGCAGGTCTGAGAGGGTGCCCAGCAGCACCTGGTGTCGGGGCCACCTCGTTTTCCATTTTTGAACAGCGCTCCCTGTGGTTTGTGCCCACTGCTCCATACAGCCTCTGATCCTCACTCTTGAAAGCTCCATGATAAGCGCAGAGATGGGCAATGTGGATCAGAAGGTGGGCCTCTTACTGTAGAACAGGGAAGTGTGGGTGAATAGATGTCAAAACCCCGATGGCATTCTTTTGAAGGGTTGGATTTTCTTTTTCTGGCAGACATTTCAGTACATTCACGTTTCTCTCATTTGCTGAGTGTGAAATCAGAATAAAGGAGATCAGTGTTTATTTTGTACCTTCTGTAAGTTGGCATGAGCAAGATCATTCAACAGTCCTTAACAACAGACATTCTTATCCCCATTTTGCAGATGAAGAAAGTAGACCCAGTTCCAGTAACCTTCCCTTAGGTTACACAGGGCTGAGATTCGGGACTGCTCACTTGACTTCATTGTCCTTTTCTTTCCTCATTGCTGAAGATGGCTTCTCCCAACGTTATCATCTTTTTTATAGATGAAACGGAGCCTCAAAGAGATTAAGTGACTTCTCACAAACCGTGGTCTAAATAGGCTTGATTTTCTAAGGTGGCCAGTGATCATGTCATAGTATAAGAGCCCAAGAGTCTTCTGTGTCCCTCCATTTAACTGATGTTGAAGCCAAAGCCCAAGGTGGTAAGTGTTGTGTTGAGGGTCACAAATCCAGAGCTACATCCCTCTTCTTGAGTTCGTTTGTTATGTGATTTAATGAATTACTGCAGGACAGCCCCTGTGCTAGATTTCCTGAGATAGCCTTGAGATTTTAAATGTTTTGCCTGCCAGAAACCAATGGTTTTAAAAAATCATTGAGTGGTCCTACACATTCAAAGTGGGCATCAAAACATCCCTCACACTGCCTCTTACGATGGCATAAAACTAAAGCCCGTGTTTTTATTTGGAAAACTCAATCCCTTTGGACAAACCACAATAATTTTTCATTAACTGCTTAAGCTTGCCTGCAAATTCATCTAGCTTTCCGGCCTGCTGTCAGCAAAGCCATAAACATCTTTTTAAAAAATAGGTTAAGGTTGGCCAGGTACGGTGGCTCACGTCTGTAATCCCAGCACTTTGGGAGGCCGAGGCAGGCAGATCATGAGGTCAGGAGATCAAGACCATCCTGGCTAACACAGTGAATCCCCGTCTCTACTAAAAATACCAAAAATTAGCCAGACGTGGTGGTGGACGCCTGTAGTCCCAGCTGCTCAGGAGGCTGAGACAGGAGAATGGCGTGAACCTGGGAGGCAGAGCTTTCAGTGAGCCGAGATCACGCCAACTGCACTCCAGCCTGGGAGACACAGAAAGACTCTCTCTCTCTCTCTCTCTCTCTCTCTCTCTCTCTATATATATATATATATATATATATGTTAAGGTTGTATAGAATACTCGGCTTTCCTTTTTTTGTGAGATGGGGATCTCACACTGTGGCTCAGGCTGGAGTACAGTGGCGTGATCATGGCTCACTGCAGCCTCGAAGCCCTGGGGTCAAGTGATCCTCTCACCTCAGCCTCCCAAGTAGCTGGAACCACAGGCACACAACCATCACTCCTGGCTAATTTTATTTTTTTAGTAGAATAAGGTCTTACTATGTTGCACAGGTTGGTCTCTAACTCCTTACCTCAAGCCATTCTCCTACATTGGCCTCCCAAACGTGTTGGGATTACAGGTGTGAGCCACTGGACCTGGCCAAATACTGGGTTTTCAGTGCTCACTGCCACTAATAAAAATCTGAAATTCTTTCATTATGCAATTTCTAAGTGCCTGGTGAGGGCCAAGCTCAGTTCTAGGCTCTGAAGATTAAGAGGGAAACAAAGCTCTGCCTGCGCCTGTTGTCTCTGTGAGCATCTTTGACAGAGTGCTCAGATTGTTGGGATATAGTGCATCGGACTGGCAGCCTGAATTCGTGGAGACTGCCGTCAGTAACTTTGTGATATATGTAATATTTAGACGACAATGACCCATTTCCTTAACCCCTACCTGATCACATCACACCCTGCTGGGCCATACCCCAAACAGCCCACCTTCCTCTAGGCCTGGCCATGGCCCTGTGCTTGCCACATTGAGGATTAAGTCAGGATATCTTGAGCTTTCTCAAATCCCTGTTTATTCAGGCCTCTGACACATAGAGCCAGCCTTCTCTCCCCACCACTTCCACTACCATGGAGCCCACTTAGTAAAACCCTCTCCGGGCCCAGCTTCACCAGAAAAGACACCAGGGGAGCAAGGCTCAAACCAGGGGCAGCTAAATCTGATCTTGTGGACCAGTCTTTAGTAAGGGCTTTCAGCTTGGCTGTCTGTCCATTAGGATGCAGCAATGATTGGTACATGGATATTAAGATCGGTAGTCGGGGCTAGTCCAAGTTTAGCAGTAGCCAAACTGGAGAGCCTCTGAAGTATGAGAGTCCCAGAGGGATTTGTCAGTTCCTGGCAGACATCTTGATTTTCACCTTCCTGAGTCTACCCTCCCGCAAAAGGGTGCCAGTCTCACTGTGGTGATGGTTAGCCCAGTGTGCGCTGCACTCACACTGCAGCACAGGGTCGGTGCTTGCAGGCTGGTGGATGCTGTCCTCTGGGTTAAGACTGTATCCCTTCTGGGGAGCACTGGAGGGTTCTCCATCTGCAGTGTTTCAGCAGAAGTTGGCAGATATGAAAACAGGCCCCCTGTAGGGAAGTAGTTCCATGAAAATGATTAATTCTTTCCAAAAGACTTAAAATTCTTTCCTATTTCAGTTTTTCCTTTCAAAAAAGGAAATACATTCATGTAATTCAAAACTTAAGAAAACAAGTCTGTTCAGCAGAAGACTCCCACTCTGTTTCCCCAAACACTGAGCCCCATCCCCCATCCCTGGTAGCAAGAAGTGTTTCCAATTTAAAGGTTAAGAAGCAAAGTCCCTGGATTTGTATTAGGGATGTCTTCCTGAGAATGTGAGTTGTGTTCCATTGGACCCTGGCAGTTGACCTCGGCCCACTAGGATCATGCCGCCCTCTCCAGGGAGGAGGGTCTCCCTATCACCCCGTACAGTGGCACCCTGACCCTGGCACTGCCCTTCCTTGCTCAGCATACCTTTCCTGTGGCACTCTGACGTGATGGGTATTTGGTTTCTGAAGTTACTGGTTGTTTACCCTGCCGGGATGTAAGCCCCTCCAGGGCAGGGGCTTGTCTCGTGTTCAGCGCTGCATCCCAGCTGCTGGGCACAGTGCCTGGTCCATGGCATTCAATAAATAACTGTTGGATGAGTGAAGACTTGAGGCAAATGGTGGTTCATTCTTACAGTCTCAGCATGTGCTCTCCAGGGCCCTGTGCTCAGAACTTGGGAAGGAGAACCAGGATAGTGGTATTGGGAGCAGGAAGTGGGAAGGACCTGATGATGACTTGTGGAGGCTGAGGGAGAGGAGGATGGCAGAGCTGGTGTTGGCAGGTGGAGCCCATGTAACGAGGAGGCGGAAGGATGAGGCTCTCGAGAGAGAAGGAGGGGGTTTGGGAGGGCAGCAATCAGGAGTTTGGATGTGGAATGCATTCGGTTGGGGTTGTCCAAGCATCTCTGGGGGCAGATGTCCACCAGTCAGCTGGAAAACTGAGTGGGCAGGAGAGGAAATGAGTGTCCACCCAGAGATGATGATTGGAGGTGTGGGGGCATGCACTGTGGCCGAGGGATGAGAGGGTTGAGGGCTGAGCCTGTGGGCAGGGGAGAGAGGAGCATCTGGACAGCGGGCGACTTCAAGTCAAGGGAGCACTTTCAGTGGGGAGGGGGACCAGGAAGAGATGGCCTCTCTCAGGCTTCCAGTGGCCCCAGCCCAGCCCCCTCAGTGAGAACTGTGAAGAGACGGCTCTCGCCTCATGATTGGGGCAGGTCCAGACTTAGTGTGGGTCACAGTCCAGCTCTGCAATGTGCAGTTTGAACCTTCGGAAGATCAGTCTCCTCGTCTGAAAAAGAGGGTAATGATTCCTGCCTTGTAGGTTACTGTGCGGATTCACTGAGATCACTGATGCAGACGATGAAGAACTCAGTCAACATTGGCTGCTGTTATCACTGAGACTTGCAGAGGAAATGGGAGTTGAGGAGGTGGATGGAGTAAGCTCTGTGATGCTGGGAAGGAGAAAGAGCTCAGGTCCTGGCAGAAGGGGAGGGGGGAATGAGGGTGCTGCACGGGGATGGTGATGCACAGTGGCCCTGGCCTGACCTTTCAGTGGGGTCCCACACCCGTATCCAGAGGCACAGCTGGATAAAATGGTTGAGGAGGTGGTGGAGTCTGCAGAAAGTGAATCTTAAGATGAGGAGAGTCTGAAGACATAGAATAGCAGCTGGCAGGACCCACAGCATTGGGGTCAGAGGGGAGAGGAGCCCGGAACTTCCTTTCCCTGGAGTCAGGAGGGACATCTGGCAGTCCCAGCAAGCACGGCAGGAGCTCAAATCTGGGGGGACCAGTAAGAGGGCCGCTGACCTTGCAGGCCTGGACGAGAGTTGGGGCCCCTGCAGGGACTCCATGCTTCCCATGAGAAGGAGGACCTTTGAGCCTTCTTAAGAGCAAACCTTACATTTTAGTACAGCTCTGACAGCCTGGCCTCCCGGGAGCACTTGGAAACGGGGTGTCTCCTCCCCCAGCCTCCAAGGACCAGGCCGCAACTTCAAGAGAGACAAGCTGGAGGTTGCCTTCTGCATTGCTGAGAATGAATGCCCTTTGCACACCTTGAAAGAAAGGCAAAGCTAAAATTGCTAGAAAGGAGTTTCCAGGTAGTTTTCACAAATGAGTCCGTTTGAGGTGATGCTCAAAATATTTACCAACCAGCATGGCTCAGGCATTGACCAATCAGGATGGAGGTAGCTGATTTAGGGGTGGGGGCTACTGGTGTCACGTGTGGGCTCTCCCACCTGGATCCCTTCCTCTTCCTTCCGAGGCAACAGCCACATGTGGGGGCTGCTGCAGTCTGCTCCTTTGCTTGCCTGGGGGAGGCAGAGATGAGGCCTGTGGGTTGTGTGTGTTGCTGCATGGGTCAGCATGCCTCCTCCCACTTGGGCACTGTGGGAGTACCCCTCCCACTTGGGACAGGTACCATCTCACACTTCATCTCTCTGGACACTCCCAGGCTGGCACTGAAACTGGAGGCCAAAGGACAGCCACAAACCCAGGGCACTTTGCACTGCCAAAGATCACCACCTTTGCCCTAGGCAGCCTGAAACTGAAGGTTTTCTCCAGCCTCTTGGTCCAGAGCACTTGGCATGAACGCCCTTTCCCTGACCCCTGTCCAGCCCTGAGTGGCTCCCCAGCTGGGTGTGTGCTGGCTAGAGGGAGCTGCGGACCAAAGCCAGCAGCACTGAGGCAAGCCAGGATTTGAACTGTCAACTTCCGAGCCTGCTCTACTGGAACTTCCTTTGTGTGGCTGGACCTGCTCCCCCAACACCATCAGTTCGCGTAGTGGGAGCTCCCGCAGGACTCAGCTCCTTAGGGGTGTTTTCTGCTGAGATTCCCCTTCTGAGTTCTCAGCCTGTAGCTGCCTCTTCTCCACCATTTGGGTCCTGCCTCAGCCCTAGAAACTGTCAAGCAGCCCAGTAGCTGTTTAAAGTACATGGTGCTATTACAGGGTTGGAAGGAAATCCCTGGGTCCAAACCCTGTGTCAACCAGGTGAGGGTTACGGTGACACTACCTGGCCTTGCAGCCTGAGCCTGGTACAGGTTGACACCCCGAAGCAAGTCCTCCTTGTCAGGTCCTACCCAAGCCTTCTTGTCAGCCCAACTGGTTCAGCCTCAGCCCAGCCCAGCCCTGTCCAACTGCTCAGGGTTCCCCTGCCCTGGAAAGGCCACAGGCCCAGCCCTTTCTTTGGATGTCACAGCTCCTCTTTGCTCTGGGCCCATAGTCCCCAGGCATCCCCAGCCCCTGTCTTCTCATTCCTGACACGGGTTCCCCTCCCTGGGAACTCGCTGCCCACCAGTGCCAGATCCTGCAAAATAGTCAGTGGTCCTGCAGCCCACATCTCATCACTGTGTCCTCCACCCCAGTGCCCCCGCCCGGACACCACCACAACCCCTCAGGCCCCTCAGCAGTGTCTCTGCCTCCCACTGTGTCTCCTTGTGGCTCATGTCATCGCTCTGCTGCAGAGTGAACTGCCTCACGCATTCATCAGACCCCCACTGCCCTGCAGCCTTTAAAGCCTCCCAAAAGCTTCCCACCAGCCTCAAAGAAATCCAAGACCCCACCCACCCCATGTCTTTATCTTGCACCCCTGCCTGGCTCCCTCCTTCCAGCCAAGGGACCCAAGGAAACTTTTTTGAGGTGACCTGTCAGTTACTTACTCCTATTATACAGATGAGACAAATGAGGCTCTTTGGGATTAACTTACTTGCTGATGGTCACACAGCTGTTAAAGGTCAGGTCCAGAATGGGAGTGAGGTGTGCCTGCATCCAAACGCTCGGTTTGTTTTGTTTTGTTTTGTTTTGTTTTTGAGACAGAGTCTCACTCTGTCGCCCAGGCTGGAATGCAGTGGTGGAATGCAGGTTCAAGCGATTCTCCTGCCTCAGCTTCCTGAGTAGCTGAGACTATAGGCACACGCCACCACACCTGGCTAGAAACCCTGTGCTTTTTAACCTTGGGTGGAAGATGACTAGCAGACAAGGGGCCAGGAGTGAGGGTCCCTAGGATTGAACATGGGCTACACAGAGAAACCCAGAGACAGCCCCTGCTTAAACATGGTGTTCCAAAGAGTGACACCTGGGATGAAGAGAAGGTGGGCCAATGCCAGGCCCCACAGAGTTTTCAGAGCAGGTCCTGGTGCCGTGGGCAAGAGGGCACAGCACAGCACCATAGGCAGCTGGGGCCAACTTGGACCGGCTTGGGAGAGCCAGCTGTCCACATTTCAGTAATGTCACAGGTCAGTTGTCAAGCATAGCCATCATTAAAAATTAAATTACATATGCTCACAAAGTTTGTCAAAAGAGCAAATGTAGTATGAAACACTTACCACTTCTTGATTATGTTAACACAAATGTTTCTGCTTTTGAAGTTATCCATACCTCTTGTATCTGTGCGGTGGAGACGTCCTGGTGTGCCACTGGGCATCTCTTCCCAACTCCACATCCACAGCAGCTTGAAATTGGACAGGGCAGGGTTATTTATTTACTCCATGGAAACTGGCAAATGCTAACGTCAGGGCCAACCCCCTGCACCCTGCGCCCACTCTCTACCGGTTGCTAAACACTTTTGTCATTACATCATTGAGTCCTAGGGTCTTGGGCCACCCCCATGGAGAGCAGGAGGCCTGGAACCGCAGCTGAAGGAGGGCGCATGGAGCCAGAGGCTGTGAGGCCTGGGACTACCTGGAATGATGGTATAAGATGGCCAGGATGCATGGATCCCTGCTGCCTGGCACATTTCTCATGCATTCGCTCACTCCACACCACCACCCTGAGAGGCAAAGCATCGTTACCATCTGCTAGTGGGAAAACTAAGGCACAGAGAAGTGACCCAGGGCCACGCAGCTAATAAGTGTCACAGCCAAGATATGAAGCCTGATCCTTAACTGCCATGCTCTGCCCCCTTCAAAGGTACCAGTGTTGGACTGGGGGTCTGGCCTAACCCTTCCCTGAAATCTCCAGCTATGTGCAGGCCCCAGCACCCAGAAGCCTGGAGTGAGCTTCAGTGAACACTCAGCCTGTGGTCCCACTTCCCCTATAGGCAGCCAGTCCTGAGAGCCACGTTTCATGTAGATGTGAGGGCTGGGGAGGCCAAATGCAGGTGGGCCTCTTCCCAAGACAGCCCAGGACCTTTCTCCAGGTTCCCTGGAGCAATACGGGCCAACTTGGGTGGGTGGAACTGCCACAGCCTTCTCCTGAGGGCTCAGAAGAAGAGAAATTCCAGGAATGCATTCACCTGAGGGACTGCTCAGGTGACAGAACCCCCGAGCCCCACCAACCCGTCCTCAGCCCTTTTTTACTGGCAGTCTGCCTTATGCCAGTGCCGGGTACACTCAGGAGGGAGCAGACTCCATGTGAGAGGCAAGGGGGCAGCTGCAGGTCCAGGGAAAGGCTGATGCATTGATGGTGGGAGAGGAGGCAGCGTGATGCTTTGCGTGGAATTTGACCTTGGCATTGGTGGAGTCCTGAAGGATTTTCAGCAATTTAGGGGAGAGAGAGGGAGACAGTGACATCTCCAAAAGGTCAATCCAGCTGCCAGTGGGGAAGAGGTTGTGGTGAGGGCAGGGGGACCACCCAGGAGGCTGGAGTGGCCAGTGAGGGGCTGCCGCAGCCTCCCCAAAAACAGGTCATGGGGCAGTGGTTACAGAATTGAGCAGAATTGGGGCAGATTGGATGGGGGACAGGGAGGCAAAGAGCCTGGTGGGGGTGGCACCCTGGGCCACGGTGTAGGGGCAGGATGGCAGGGTCAGGTTTGGAGGTATATTTGAGAGCCCCTAGGATGCCCGGTTCAGATGACTACAAGGAGCTGGTTCTGTGGAGGGGGCTGGGCAGGATGTCTTAGGCCATGGGTGGGGAGTGGGTGGGACACCCATGATGGAGAAGAGGAGACCTCACGCCCAGGACAGATCGGAAGGCATGAGGTCTCCTCCCTCACCCCCACCCAACCCCCTCCATAGAGAGGACAGCTTGGAGGTGTAAGCCACACCACCTGGTCAAAGACCTCACTAAGACAATCCATGGGGGGCTCCACTGCAAGGGCTTCTTGAGGGCTGGGCATTGCTAAATGCTGTACAGGATTTTTCTCATTTAATTTTTACAACAGCTCCAGGGATTGTCCCCATTTTATAGAGGAAGCTGATGGCTCAGGCATGAGTAACCACCCCAGACCAGTGCCCTCCCTGCTTATGTCAGACCCTCTGAGGAAGCCACGTCTGTCTGACCGCAAAGCTGCCTCCTACCCAGCACTCCTCTGCAGGGACCCTGCCTTGCTCTGCCCTGCCCTGGAGGACTCCTGGGGGAACCACACAGACTGGAGCATGTGATCTGTGCATGGTCGTGGCGTCCAGGGAGCACTGGGGAGGTAGCCCGCCGAGGGGTGCCATGCGGGTCTTTGCATCCCCACTTGCCCGGCCCATTCCTCCCCCCACCCCACTCTGCCCCACCCTGCTGCCGCCTCAGGGACCTCTGTCTCTCCTGCTGGGCTCTAGGTCCTTCCCATCCCTTCCACAGCCCGGACAACAACAGGCCCTTTCCCACTTCCTGAGAAAGTTCCCAAGAAAGTTTGCTGTAAAAGCTGCTCTTTGTCTTTTTTTTTTTTTTCAAAAGATGTGTTTTTAATCAATTTTATAATAAAATCCAATCTGAGTTCTTGAAAACAACAGCAATAAGAAATTAAATACACACACACACACACACACACACACACACACACACACACATATATATCGGCACCAGAAGTACTAACTCTAGCACTGCCCTCCCCAGCCCCAGCAGCGGCTCTGGTGCTCCCTTCCCCTGACTCCCTCCCCTGCTACTGGTCACCAGGCCTCCTGAAGCTGCCTCCAGAATATCCCTGAACTGCTCTCCTTCTGTCTCTGGAGAGCACCCCGCCTCCCCACCTGCCACCAACTCCTCTTCCTGCCTCCTACCTGGCACCCTTCCAATCTGGTCCCCAAACTGTCCCCAGGGACTCTCTCTAAAAGGCAAATCTAATTCCATCAGTGTCCTTTTCTCCAACTTCATCAGGGATTCAGCATCCCCTGGAATAGAGCTCAGCTCCCTAGCTCGGCATTCAGGGCTCCACTGTCGCTGAGCACTCCAGCCTCCCCCTCGCCATGCACTGGACCCCCTGCTTTTGCAGATGTTGGTCCCTCTGCTACAGACACCCTCCCTCCACCTGTCCATCTGGCAATGCACTTCATTCCTCAACACTGCCCCTTGGACACTCACCTTCTCCTGCCCTCCCTCGTCACAGTGTGGGGGACTTCTGTCATCTCATCATTCTATCCAGGCTGGCCTTGAAGGCCTGGGCTCCAGTGATCCTCCCACCTCAGCCTCCTGAGAAACTGGAATGACAGGTGCACACCACCATCCCCTGCTTTGGCTCTTTAGTTCACACTGTATGTGCCAAGTCCTGTGCTAAGTGGTGGCATACAGTGGAAAACAGTGCAGGCAGGAACCCTGCGCCCACGGAGCTTATTATCCCTGCTGTTGTTGCCCAGGTAGACCAGGAATCCTCAGTGCACAGGAGCCATGCATCCACACAGCTGACCAAAGTGCCTGCAAGCAGCCTGTGCTGCTTAAACTCGTGGCGAGAGGGAAGTTTAGAAACAGCTGCTCCTGACCTCGCCAAGGGACTCCAGCCTAGAGAAGGGGTCTTTGGGAAAAGTCCGCCACTAAGCTACCACACCCTGAGATCATGCACCCCCTCCCCAGGGCTCTTCTGAGCACCACGTGGGGCTGAGGCACTGAGATGGAGGTGGCAGCAAGGGGTGTCACACAGGATGAGCAGGGAGGCATCATTCCCAGTCCTGCCTGCCCCTCCCACTCTCACCTTTTCTTTTTTATTTTTATTTTTATTTTTTTGAGACAGAGTATTACTTTGTAGCCTGGGCTGGAGTGCAACGGCGCGATCTCAGCTCACTACAACTTCTGTCTCTTGTGTTCAAGCAATTCTTGTGATGCAGCCTCCCAACAAGCAGGAATTACAGGTGCATGCCACCACACCTGGCTGATTTTTGTATTTTTAGTAGAGACAGGGTTTTGCCATGTTGGCCAGGCTGGTCTTGAACTCCTGGCCTCAAGCAATCCACCCTCCTCTGCCTCCTAAAGTGCTGGAATTACAGGTATGAGCCACCACACCTCTCCCTTTAAGCAGTATTTTAGTGGTTTTGTAGTGGTGGCTGGTTGCTGTGAAAATCCCATGTTTGTTCTAACAATTCAAAGAATAAACAAGCATATAAGGCAAAACTGGATAGTCTCTCCCTTGTCTCCCTCCCCCAACCCACCCCTGGCTCAAGTCAACCTCATTGAGGCAGAGTGGGTTAATAATTTGGCAAGTTCATTTCCATTCCATCCCAGCACTCATGACAATACACCCGAATGACAAACCCAGAGAGAGTTCTTTCTTGTGAATACAGGGTGAGATGAAATGCATTACTTTGGAACTTGCTTTTGAACTTAAAAATGTACTAATGGACATCATTCCAAGTTGGTGCATAGAGAATTAGCACACACGCTCTGTGACTGAGTACGGTGTTTCCTGTGGGCCTGTAATCACTTGTTTAAAGGGTGCTCTACAGAGGCTTTGGCTTATTTTTCTTCTGGAACAAGGAATGCTCTAATAAGCCTCCTGCTGCATGAATGGTGTAAGCCCTAGTTTCATTACTCCCTGGGTTTAGGATAAATTCCCCAAAACAGGATCACTGGATGAAAAGGTAGCTGAGGTTAAATTGTGAATATGGCTTGCCATTTTATTCATAGCGATTCCCAAGTGCCCCAGAACCGTGTGGGGATCCCAGTTCCCCACACCCTGGCCAACTCTAGATGTTATCCATTGGTCTAGACTTTTGCCAATATCATGAGTGAAAACTGACATCTCATTGTTTTGAAATTGTGTTTCCTGAGTACAACTAAGATTAAACATCTTTTCACCTGTTAGTTGGCTTTTAAAATTTCCTCTTCTGGCTGGGTGCGGTGGCTCACGCCTGTAATCCCAGCACTTTGGGAGGCCGAGGCGGGCGGATCACAAGGTCAGGAGATCGAGACCATCCTGGCTAACACAGTGAAACCCCGTCTCTACTGAAAATACAAAAAATTAGCTGGGCACGGTGGTGGGCGCCTGTAGTCCCAGCTATTCAGGAGGCTGAGGCAGGAGAATGGCGTGAACCCGGGGGGTGGAGCTTGCAGTGAGCCGAGATCGCGCCACTGCACCCCAGCCTGGGCAACAGAGCGAGACTCCGTCTCAAAAATAAAATAAAATAAAATAAAATAAAATTTCCTCTTCTGTGAAGTTTTGGATCTAATCCTTTGCCCAGTTTTCAGTTGTGTTGTTTTTATTTTATTTTATTTTCCCAAGTCTTATTCTGCCCTAATATATGTTTGTTTGTTTGTTTGTTTATTTTTGTCTTTTTTTTTTTTTTTCCTTTTTGTGGAGAAAGGGGTCTCGCTGTATTACCCAGGCAGGTCTCGAACTCCTGGGCTCAAGCTATCCTCCCACCTCTGCCTCCCTGAGAGCTGGGATTACAGGTGTGAGCCACCGCGCCCCGTCCATTTATTTGTAGACACAGTCTCACTCTGTCGCCCAGGCTGGAGTACAGTGGTGTGATCTTGGCTCACTGCAAGCTCCATCTCCCGTGTTCACGCCATTCTCCTGCCTCAGCCTCCGGAGTAGCTGGGACTACAGGCGCCCGCCACCACGCCCGGCTAATTTTTTGTATTATTATTATTTTTTTAGTAGTGACAGGGTTTCACCGTGTTAGCCAGGATGATGTTGATCTCCTGACCTTGTGATCCGCCTGCCTCAGCCTCCCAAAGTTCTGGGATTACAGGCGTGAGGCACCGTGCCCAGCAAGTGCCTGGTTTTTTTACAAACACCG